>NW_015094509.1:9353568-9377920 GCF_001431845.1 Calidris pugnax
CGGACGGGAGACCGTGGGGTTCTCTCGGGTTTTAGTTCTGGGGGGGGGGAAGATGGAGCTGCGGCTCCTGAGTGGGGTCTCGGTACACTGCCGCTGCTTCTCGGAGGTGGGTAAGTTACTAATTGCTGTTCCCAGCCCCCGACTTCTTTTTTTTAATCTACAGACAGGTCCTTATGTAGAACACCGTGTAAATCCAGTGGTCCCCCCCTCCCTCCCCTTCCCCCTTTAAAATAACAGTCAACCAGCAATACCTGACCCCACGGTCCTTCCTTTTTCTTGTGAAAATCTATACATCCGCCCCAACGCGGTTTATAGCACTGGCAATACCCTCCTGACTTTGATTTGGCTCAAGACAGAGACATTTTGGGTGCAAGGCGTATTTGTAGGATGCTCCATAAGAATCTCCTTGCTATGCAGTGGAAGTTAAATAAAACTTGGTTTCCATATTCATCCTAGTTAGCTCTTTGCTCTAAGAGAGGTTTGGAAACACTTTTCTAAGAACCTGAAAGCTGCAGTTAGGGATGTTGGCCTCTCCAGAAAGATGCATCCTGAAGATAGGTGCATAAAACTTCTTTGCATTTCATTTTACTGCATTTCTTTCCTGTATTCTTGAGTTATAAATATAACCTGTTGCAGTTCTTCCAGCTGCAGCACCCGTGTTTTCTGTAGGGGTTTGTTTTCCCTTTGTTGCCTTGCGGTGGTGTGGCTTGTGACTGCAGGGAAGGTGGCAGGTTGTACGGGGTGGACATTGCCTGTGCCACCACGGAGCCAGCACACACCTGCAAACCGAGGAGCCCCACAGCTAATAACAGCAGAAATCTCTTTATACTGTACCTGTTGTCTTGTTCGCCCGGTCAACATACCGAACTCCTCCACCATTCCATCCTCTACTGAAAGATGTTTGCATGGGAGCACTGAAGGGCTCAGGGAAACAACTGAAACTATTCATTCTGAGTATTTTAGGAATTCTGTCTAAAGCCCCGTCGATGTTAGGACACGTCATGAACTGTACTAAATACGTAACTAATATCATGATAATGATAAAGTGCAGTTTGTAGTTACAGCTGAAGGATCTCCATTAGTTGGGCAGATATTGGCCAGATATGATACTTATTTTCTAATTTAGTTTAATGAGAGGATAATTTAAAAGAAACTTCTCTAAATGTGTTAATAGGGGGGAAAAATGTATTTAACTTCGTTCCATTGATGTGTAACTCACAAAAATATGAGGCTTTACAAAAGGAAAGAAAGAAGGCAAAGATAAAAATACTGTAGCCATAGCCCACTTAAATTCACTGTGCTTGTCACTGTTTCTCCAGCTGAAATCATCTGCAGCAGGGAAAATAAAAATTATAAATTTAAAAAGAAAACAAAACTAGAAGGCATCCTAAGAATGTTGACTGCCACATGATGTTCATTCTTCCTGAGGGTAAAGGTATTGAACAGATTACTGGGAGGATTTATTTTTTCCATATTAGAGAATTCTTTGCATTTCAGATGAGAGCGGAGGAATGCTTCCAGGGTTTCCAGCAGCGCAGGTCTCGCCTTGCGTGGCAGTATTTTATAATCCAATTTATATAAAACATCTTGATGAAGAGGGAGCTAGCTGGAAGTTACAGGGCTGATGTTTACAGGAGCTGCGGGAGACTCTTAGCAATAATGCCTTTGAATTGTTTCGTTTACTGGTAACACAAACTGAAAACTCCATGTAAGATGCAAGTTTTCACGGCTCGTTTATTTCTGTCTGTAGGTTTTCAGTGCTGCCTGCCCACCTGGTACTGGGCAAGGTGAAGGCATGAGAAGAGCCTAAAGGGATAAAAAATGAAATGTGAAAAGATCAAGTCTGTGGTCTCTGAGCTTACACTGCCTTTTTTTTTTTTTTCTTTAGTCGCTGCTCCGAGTAGTTTAAGACTTTCTGTTATTCTGATTGGGTATTTATCTCACATCGAGCTTCATTAGGAGAAGGAGTGTCTGGAAGACAAGGTGTGATAGAGATCTGGAGAAGGGAAATAGGGAACTGTATTTGCTGTTCTGTGTAACAGAAGAACCGTGTCACTTGACAAAATGACTAGAAGCAGACTTAAAAGCAGCAAGAATGTGTTTTACAGGGGGCGTAATTGGGCTGTAGACCTGATTGCCACTGATTGTGGTAGAGACCAAGAGTGTAAATGGTAAATGGATTGAAAAGGGTCTTGGGCAGGCTCATAGAGGAATGTCCATGGACTGGGTCTTCCTGCCCTTTCCACTGCTGTCAGAGGCAGGCTGCCACCCTGGACAGGTCTGTGGTCTGACCCACATAGCTGAGATCCCCTCCTGCTTTTTGGGGGGTTTCATTATAATCACTATACCTCTGTGAATTTGGAGGGCTTGGTTGGACTTTGGTTGGTTTTACAGTTACTGGGACAAATGAGATTTTACGTGTCCCACAGTTAAAGTTGCTTTCCCTCTGTCATGACACTCCGGATTCCCTGTTCTTGCTCTTCTCCTGGCTTAGCCATCCTTCCCCAGGTCTGTAAGGCAGATGCTAACAAGGTGATACTGGCTGGGGAAGTGTTTTGCTTGGATGCCTCGAAAGATCTGTGAAGCCATTTCAAAAGCAGCAGTATTCAGGCAGCTGCTTTAAAGGCAGGATGTATTACATTTTTTCGCTGTTCATCTCTGTGTGTGTGAAGTCTCATACCCTTCTGCACACTGGCTTTGACACGGCAGTCGTCATTTTCTCAGAAAAACAATTTGTCCAGATTTTGTAATTATTATATAAACAGATTTCGTGCATGAATTCCCAGGGGTTTCATCTTGACATTCCTTCGGAGAAGATTAAGTACAAACTCTTGTCAAACTGAATTTAATCAGAAGGTTTTTAAGTCAGTCTGATAAGTAGGTATAGCTCATTTAGAGTCCTCAACTTTTATCCTTAACTACCTGTCAAAGTAATTTTGCTAGTTCTTTATTAATAAATTTTGTCTGCCAAAAAGGCCTATAGCTTTACTCAGCCAATAAGTTGATGAAAGATGAAAGAAGCAGAAGTTTTAATTTGTTTAGGCTTCCTGTTGTTGAATGTTTCATTAGACAAAGCGTAGTTTTATGGTAGTTTAATACTTAAAAAGACAAACTGTTTTTTGTTTTAAGAAATGGGCACTGGGATGAGAAAATTATTTCCAGTGGTTTTCGTGCCTCAGGGCACCCAGAAGCATCACCAGAAATTTCCCATATGCAGCCCAGGGCAGCAACTCCCTCATGTTGATTCTGTCCCTGGTTTGGAGCAGGAAAAGGTGTTTCCTTGCAGAGCATCCCATACCAGCAAACCTTCTGCCCACTTCACATGCGTAAGACAAAATGTAATAGGACATTGGCCTATAGACAGGTCCGCTCTCTCCATATCAAAATATACGATGCACATCAAGCCAAAACTTCATTATTTTTTTTTTTTAATGTAAGAGAAGCACCATCCTCTACTGGGTATGTGTAAGAGTAGCAGAGTGTTGTCCATAGCCAGGTGGGAGCTCTTTGACATGTAGTGCTTGCGTGGTCCCCTGTGGGTGTAGTGCTCATCTAGCTTACGTGCCCACTCATCAATTTTCTGCAATTCTCTTTTTTCTTTCCTTGCTCTGCCATAACTAAAAGCATCATCAGGTGAAAACACCCCCACTGCAGACGATCACGAAACCATAGCTGACCAAACACAGTTGGACCCAGTGGAGGATGTGAGTCTTGCCTCTGAGGAGGCAAACCCAGGCAAGCATCTGCCAGGAGAGGAGGCCGCAGCCGTGATTCTGGCCGTAGAGGGAAAGATCGATTCGGTCAGTAAAAGAGAGGAACCGGAGGGCACCGAGCCCCTGCCTGCAGGAGTGGAGGAGAGCTCTGAGCTGCCATCTGCTTGGAGAGAGGAGAGCAATGGGCCTTCACCTCCAGCACCGGGAGAAGATGTGTCTTCACCTCCAGCACCAGGAGAAGATGCTGGGTCACCATCACCAGGACCAGCAGAGGACAGTGGGCTGGTAGAGGGCAGTGACAGCTCTGTAGTGGAAATCATCAAGAAAGTACATATTACTGAAGAGGACCACCTCATTGAGGGTAATATTTGTGCTTTCATAAATTCAGGAGACCAAATTCTGCCTCCAGGGACTTGTGTGTGGGTCCTTCTCACTTTACTGAGAGCCTCACATGAGCTTCTGGAGTCAGAATTTGGTCCAGAGAGTCTGTACAATGTGGGGCGTAGAAGAATGTGGCTGGGGAAGCCTCAGACTCACAAGTCCAAGCTGTAATAAATTTAATCAGCATTTCCAGTCATTATCTCTGCTATTTCATTTCATGCCCTTTTTGCTCTTAGCAGCTACAATGCCCCACCATACCCCTCGTTTAAAATGTTGTGTTTCTGTGTAGCTCAGACACGATCCTTAATATTTACAGAGACCAAAGGCTGTATTACTTAGTTACGTGTGTTAATTAGAAAGCAACTGACCCGGTGCACATGAAGTTGGAGTGTGCATATTTGGATGCAGAAGAAAAAGCTTCTCTTTGATGCACCCTTGGCGAATCCAGCCTGTCCTAGAAAGTTGGCTACTACCCAGGCAGAATAGATGTAGCAGGGGGGTGGGCTTTCCAAAAATGTTTGGAGCTGAGTAGCTGGGGAGGAAGCAGCGGTCTCTGAGATGGCAGGTATTTACATGTGCTGTGAGAAGGACCTTTACTGGGAGGTACGGTCATTGCCAGAGATTGCAGGCTGTGCCCATCTTTGGCTTAGTGCCCAGAGGACGTGTGTGGACTGCACATGCAGAAGGTGAACACTTCACAGGAGGAATCAGTTTTCTTCTAAATGGTACAAAGCAATCAGATACTTCCCAGGGGAGCATTTCTTCAGGGAATAAGCAGGTGAAGAGTATGAGAAGTATTTCTCTGCAGGGAAAGGTGGTATCAGCAGCCTTCCTCACACCACATTTGCCTCGGAGAAGTGTGAGATGCAGGAGAAGGACACACTGCCCTAACCTTGACGCTTTGCTGTGCACGTCTCTCAACTGAGTATATAACTCTGACTCTTTGCACTTTGGTAGCTGAGCATGGGGGTTGGCTTGTCCTCTCCTGTGTCTCCTCTCAAAGGAGTTTTGAAGTTTCCTCTACATAAGATGAGCACCTATCCTTTGGAATGAAGTCTTGGTTTATGTAAGCAGAAAATGACTGGATGCTCACCTGTAAAACACATAGTCTTGCCTAGCTGGAAACTCCAAATTCATTAATCACCCTTTCTAAGCTTTGTGGCCTAGTGCTGGAGGCAGAGCAGTGTGCCCTGAACATTGTGGAATGACCTCATGTCCATGGGAACACTTTTACAATTGACTGTTTGCCTGAAGATCGGTTACGGGGCATTGGCCACCAAGCCATTCATGCTCCTTGCAGGGCGAGTGAACAAGGCTTTTGGGAAAAAGAGTTTTGCTCCTATTTGTTCCAAGCAGGAAGTAATATTTTAACTGTGAGCATTACCTTTCTGTGAGGTATGTGATGCAGAAGGGACCTTCAATTTTTATGCTGTGGTGCACATAATATTTAGCACTTGTTTTGCTTTCCTTTATTCAGTAGTTGTCCAAGTAAATCAATTAGGTAGCAGTTTCCCAGGGAAAGCACAGTTTCAGCCAGACTTTGGCATGTTGCCATGTTTTCTATTTCTGCTTTTGTTCCAATTGCAAATAAAACTGCACATACATAAAATAAAATCCAGGAAAAATAATTTGAACAGAAATAGTATTCATGATTTGTATTGAATAGAGCATCAAGGGGATTTTGTGAAAGCATCAGGAGAACTTTACGGGCGTGAGGCATGCACGTAGCTGGATGAGAAGTGATGGGACCATTCCGTTTGTTCCCTATGGATTCATTCAGGGGTTACCTTGGTCAGAGGCATTGGAGAGCTGACCGAGTACACTCAGGTTTGCAGAAAGGAGCTGGGGCACTTGGTGTTCTTCTCAGTGGATCCTAATTTGATCTCCATGGTTACCGTTCCCAGGTGAGACGGGAGAACAGGTGGAAACTGAGCTGCTGAGTGAGATAGTAAGTGGAGGGCCTGAAACAAAAGAAGAAGAAACAGGAGAAGCTGTGGATGGTGCAGCAGCGACAGAGATAGGTATGTTGACAGAAGAGGGAAGGACCACATGGGTTATTGTTTAGGAGACAGAAAAGACTGTGCTGTCCTTAATGAGCACGTCTTGTCATCCCGCTGCCGGTATACGGCTGCTTTCTGCATTTTAACAGAGAGAGTCATGAATATTTTTGTTCACATTAGGAGATGTTTTTGGAAGCACTCAATTGGAAGTCATGCTTTTTACATGGGTTGTCTTTATCTAATACATGAGTCTTACCAGTGATAAATTACCCTTCTTTGGGGAGAATGCTAGACTGCAACATGCAGTCATGGAAAATAAAGACCTATGTTAAAATCATGACTCTGCTCGTTAGTACTTGCAGACTTAGGAGCTAATGCATTACACTGTTTTGTGTTTTCCATTCTATGTCAGACAGTCATTTTAGATCCCCTCGTTCTCCTTATCATCTGAAATCAGCAGTGTAGCACTGGGATGGAAGCTCATTGCACACCAAATGCAGTCACATTATGGGAAGGAAAAATCATATGCCAAACAAAGCACCTTTGGAAAAATCACACCAGTGACGAGTTCAAGGGGGTAGACTGTCCCTCTGGCAGACTTAAAAATTATGTTCACAATTCTGTCATCACAGTCTTTCTGTAAAAGTTGTTTCTTTTTCCACATTCACTAAGAATCCTCCACTCATTTATTTTGAGTCCATCACATCAGGTAGTTGCATGCCCCAGAAGGCAGAGGTTGCCCCATGGTATTGCTGGAATGTGGAAAAGGAGGAGCAGGCAATGCAGACACCTCCTCCCTTCTCCCAGCGAATGTTACCACAATGATTGAAACTGCTTTTCCCCTCTCTTCTCCCTCCTAACCATTGTCCTATGTAGCCATGCTCAAAATTTCTCTGAGCTAGTGAGTATTTCTGTAATTCAGAAGAGAAAAGCTCCAGCAGGAAGGGTGAGAGGTATCTTACAGCAGCACCTCCATGACTTCCAAATGAACCTCTTGCACTTGGGATGAGAGGTTTTTTGTTCCTTCCAGTGCTAATGTAAGCTCTGGTCTTTGAGCTGACAGCAGCAAGCCAGCGTGTTCCACCTGTGCTACAGGATTAAGGAAAATGGTTTGCAGCATGAGCTCTGCAGCCTGGCAGACCAGCAGGGTGGTGGTTAAGTGGTTTGGTCAAGGCACATGTGGATTTATGACCTCGTGATTACTCAAGTAGACTTAGATAAGCAGTGAGCAAAAAAAAAAAACGCTCACCTGCCTTTAATTCTCGTCTGCTTAACAGTTGATCACCTTTATATTGTTACTTATTAAGCTAGCCTGTGAAGACAAGCCACTGTTTGCCCTTGGCAACTGTGCTCTTGCAGGATCTTTAAATTTTTGTCATATAGATTTGCCTGTGAAGACTGAAAAAGTTTATTCATTCAACTTGTTTTTAATGTGTTGCCCCTAAGCTTTTGCAAAGAGATATTTATCTGTGCTGCGAGTTCAGCAAACCAGTTACTTCTGGGAACCCTCAAAGAACAGCATCCTGCTTCTGAAGAGTAAGAGATTCCATCACGTAATGATTACAGCTTTATTGAAATACTTTCTGCATTTACCTGCCTTGGCAATATGCTCCCCAACAGTTTTGTAAGGAAGCAGAAAGAGCAGCCCTGCTTCTATGTCCGTAACACATTTCAGATGACAGGAGTGCACCGGTGCAGGCAGCTCAGAGAACAGCTGTGGGCAAGAAAAGCAAACAATGTTAAGAATGGAACAGTGGCCATTTAAATCTGGGGTGCCGTTGTGTAAGGAAGCAATTCTTCCATCTTGAAAGGATATTGAAGAACTAAAACAAGATTCTGGGCAGGGAAGCAAGATCGCTAAAGGGAATGGAAAAATTCTTACCCTGAGAGAGATCAAAAACATTCAGAGCCTCTGAGAGGGTACGGCTAAGGGGATATGAGCTGATACTCATGCAAAATAAATACTGCTCTAAAGATAGCTGAGGTCCATCTCTGAACGAGGGAATGCTCGTTAACACAATAGATGTGTTGAATTCAAAGCCACAAAAAGGTACTTTTTTTCCACACTATGTAAGCAGTGTTCATGCAAATGAACTGTCAGACTCTTTGCCACAGGAAGTCACTGCAGTTGGATGTCTCTCTCCCATCACCTTCCCTGTGTCCTTGTGGTAATACCACCATTCACTACAAGGAAATCCCATGTTCCCAACCTCTCCTTGCAAGGTCTTCTGTCTGGGAAAGAAGTACCTTGAGCTGGAGTGGTCCAACAGTATGATTTCTGTCACTCATCCCTTTGGGCACCATCTTTTAGCAAGCAAAGCCTGTGAGACTCAAGAGCTTCTCCACTGCTGGTGGCCAACACATACAGTTCCAGGGGCTGAGTGCAGCTCCTCAACCATACTCTATCATGGAATAGTTGAGTTAGGAGGGTATCTCTGGAGATTTTCTAGTCCAGCCCCTCTGCTCAAAGGTGGAGCAGGTTGTCCTGTTGGGTTTTGAATATCACCGAGGATGGAGATTCCACAAACTCTGTGGACAGCCTGTTCCAATCAGTCAATTGCCCTTACAGTAAAAAAAAAACCAAAAAGTTTTCTTACATTTAAATATAATACCCGTTTTTGAATTTATGCCCTTTGACTCTTGTCCTTATTTAAGATTTAGTGTCCATGAGAGCTCTGCCTCTGTGTCAAATATGACTGAAACTAACGAGTGATTTCAAAAGTTAAGAGAAAAGGCAGCAGGGTGGGGAGAAGCATGAGTGTTGCAGCAGAACTGGATTTCACAGAGGTGATGTCGATGTGTAAGAGGAAGACCATGTATGAATGGGATGAGGGAAGAGGAAGCAGAGCCAGTTGCTGCTTGTGGCTGCTGCAGGATCACACAAAACACCCGTACAGATCTGGGAGAAGAGCAGATACCCCTTCATCCCGTGATTCTTCCAGGGAACTTTCACTTTGAATTCCTGTAAGATTTAATGAATATCAAGTTGTACCCTCAATTAATTGTTAAATTAATTTTTTCCATGTGTTTCAGAGACAGCTAATAACAAGGAATAGAAGTTATGTCGCTATGAACATCCTCTTCTTGGGCCTGCTCTTCTGTCCACATGAACATTTTTAAATTTTATTGGGTTGGGAAAATAGAAAAGCTTTTATGAATTGAGCCACAAGCAACAGAAATGAATAAGAGGCATCAGAAAAAGTTTTATATAATATCTGTTTTTTGAAATCAAGCTGCCAAGACTTGAAGTGATTGAAATACCTGAACTTTCACCTCCCTGCCACGGTGTGTCTTCTGTACATAACTAACCTTTGAAACTTTCAACCAGCATTATATATGATAAAGGAGATAGTGTTGCTTTTTTCTTTTTTGATGGTAGTATGCAGGCAATTTCTCCAAGTGCCTGGACTACCAATGTATGGAGCTGCTGAAATGTATAGCACGCGGAAGACTGGAAGATGAAAGTGCCCAATTCCTGGGATGTAACTAAATGCAGAGGTTAGGTTTTTTTTCTGAAAATGGAAGATATAGAGGGTGCAGTGTCCAGGACCCAAGTGGGGGACTGCTGCTCACTCTCCTTTTTTAAACACAAATTTTTTGCAAGGCTAGTAGCACCGTCTAGGTGATGACTCCTGCAAAAATAGGGAGAAGAGGGCATTTTTAACTATGACTAGGGTGTTTTAGTCTTATAAATTCTAGTACACAAAATACAAAGCTAACTGCACAGCTGTTAACATTCATGGTGATTAATAACATGTCTTTAGCTGTGTAGCTCCTCATAGGCATTTGTGGCTTCTAAAATTGATTTCTAACCAGAGACATATCTAAGCCTGTTCCCAAAGGAGAGGTCATCTATTTTGTTTCCTGTAGTGCTGTCCTTCAGAAGAAGTATGCTATCAGGGACTGGCTTGGTTATTTTCCAAAATGCTAAATAATCATTTTGGAACTGAAGCTGAATCACAATGCTTTCAAACAAATTTCCTGTGAAAACGGGCCCTGAATATAATTGATGTTACACACCTGATAGAGAGTAGAGGTTTGTTCTGATGGTGAATGTTGCAAAGGGACTATATGTTATCATTAAGAACTGTGTTTACAGGATTCTCTGGCATAAGGAGGTAGAATAAGGAGAAAAGGTCAGTTATCTAAAAAGGGCAAGCATGTGTTGCTATTTTATTAGCTTTATTGTACAAAAGGACTTCACAAAGGCTGTCAATAGCAAATTATACAAATCCCCTCTAGGAGCTAAATTTTGTGCTGCATGTGCACATCTGAGCCCAGCTGACTTCAGTTTGTATCAAATAATCTAATTGATATCCCTGGCCTGTCAGCCTTTTCTGTAAACTGATATTCCTTGGCTGTATCACTAAATCTGAGGTTTTCTGCTTATCGGCACACTTATGAATTTGTCAGCTTCATTTATTGTCAACTTTCTGTAGGTAATACCATAAACTTTTAGAATAAAAATGCATACTTTCAGGGTTTTTTTAGGATTTTTTTTGGTAGGTGGATGTCGCAGAGTTTTATTTTTTATTTTTACTAGCCTTCTATAATAGAGAAGTTAAAACAAGCAGCTAGTTCTCATGAAAATCTATTGACATTAAAGTGGGAATAAAAAATTCATAAGTAGTCAAACTTTATGCCCACGTGCCCAAATCATCCCATGACAAAAAGCCATGAGAAACGTACCATGCACTTGGGAGAGCTGAAGGAGTTGGGGAACAGGCACTGAGCAGGAGGAGGACTCCCCAGGATGATACAGGACTAGGCTGGGTGTACAACCAGGATCCAGGACACCCCAGGAACTTCCACCATCAGCTCCTTCTGGTGGCTGGTTTCCTCCTGTCAGCTGGGAATTCGGTTCAGCCACCAGCACCTGTGCCAGCGTGGTCCTGCTCCCAAACATGGGAGATAAAATCTGCAGAGCAGCCGTGCTGGCTACTTGCAAGCTGTGTTTTAGATCATGACTTGCGGGTTGACCAGTTACATTGAACAATTTAAAACCATAAATCAAGAGGAATTCTGTGACAGAGACCCATAGCATTAATAGCAACAGAGGACACTGCACTTGGAAATAAATTATGAATATACAAGGGAGTCAAAATAAACTGCTCACCTCAGAGTCACTCTTCCTGCCACTGCTGTTACAAGGAAGACAGGTGGCAATATACGTCCTTTCCTTACTGTTCAACTTTTTCAGGTGATTAAGCAATGCTAATTGGAAACAAGAAAAGTATAATCCAGTCAATGACTCAACAATATCAGCCATTCTCAGTTATCTTCAGTCTTCACATATTCTGTGATTACAACAATGAAAGCTATTTTTCCTTTTCCTTTCTAAAAGATGAAATATGCTTGACACTGTGCTAAACATGAAATGTTAATCACTTAAATTACCATAAAATCGGAATTTGGCTGCTAGAGGTATGCTGAACATCCCTACCTCGAGAAATCCACTAGGATTCTCATGTTCCCGTACTATGTACTATGCATAAAGGGCCAAAATAGGTGCAGTTCTTTGCCTCTGCAAACCTGGGACATCACAGAGATTGCCAAGGGCAGAAATTGTTCTGTGGATCAAAGAGCTTTCTCTTTTAAAGGCTGAGAAAAGGGTATGCTCCAGTGTCTGTGTTTACAAGATAAATCTCCAAAGACAAGGCAACTCACTGTAATATTTTTTTTTAAACATAATCAAGATACAAAACAATCTTCAGAAATGTTTATGAAAAACTAGACAATTTGGGGGCCCTTAACTTTATCCCAGGTGGAGGTTATCATTCCATGCCACAGGAAGTATTGGGCAGGACACAAAGAATAAACTTCCAAGCTAACAAGAAAGTTCTGGTAGGAATTTTGTTTCGATTCCCAATAAACACAGCCCTGGAAGAGGTTAAATTTGCACCCCGTTGGCTCTTTGCAGACACACACACAGGTTGTGTTAGGATCCCAGAAGATAGTTGGTGTTCTGGCTGGCAGGGGTTGGCTCTTTCACTCAGTGAAGAACTGCTTTCAGGTAGAAACTGCAGCAGGAGCAAGGTGCTTGTAGCAGAAGTTTCAAGCGGTTTAAGTCTGGCTATGTGTTTTAACAGAGAAAGTTTTATTAAAATTATGTACTGAGCTTTATTTTTGCATTGTTTAATCTATAGAGAATATAATATTTTTAAAAAAAACCAAAACATTATTACAAAGAAACCTGGTAGAATATGCAAATTTAAGTATTGCTTTACTTTCACAGAAACAGAGAAGCTGTTTTGTTGTTTTCTTGAGTTACATGTGACTAAAACAAATTTTAAATGGTGAAATTAGTTTGTCAGAAGCTGAATTGCAACTTCATATTTTGCATGCTAGAGGCTGAGTCCAGCAAAGAAAAAAAAAAGAAAGCTAAGTTCAACTTAGCTCTAGTTAAAACAGGATTTCTTAAATGTCTGTGTACTTTGCTGTACTGAGACCTAAGGGATATCCACAATACTTGCTTTTCATATTGGAGAATTACGGGGCTTTGACTTCTTGTCTTAAAGAATAGAATCAAATAATATAACTCTGCTTAAAAAATAAAAGTTTTAAACATCTCTATGGAAGGCTGATTGTTTATGTTGAGAACTGCTCTGTTACAGCTGTAAATAAAAGAGTTTATTTCAGTTATTCTAGAGTTCCAGTACCCGGAGAATGCACATTGAGATCCGAGGCATTCAAGAAAAAAAGCTAATTGATACTCTTGCATTTTTCCTGGAAACCATGTGATTGTGCCGTGGCTTGTTAGCTGCATCCAGCATCCTTTTGTGTGGGTTTTGTTTTTTTTCCAGGAGTTTCACTTGCATTTCCGTCTCAGACTGTCCCGTGCTGCAGAAAGCAATGGTCTATGCACACTAGTGAGGACACCAGGAAGAGGTCTATACAGGACTTGTATCAGCAAATGGACAAGTCAGCACGTACCAAAAAAATACCAAAACTGCCATCTAGTGGCCCAAGGTTAGCCAAGAGGCAGCAAGGTTGGGGTGAAGAAAATGAGAGGTAAGGGATAACCGTAGCAAGACTGAAGTTCGCTCGTGTTCAACACTACTGAATTCTGCTGAAGGTGAACTTTAACTAAATCTCCTACAAATAAGTGAAATATAGTCCAACAAACTAACTACATCTGAGCAAAGCTGTAACAGAGGAATATAATTTAGGAATCTGTTTGAATCTAACTCCATTCAATCACCTTATTCTTAACTGACAAAGTGAAGCAACACTAGCTCTGTGGTCCCTAGAAAGTCATACTCACGTTAGCACTAGCTCCTTCCTAACAGGTCTGGGCATGATTTTTCTTAGATGGGATGGCCTCCTGAGTCCGAGCTGTAGAGCATAAAATACATTAATAGCATAGCCAAGGAGAGAGACCAAGAGCAGAAGCCAAGACTAATACAGATTATGTGTAGGAAGTTTATATACAGCAATCAGGTATTTTTCGAAGGCTGTTACTTGGAAACTCACTGTTTGAAATGCCAAAAGTATTATCCTGCTTCCAATACAAATAAATATCTCCCATTTTGTTGACGGAAACCAAGATAATGCTGAAAAAAAATCCATACATCTCTAAATATATGTTGCTGTGACCACCTCATTATTAATCTTTTTTCTGTAAGGATACAATTTACAAGTTCAGCAAAAAGCAGGAGAAAGAGCCACTTCACATCACATCTAGAAAGGGCTAAATAGGGTTGACTGTTCTCACAACTTCCCAACTGCCATCTGGTGTATGCTAAAGTGGTGCCAGGAATGAAGGAAACATAGAAAATACAGGTATGGCAGTAGTAGAAGTGGAGTAAGGAGAGCTGGAGAGCATGGCTGACAAGCAGGAATGTTACAAACCACAAGTGGGACACTTATAGATTATCCAAGGATGGAAGATGATTCACACGATGTGGCAGGGAATGCAGGGGGATTTTCAGACAAGGCAATATCTACAAAGGCACACAGCAACACGAGGCTGCAAGACTGGATTTATCATCTTTCATGCTTACCCTATGAAAATCACTAACCGATTGAGGGAGGTGATTCTGTCCCTCTACTCCACTCTCTTGAGACCCCACCCAGAGTACGGCATCCAGGTCTGGGGCCCTCAACACAGGAAGGACATGGACCTGTCGGAGCAAGTCCAGGAGGGCCACAAAGATGCCCAGAGGGCTGGAGAACCTCTCCTGTGAGGACAGGCTGAGAGAGTTGGGGTTGTTCAGCCTGGAGAAGAGGCAGCCCCAGGGAGACCTTACAGTGGCTTCTCAGTACCTGAAGGGGGCCTGCAGGAGAGATGGGGAGGGACTCTTCATCAGTTAGTGTAGTGACAGGACAAGGGGTAACGGTTTTAAACTGAAAAAGGGAAGATTTAGATTAGATATCAGGAAGAATTTTTTTACTCTCAGGCTGGTGAGACACTAGAACAGGTTGCCCAGAGAAGCTGTGGATGCCCCATCCCTGGAAGCGTTCAAGGCCAGGCTGGATGGGGCTTTGAGCAACCTGGTCTGGTGGGAGGTGTCCCTGGCCATGGCAGGGGGGTTGGAACTAAGGTCCCTTCCAACCCAAACCATTCGATGAAGGGTATGTGAGATGATGATCTGTAGGCATTATACACAGAAGACAAATGAACCACACACAGGAGAACTGAGGTTTGGATTTGAGCCATTGGACAGTTGAACTCACAGTATCGTGACTTGATGTGATAAACCAGAGTTACGCTCTATCCTTGTGATACGACTGGTTTTGTGGCTTACCAAAATTGAGTGAGTTTGGTCACATGAGATGGGAGCAGAGACAGATTCTGAAGTGCTCAGTCACAGCACTCTGGCAAACAAACAGCAGCCTCTGGAAGGAGCAGCCTCCGGGATTCCCTCTCACAGTACATTTCAGAAAGCAGGTACGTGTTTCTGCCACCGACAAGATACATTCCCCAAGCTGGCTTTGGAGCCAGTATATGGCTGTTTTTACTTTCTACACAAAGGAAGTGAAGATGCAGTGACAGTAGCATCCCATATGTAATTGCATAGCCATCTTCACAGAAGGGAGCAAAACAAAGACGTTGAGGCAGACAGACTATAACAGAACAGAATTTCTGCTCATTTCCCCCTGAATAAACCAATGCTGTGCTTAGTCACATGGCTGTGTGACATCAACTCTACCATGAGGCAGCTGACTTCCAAACTAGATCCTTAAAAACATGGCATCCATTTCTACTTGGTTGGAAGACAAATGCAGAGGGATGGGATAACTCCCTACCATCACCAGTCTGACTTCTCAAAATCACTTAATCACCCCATCAGGCAGATGCTTCTGTCCTTAATGGCAGAGAGAAAAACACCAAGAACGGTGATGTCATTATAGCTGAAAGCTTCTTGCCTTGGAGGATTACCTTCATCTTTAGCTATTAGGAGATAGATAATAACCCTATTATTTTGGTTTGAATTACTACTTATTGAAGAAGCAAGATAGGGATTTATTTTTTTTTTGTAATGGAATATCAAAGCATAACCAAGAAAAGTTTGTTCCCAGAATCGACAAACACAATTTTACAGATGCAATTATCATTTATTGTCATGAAATGGGATTATTTTTTGGTGTTTAGTTGGGTTTTAGTTTTTTTTTTTTAAATCAAAAGCTAGTAAAAGTTGAATTCTATGAAAACGATTATGAAAAAGGTTACACGTAGAGATTAATTTACAGCTGATTTATAAAGTTAGCACTTTGTTTCAGAAAAGCATAATTTTCTTTTTTCTGAAATTAATATTAACTTTTTTAAGTAATTGCTTCCATATGAAAAAAAAGTCCCAACTGTAATCTATTCTGTAAAGAAAGACTTTAAGACAGTTCAGAAACTAATCCAGCAAAATTCCCCAAAACACCTAAGTGAAAATATATAGAGTAAGTAATTTGTGTTCTACTGTTTACCATTTGTCATTTTTTTCTTATTTGAAATTCTTACTAAAAACCTGCTGTTACAAATCATTACAGTTTTCCATGTCCAGATGACCCACAGTATAACTGTCATGTTCACCCAAACCTGTATTTAATATCTGAATATCCAGTCACCGCCACAAAGTAAAGGCCCCGTCCTGCAATTGAGCTCAGCTGATTTTAGCAGGACTCCTGGAGGTTTCAGGGTTTGCCTGCACAGAACTCACTGCAAATTTATTATTTTTGAGAATCCAAGGCCACAATTCAGAAGAAAGCACCTTTCCTCAGTAAGTTTAGTGATTCCAACTGCACGTAACTGCTGTCAATTGTAGAAATAGGATGTTAGGGAGAAGTGTTAAATCTGAAGACTGCTGTTGGAGGATATTCAGTCTCTGTTTATAGTCAGGCTTGGAGAGGTCCCTGAACGGCAACAGCTTCAATCTCAACTCGGGCACCCTGTGAGAAACAATGAAGAAACCTATCAGGAATTTCATGGATCTCTTTTATGAAACAAGTGGATGTATAACACAACCTTTTTAGAACAGAGTGACATTTGAGGGAGGTTATACTTCTGATGATACTACCAATTTAGCAATGTTAAGTAATACTGAAAATTCACTTAAGTATCGTTAAGTGAATTTCATAATTATCACACCCCCCTATTTCTAGCATACTAGTCATCTTCCACCATAAAGAAATCTCTCTCTCATATTCAGATCTCTGATCTTGTGTAAGAAAAATACTGGTATACTTAGAAAAAAATTAAATACTTAAGAGTCTGCATTAAAATAATTGCAATTGAAGCTATTTTAGAATAAGAAAAGCTGTCAGAATGCTTCAGAAATATGGAATTTCAGAAAATACATTTTTTTTTTGTAGGCAGAAAAGTGACACTTACTTTTGGCAAAGCGGCAACTTGATACGCTGCTCTGGCTGGAAAGTTTGTCTTGAAAACTGTAATTCAAACAGAAACATCCAGCAACATTCGCCAATCACTCAACTTTGCTTGATGAAACACAGTTCAAAATAATTGGTATATAATACAGTCATTGGAACAGCTTCAAGTTCAAAGCTACAAGACAAATAGACTTCTGTGCCAGCTTTTTTTTGTTTTTTTTTTGGTTACTGACGAGTCCAACATCTCAGCAAGCTACCGTTGATCATCGAGAGGGCTAGTTGTGACCTAGCAGCCAGTGGTAACTTGCACTCTGCTGACTCTGCACAGCCTTAACACCACTGGGCTGAAAAAGAAACGTTAAATCAGAATGGTGAGCATCCAGTTGCAGAGTGGGAGAGGGCCCTTTCACAGACAGAGCAAGAGGGAGAAACAGGCCCCTACCAAAAGGGTCATGAGCAACGATTCCAGATTTGCCTAAAGTCAACAGGGACCAACCTTACTCATATCAAAGGCAGGCAGAGTTAAAATAGGCCCTTGCTCCATTCACAATTAGGATAGGCATTCAAGGATATTAAAAGAACAGAGGGAGGAGAAAAGACAGGGGGCTACTGGTCAAGATATAAGAGCTGAATGTCTAGAATCACAGAATAGTTTGGGTTGGAAGAGACCTTTAAAGATCATCTAGTCCAATCCATCCCCCTGCCATGGGCAAGGACATCTTTCACAAGAGCAGACTGCTTCAAGTCCTGTCCAACCTGACCTTGAACAGTTCCAAGGGATTTCAATAATTACATGGAAGTTACCACCAAGCACAGAAATGTTAATTGCACTGACAAGGCAGGATAAACACCCGCAATCAAAGAACAGCAACAACTGCTTGCTTGAACTACAGGTAGGAGGCAACAAGTAACTAAGTGTCCAGCTGGTCTTTTTTTACCCTGCTTCAACACACATACAGTTACATTTTGACATGCAGAAGAGTATGTTGATAGCTCAGAAATAGAAGACCTCATTAAAAACCAGATGTTACAATCTAATTAAAACCCAAAGCTATATAAATAACGACTCTTCCATCTTCTGCACAACATGGCTCATTGGAATCGCTTATTTCAGTCTACATTCAGTTTTGTTAACCAAGCACAATCCTCTTTTTTCCTGAAGTGAAGCAGTATGGCTCATCCTTGTATAAAAAACATGAGCCCGGTCCCATAGCACTAACCCACAAATCACTCCAAGATACAAACAGACTTTAAAGAAATGGAGATTAAACAATCTGAAATTAAGCATTTGAAGGCTGCCTATAGTAGAATTACTTTAGGGACAACACAGCAGCTGTCAAAGTAAAGAGGCATGGAAGATCAACCTTTCGGGATAGCAGGAGTTGATCCTCACATGACAGTGAGTTTGTGGGATGGTAGGAAACAAATCCACAAGAAATTGGGCTGTGCTTGATCTGGTGCTTGCAAATTACACGTTGGTGGGGTTTTTTTTCAAATGATATATTTCTACTGGAGTCTCAAAGAATCTGGAACTACATCATCTGAGTCATTAAAACATTTTGCTTACTGTGAATATAATTTGTTCCACAAGCCACACTGGTTAAAACAGAAACAAAAGATCTACTTACATTGTTGGTAAATCTCATTAATGTCATTGAAGTCCTTCATGTCTGCCATCAAAACCGTAGTCTTCACAACTAGAAATGACATACCTCCTGTTATTTTGGACCTCTGACTTTCATAAATTCCTCTCAAATATTCTAAATGTTTTGAAAAGTTTTGCAAAAAAACTTTAGAGTTACCACCTAGAGAACCATCTAAAAAATCTGAATACCTAGTACACAATACAACTTTAAGGAATTAGACATTCCTGGCCAGCTCTGAAAAGAAACCTTTAAATTTTGTTCTAAGCCTAATTCTTCCAAAAGGCACAGAACTGATAAGCAGGTCAAATTAAAAAAAAAAAAAAAAACTGTTGTAAGCCAACTGTTGGCAAAAATTACATCATATAAAATACCTGCTGCCAATGAAAAGCTCTGTAAGAGGCCTGAAGACATAATCTATCCTAGAAGCTTTTACCCATGACTGCCCAAGCCAACATTAATCCTGGTTTGGCTCCACTATCAGAGTCCTCCTCAAAAAAAGGCATTGAAAGTGCCTAGAATATTAACACCATAGATGCAGACCCGCTTTTACCTGTAGGAAAATCTAGGATGCTTAAAATGCCTGTAGTCTCTGTCTATATTGAGCTTCATCAGTTAGAATTAAAATATTAGTACTGTGTACAGGAAGTTATGGTTAAAAGTAGTGTCCCATTGATACGCATCACAAACATTTGCACTTTGAATTCTTTCTTTTCTTTTTTAATCCAGACTCATGATTCTTTCTGTCTCCTTCAGCTATTGCCACATGCTTAGCAAAGAGCTTTTTTTTCCTTTAAAAGGTCACTTCATTATTCTTTTTAATCCAGGCAGATAAAAACAACCACTCATTTTCCACCACCATCGCAACACTTACCATTGCCATAGTCACAGCCTGCAGCTTTCAGGATTTCTCCCATGTTTTTTAGAGCCTAATGAAAAATGAGACAAAAATCTTTCAATATCTGGGTGGTATTTTGGTGAGTATGTAAATATGAATTGTAATCTGGCTACATCCATGTTATAGTATAAGTTTACCCAGCAAATCTTCAGCTGTCATCAACGAGTAAGCAAAATCAGAAATAGATTAAAAAGTAAATTAATAAAAGGGAGCTTCTAATAAACCACAAGTATTAAGCCATGCATTCATTACATGTAAATACATGATGCAGCACCATCTCATCCTACCTATTGCCTCACACAACCTCCTTGCTGCTGGGGGAACAAATCTTTCCCCATCTCAAAGCCAGGGTCTTTACTAGGGTATGAACTTTTGTTACAAACATTGATCCTTTCCTACCTGAAATGCAGATTCCTCCCCTGAGTTCCACACTGCTTGGGTGGAAAACAACAGGGACAGTATGGAATGACATCCTCCTGCTTTTCCCTCATCTTGGGGGATTGTGAAATGAGGGATCTTCAATTTCTCCTAAGTCTGCATTTAACAAAGTACATGCCAACTCTACTACAAGTTTACTGCTAGAAGACATCTTACCTGCTTAGCTTCTTCCTTTGCCCCTCCAGAGACAAGCTGCCCGGTGGAAGGTTCTATACCTATCTGTCCTGCAATGTACATTGTCCGGTCTACCAGCACTGCTTGGCTGAAAACATAAGTGACATTTTAAGTTTAATGTTTCCCCATCAAAACATTTAACTGTCTGAAAGCACACTTCACATATTCTTCAGTAGTTTATAGTATCTCAGAAAGATACAGGACATGCACAAGTCTGCACACAGTCATACATTCGATCTGCTTATGCTTTGGGAGACCTGGAATTAGATCACGTATGGAAAGACACAGATACATTAGCATAACTCTGTTTTTGAGATAATAAACCCCGTTTCTTGGAAAGGCAAAAGGCATGAGCACAGCAACACAACACTATAGACAGCTACACAGCTTCCATACAGCACAGAGAGGAGGCAGAGTAAACATTTTTTGTACCTGCCTATATAACTATTCCATCCCAGTTTGATAGGCTGACAATACCTTTCATCTACACCTCAGCTGCAGAGCAATGAAGTTTAAAAAATAATAATAATAATCAGAAAAGATCTGATTAGTAAATGTACCATTTTCTTCTCAAACAGGCACCATGATAAATGAGTTACAGCTGTGAGGTGAAGCCCTGCATGCTCATTCTCTGGCATTATTCATCCAGTCATGAATTTGGCCTGTCAGCACAACACCTTGATCACTCCATCCCCAGATCACTCTCCTCTCACAAAATAACCTGGACGACCTGTTGGCTGGGTTAGTTGAGAAGAATGCAGAATTCAAGCTACTTGTAAAACATTTTTATATAAATGTCAGATGTGTTTTTGCTGAAGTAGAGTTGGCAATTATCAATGTCTCTAATTACCACAAAGAGATTAAAAGATTAAAACAAAGATTTAAACTACTAGCAAACATTATGCAAGAGACATAATTTACTTCTCTTCAGATGGTAATTAAAAATATTTTGCAAAGAAATTAGACAAAGATTCTTTTGCAAGCATTTGTGGTGTGTCAACACTGTTCTCCTTAACACTTCCAATTCCAAAAGAAAATGCATTATTCTGACAGTTCAACAAGCGTCTCAAGTTACACAAACTAGAGTTAGGCACCTCCCTGAAGTATCTAAATTTTAATGTCAATGGAGAAAGAAAGACACTCTTTCAGAGAACATTTTTATTACATCTCTTCTCTTAATTGGGATTGACTCAGTTGGATTAGCTCAATCCATTGACTTGACAGGGGAATAACCTGATTTAGGGACTCAGTAAAATGATAATGATTAGACAATCCTAACAGTGCCATTTTACCCCTGTCCTACATTCTCCTGTCATTTCAGCCAGTAACCTATCCGATATAGTAAAATGTTACATGGTGATTATTTTCTCTATCATCAACTAATAAATTTGGAGTAAATCACAAAACTACACCATCTAAAGAAGAGAAACCAAGTGAATGAAGTAGTTTTCTAGCTAATGCAGACTTGTTGATATGAACCGAACACACATTACTTCTTCAATTTTATTTTCTTTCCTACAATGTCCTGCTTTGTTTTGGGCATAGGTCCCCAGACCACAAACTTCCATTTGTCTGAAGCACAGAGAACCACATAATAAGAAGGTATCTCTAAAAAAAGAGATTGTCTTGTACTGCGTATTGTAAAGTAAATGACACAATGAAACATTTATCCCAACAAAGGCCTTCCAACTATCCTAAATCATGAATAATTGGGGAAAAACCAAGCTGAAGCCTTCTGATACCAGTGCCAGATCAACATCTGCAGCAGCCTTAGTTGGTTCCCTTCTCTGCTCCTCAAGTGCTTACCAGTGGAACCCTCCATGCTCTGAAACTATTAACAATTTACCAACTAAAGACTATGCTTCTGCTGCAGTCAAATGCATGAGTGAAGCTCAGAGACACTTCAACTACACAAACCCCAATCACACTTTAACTGCAGATGTATCCTGTAACTAGGGTCAATCTTTGACCTTCGATTCAGCAGAGATCTGAGCGTGGGTCTAAAGTCATTCAGGTTTCAGTATACCTAAGTGCATAACTGGATGGACATTATGACCTTAGAAGAACATCATCCATCAGATAGATGGTGTTAAGAAGCATGCTCTTTAAAGACAATGACTGCAAAGGCAGTCACATCTTCTTTACATACATGACTGTTGATTAATACAAGAACAGCATCTCTGCTGTTTCTTTTAAAGTTTTAATTTAAAGTTCAGTATCATTAATGAGATGTATATATGTACACAGAAACACTCACACGTAGGAGTCTTTATATATCTATCTACCTGCCTATCTCAAGGTACTGGAAATTGTATGCAATAAAGGAAATATAAAAATACATTAAAAATAGGTCACCAAAAAGCATACTGAAGGACTGTAGCAGAACCAGTAATACAGCCCACACATCCCAATTCTTCATTCCATATTAAGCCCTCACTCCTCTGTTACCATGCTCAGACTCCATAGCAGTGATATAGCAGTTATTTCTTGTGCAACTTTTGCTCACTGGACTTTGACACATTTACCGAAACCTGATACACTAAGTTAGTGATAAACTTATTGAAGTTAGACCCATTATACAATTAACTGGCTGCATAACAAGCAGTATTTCATCAAGAACTACCAATAAGCACAAAATGTCGGAGAGCAGCTAATCCACAACGTAAGTGGAGAGCTATGATGAAGGTTAGGCCAGTTGGCATGTGTGTGTGTTTCCACACGTGTGTGCAGTTGAAGAACTGCTGCCGTCCTGTTAGATATTTTCTAGCTACAAGCAACGCCAGGCCCCTGGCTGAAATCCACCAACAGTTTACTGTTTACAGAAGTTAACTTTCATGTCATGTCTCTGTTTACCCACTTTGTGTTTGTCCATCTTTACTATAAAGAGCACAGAGTTCGAAACTCAGAAAGCTCAGTTTCAAAGTAATGGAGACAAAAAGGCATCTGGAAGGCTCTAAGATGCTACAAGTGGAAAAGTTAAAAACAAAGGTGAGTGGTTTTATATTGGGAAAACAAAGCCTGAATGCAGAATTAAAAACTCTTAGAAAATGTCCCGGGATAAATCCCTCAGTAACTTGGTTATAAGGTTCTACTATGGTTATTGAACATTTTTCACATCCAAATAGCAAAGACAAACTTTTATCCAACTAAAATTGGGTTTTTAACTACATTCAGAACTGTTGCAACTAACAATGTACTCGTGAAAAAGTTGAACGACATCTTATATATTTTTGCAGCAGTTAGTTTATAGACTGCAAAGCGTTTAGAACCTGTTGGCAGCCACCTTCAAAATGAGAAAAAGATTTGCAATTCCCAGGCAGTGAACTATCCAGCTGCCACAGCACATGCTGGATGGGGCCCAGCCTCCACTGTCCATCGCCTCCAGGGTCCCTGTTCACTGATAACCTGCCGAGGCAACATGCTTTTTCCTAGACAAGCATTTTTTTTCCTTGAGAGGAATAATTCTTTCTGTAGGGAGGGACACCCTCACTACAGCCCCCAGGACCGCCTGACAGACACACACCCCCCCCCCTCCAGAGACCCGCCTGAAAGCCTACCGGCAAAACCTACTCCCGCTTCTTCCAAGAGACTTCCCTCAGGCTAAGCCATACCTGTAGGGACCCAGAGCAGCGGGAGCCTTAGCAGTGTTGATTATTTTCTTCACGATCGAAGCCATAACTGCTGCTACGCTGCCGCTGCTGCTACTACTTCTGCCGCCGCCAGCCCCCTCCTGCCCTCCCCTCAGCACCCTGCCAATGGCTGCCTCCGCCCCCTGCACCGCGGGGGGTTCTGGGAATTGTAGTCACTCGGTGGTGGTGGGGGAAATGTGGTGGCGGGCTGTGCGCATGCGCAGTGCTCATCCCGGGGCGGCCGCGTATGGGAGGATGAGGCCGCGCCGCAGGGGGTTCTGGGAAATGTAGTCACCCTGTAGTGCGGGTGGTGTGGTGGTAGCGCCGTGCGCATGCGCGGTGCTCAGCCCGGGGCGGCCGCGTGTGGCGGGAGGAGGCCGCGCCGCGGGTGGGTGCCGGGCCGGTGCGTGGCCTGACCCTCCTCCCCGCACAGCCTCCCCCGCGCCCTGCCGGAGATGTCCGGGGCGAAGGAGAAGAAGCGGGCCAAGAAGATGAGGAACCAGCCGGTCAGCGTCACCCTTCCCGTCGAGCCGGGGCCCTTCCCCGGTGGTGGAAGGGCCTGCCCGCCCCCAGGTAGGGCTGCCGGACCCCCTACCCAGGGCCGGGGTGGATGATCGCGGAGCGGGTGTCCGTTCCCCCCCCCCTTCCCCCCCCA
>NW_015094509.1:9379124-9438083 GCF_001431845.1 Calidris pugnax
CACCAGCCCCGGTTGCCCCCGTCTCCTCAGTCCCGGTTGTCCCCGTCTCCTCAACCCCGGTTGCCCCCATCTCCTCAGTCCCGGCGGCCGGGCGAGGCGGGCCCGGTGTGAGATCAGCCCTGGGTGCCGCCCCTGCCGTGGTTCTCCTTAATACAGGTGTGTTTCACTTGCACAAGAAACCCCTGCCCGCCGCACTCACTTGTCTTAAAATGAATTGTAAGGTTATAGCCTGTCCAGTGCCCACCCTTCTCTTTCTGCCAGGCCTGGGAGCCGCAGGGTTGGCCTGATGGGCCCACAGTAAATGCCCTGTTTTCCTGTCAGGTCGGTGTGCCCAAACTATTTGCCTTTGCAGCTCCTGTGTCTGTGGAAGAGCGTTGGCAGGAGGCAGCCAGGCGTTTCCCCAAAATGCCAGTGTTGCTTGGCCATTGCTGGTGCCTTTTGTACAGGGGTAGTAACCTTTGCAGCCGGACACTGAAGGATCCTTGTCAACCTGTAGGCCTTTTTTTTTTCCATCTGTGTGTTTCCACCTGAATCCTGTGTGCTTCAGCTGGACTTCGATTTCCACACCCACCCCCCTCACCCCCATTTCGTGTTTTTATTTTGCTACCTATATTGTTTCTAGAAGGAAAAGGGAAAAAAATAAGCACAGGTAAGAGCAGATCCTGTTACTGTGAGTCCTTCAGAAGCTGACAAATTGCATCTTTGTGGTTGAAGCAAAAAATGCTGCAGTGTCACAGTGTGTTCAGGTGACTGAAGAGTTCTTAAGCAGACGGAATGACATAGCAAATTATGGCCAGCCCTGTTGGAAGATTTTGGAATATCATTAGAGGAGTACTGCCAGATTTATCTAACACGTTTTTCTAACTTTATTTGTAGCAGGGATCTTCTAAGATTATGTGGTTATGTTTTTCTGTTCTGTTGAATAGCGTAAATTTTCATCTATATAACATTCTTCTGTAGTGTTAGTATCTCCATTTTATAGGGCTATTTTGTAGAAACAGGAAAGAAAAAATCTAAATTGGAGTTATAAAGCTATAGATCTGAATAGTAGCTGAAATTATTTAATTTTTCTTTAGGTGTTAAGTCAGTCACTGTCTTTTGAAACACTCTTCCTTCTTCAGATTAAAATAGTTAGTTCTTAGGCTAACTTGATAGTGATAGAGTGTTTTTGTGATATGAGTTCATTGCTGTCCAGTTACCCTCCCACAACTGGCTTGGGCTGTAGAGGGGTCTACACAGATTTGCTGACAGAGGCAGCATCTGTCTCTCTCCCAGCTATTTCCTTCTCACCTTCACCTCACTGACTGGACAGTGCTGCTCTCAGCCACGTGGAGAACCCAGATCAGGGAGTTATTCCACATAAAACCAATTTCTGTTTCCACCTCACATTATTTTTTCATCTGAATTACTGCAGTTCTGCATGATTTGTGGTTGCATTGGGGCTGCGACAGCATCACTGCTGAACATGAAACTTCAGCTACATGCTTATTTGAAATGGAAAAAGGACATTTTAGGTTCACGTAAATTAAGGCTACTGGAGATGCATCTGCTCCTGGCTCTTTCTCATGCCAATGATAGCATTTTTGGGACAATGTGATAGACTCGTTCAAGAATCTGATCAACCTGAAAACTGATTTTTTTAATCTCTTATCCCATTTCTCCTGGCGCATAGATTGATTTTCACTAGAGGATCTCCCTGAGCTGTATGGCCCCATGTTCAATCAAGCACTCATTTGATGTGGTTGGTGGGGTGATGGGAATGGCTGTCTTGGCCCTTTTTAGTCCAGCATGGCCCTTTTAGTTGTCCAGCATGAGCTGCTTGAGAACTGTATCTCAAGTTGTACTAGAAATCCTAACGAATACTTAACTGAAAAAGTTGAATGTAAGCTAATCTTTAAATATGGACTTCAAGGCCCTCTTAAACTTGAAGTACTGTTAGGTGCTTACCACTCTTGAAAGGTATTTTTATACCTTAAGAAACATACTGTAGGCTCTAGTTAATTTCAATATTAGTTTAAATGCCAGTACCGGAAAAGTAACTTACTGCACCAACATATATGTATCATGCTTGCCTTTTTTATTGCTGTAACAGAAATAATGCAATAATGCATTTGCTTATGGGAAAAAAAAATCAGGGCAAGAGGGAAAAATATTATCTTTGCTGATTTGGTATTAAAACCTGTCCAGACAATAGTAAAAATCAATACCGGTGTTGCACAGACCAATTTTAGTCAGGTCTTTCCTGACTGATAGAGCCTAAGGAGGCAAAGTCTGAATTGGGAACCATTTTCAGAATGTGCAAAAGTTGCTTAATCTACTGCAGGACAGTGTAAAATATTTATTTCTCCCTTTAAAAAAGAACTTAATTCTTCTGATTTCTGATGGCTTTTTCAGGTACATATATGAAATATAGTAGGAGGAATGTGCAATACAATCTTACGAGGAAAGACCGTGTATAGTTATCAGTTACTCGGGCTGCTTTGCATTTCTCTTACCTCTTTTCATCTCTAAACCCTCCAGGAGATGTTCGTTCTGAGCAGCAGTATCAGCAGCAGAAATTTTCGAACCAGTCCTCTGGGCCTTCTTACAGGAAAGACCAGTATTTTCCAAAAGGGCAAAATAGAGGAGAGAGAGGGAGAGGAAGAGGAGGATGGCAAGGAGGACGCCAGAGTATTTCTGAGGAAATGCCAAAATACATAACAGGTTTGTATAGAAGAAAAAGGTTGTAATTGATATGTGCAGGGCAATGTGCTGGTGATTAAGTTTGCCGTCTGCCTGTGTTTTTGTATAAGAGCAAAAATTAGAACTGATGCTGTGTACTTCTGTTTTTCCTAATTTTCTCCAAAATACAGAAGTACTTTTGTGCTAGAATGAATGACCAGCTGTTGTTCAATGAGTCCTTTCAGACATCTGAGTTGAAAAGTTGCACTTACTTGTAGTGAGGGATATGGATTTAGGTTTCTGTTTGCCAGTAAAATGCGTACTGACAGTCATCTGCTTCTAATGTAGCCAGTGGAGCTGGTTTTGCCTATGATGTGAGTTAAAGATAACTTTTCATCTAACAGAACGTTTATTTAGGCGAGCAGATTAGCTTTTCAAAATATGGCAGTGCTCTGATAGTAGATACACTTCAATAAGCATAAAACAAGACCAAACACCGGATTTTTTTATTTGATCATTATAAAATGGTGTATAATATGATTACTGCTTCCTTTTTTCTTTCCACGCTGAAGTTTTTTTCATCTCTCTGAGTACCACTTGAAAAGATTGCTACTGTAATTTAATAAAGAAGTACTTAATGCAAATAGGGCTTGTTGGTTATACCACAGCTTTCAGAATCATTCATATGTAAGTATTGGCTTAACTATATCTGTAAGCTTCAGAATATCTAAAGAATTGAAATGTCTTCAGTAATAGTATAGAGTATTTATTTTTATGTCAAGAAGTCATTAGATTGATATACTAGGAATACTCTGCTGGAATTGAGTTATGTAGGTAGGGTGTCCCCTTCTTTGAATTCTGCTGTTTGTCATGCTCTGATGCAGTTCTTTTCATTCCAGTGTCTGCCTTTGCTCAAGCTCGTGCTGCCGAGATCAATGCCATGTTGAAAGCAGTTGCACAGAAGTCTTCAAACTCTCTGGTTTTCCAGACTCTACCCAGGCACATGCGAAGGCGAGCCATGAGTCACAATATTAAGCGCCTACCCAGGGGGCTCCAAGAGATTGCCAGGAAAGAGGTACAAGTGTGTTTTATAGCATTTGATGGACTACGTATTGTGCATATCTAATGCACAGTGTTCAGCTGTACATTTATTAATGAGCTTGTCATTGACAGATAAACATATTTCTTGCATTCTTTTTTCACTTGGATTGTTAAGTTCTTTGAGAACTTACTCCCTCCACCCTGAGTTCCTGAAGATAATTGTTCATGGTTTGGAAATAGTTTCAGGTCCTTCCACACATGTTCCGTAGGGCATGTTTTATTGGACCTTCATAACCTGTATCTCTTCTTTTAGTGCTCTGGTTAGGATTCTTTTTGCTTTGTTAGTCATGACAAGAGATGCAATTTGGCCTGTTGTCTGAGAACTGAAGGAGGAAGGTGTGGGCTATTTTGCATAGTTAGTTATGTGCTCTGTCCTTGTTAAATAATCTAGATTTTTTTAATATTTATGCTTCGTTCTTTTGTGTTCTGCTTTTTTAACTCCTTTCACTTTATAGCCTTTCTAACTTCTCTGAACATGCTCACGCTTATTCTCCCATCTGTATTTCCATTCCTTGTATGATTCTTGGATTTTTGAGATTATTTCATTGGCCCTGGTGCAGCTGCTATGTTTTTTCTCTGTTTCTATATTTCTTCTGCTATGTTTTCTCTCTTCAGGTCTTCTGGTGTAGTTTGTAGGTTTGCACATGCTGTTTTGTTTCATGTTTTCTTGCAGCTTGTCATATCTCTTGACCTATTTCCTTTTGCAAAGATTCTGCCTATTACTTCTCAGTGTTTGAGGTTTGCTTCTTCGAAGTTAGCAGTTTTGATTCTGCTGCATTTTCTTCCATTTTCTTAGATCCTTTAGCATGACCATTTTCATCTGAACGTTTGTCTGGACCATTTCTTATGTCTTCAGAAGTTTAAAGACAATCTACAATACCACATCCCTTTTGCTCTACATGTTTTTCTGAACCAGTCAGTCACATACCATTGATCCAGTGACTTGCGTTGCCTACTCTGTGGTGGAATGATGAGCCTGATGAGAACATACTTTATGTTTTTGTGCATTTCCGTTTTGATGTCATGAGCTGCTTCACTGTTTTCTGTATCCTTCTAGCTAGTGATCTTAGCATTCTCATTCCTATGCCTTTCTTATAACCAGTGGTCTGTTGTCAACTATTCCTTGGTGAGCTTACAATGGGCATCCTAAGAATTTTTTTGTACTTTGTATAGTCCCTATTTCTTTCTACCACTTCTATTAACGAAAAGACAAATCAAACATTGATTGGGAGAGTCAGACCTTCCTCTCCAGCCGTGCATTCACCCATAATAATTCAGAGCCTGAATGGGTATTTATCAATAATTTGGTCAAAAGTCCACAGTCCTTTCTTGTTTGCTTCTAGACATTGTAGAATCCTTAGGGTCCTACTTGTCAGTCTGAGAGTCTGTACAGCCTCTGTTTGAGCTCATTTCTCCAGGTGTTGCTAATGTCATTTTCATCTGTTCATGTGGATATACTGATGTTGGGCAAAAACTTCACACAGGAAATAGCAGGTTTTACTGTTCACTGGGAAGTTCCTGAATGTGCACAGATTTTGGTTTATCTATGGGTTCCACTCAAACCTTGATCCACTTGTGTGGCTGGGGCTTGTGTATAAAGTTTCAAAGTGTTCGTTAGCCTCAAGAATTAACGGAGAACTAACATCAGAATAAAGTACAGCTTAATGCTAGTGCTTCCTGTATCATTATATATGTCAGCCTTTTTCTTTTTTTACAGAAATATGTTCTTTTGAGATTTACTTCAATGTCCTCTCTTTTTAAAACAGGCAGAGAAAACTGTACATCAGAAAAAAGAACAGTCAAAGACTAAATGCCGCAAAGCTAGAAGGCGCCACATAAATTTGGTAGCAGAGTTCAATCGCAGGCAAAGAAAGAATATTTGGCTGGAAACACATATTTGGCATGCAAAGAGATTTCATATGGTAAAGAAATGGGGATACTCTATAGGAGATAGCCCTACGGAGAAGTGCTACAGGGCTTGTTACCGAGCCATGACAAACCACTGCCTTCTTCAGGTATCACATTTACATGTCTTTAAATTTGTTTTCTGTGTTATTTTACCAAGGTAAAGTAATCAACTGTTCAGTTATAATGAATATTTCTGTCTCTTTGAAGTACTGTTTTGTCAGCTGTTAATAGCTGCTAAGTATGAAATGAGTGATTTCATAATTGGAATGAAGGGTGGTGAGTATCAGAGAGAACAAGATGAACCTTTAGAAGAGTCTTACAGTAACTATGACTGAAGTGCTGTATCTTCAGTCTTCTTGAGAGCTAAGAGATTCAGTGAATCCCTGGGTCATCTTCCTGAGCAGGATGCTACTGAAGACAGGCTCTTTGTTCCATGTCCTTTTTGGTCTGTTGGTTTGAGAGGCGGGTTGGCTCTCAAATAATGAATGTCTGGCAGCTCTCCTATAACTAACAATTTTAATTTTAAAAAGGAAAATGGTTTCTCTTTGACACAGATTTTAGCGAAAAATTACTACTTCTTCAGGGTAAATTGTGAAGCGTTGTCTAGTCCTTCCTTGGTAGGTTCACTTTCAAGAGTTTTCTCACTTTACCATTATCCTTTTGTTTCAGGACTTATCATATTATTGTTGCCTGGAGTTGACTGGTAAAGAGAATGAGCTTCTGAAGCAACTTGCTCGAATATGTAGCATCGACACAGGTAAATTTTATGTAGTTCAAAATAAAGTTAAGGTTCTGAATAGACTACAGGGTGAGCCATCCTTTTTTCATATTCCACCAGTCTCAGTAGTAGTAACAGAATTGATACCTAGTTATTATTTCGGTTGAAAACCATAATTTAAATGTCTCATACTAGGACAAGATGTTCTTATTTTCAGTTGCTTATTAATAAACTAATCGTGGTACATGTTCTTTCTTTGATAGTGTCCCAGCAGCGAGACTGAATTTCAATTTTTTTCTTTCTTAAACGAAAGATTATTTTGTTTTTCAATAAGTATCTTCTTATTTAGGATTAACATTCGAAGAGGCTTGTTGTCTGTCTGGAAGATTTGAGGGTTCCCTGAATCTTTACCAAGCAGACCGCTATCCTGAGGATATGCTTGGTCCTGTTACATTTATTTGGAAACCCAGAAATGGCTCTGAAAACAGGCAGTTATGGATCTGGTTGCATCCATCTCTCAAACAGGTATCTTTTTCTTCACAGTTAAGCTCTGATTTCTTTATGCATTGTACATTTTTAATGCGGAAGACACCTTCCGAAAGTTGTAGAAGAGCTGGATGTAATACACGGCTTTAGGAATTAAAAGTTAGAAAACTGTTTCTGCTCTAACAATATTTACATGCTGGAGTTCATTTCTTACAAAGCTGCAGGCCTCTGAGGTGTGAGTTTTTTTTAGTATTTGCGCTTGTCAAAAGTTTTTTCTAGTGTCACTTTCTTCAGGATACATTTGCAATATGATTTTGCTTGATTCACATCCTTCCCACTGGCACCCCCAACAGGCAGTTTGGTCTCATCACAGATAATCATAATTGATACTTAGCTATGAAATTTAAAAAAAAAATAAAATAAAATTTGTGCACTGGCAATTTTTCTTTACATTAATTTGAGTGAGAATAAATTCTTAGCAAAACTCATTATTACATTCAGCTCTTAAGAGTAAGCTGTGGACTTCAGTAGAATGAAGTTGATTCCCTTAAATCCATATAGGAAAGTAAATAGTAGAGTGTAATTCTTAAAACTGTACTTAAGCTTTGCAATGCACTGCCTAGTATCCTAATCCAAACTTTTCATTTTTCTGAAGGACATATTGAGAGAGTTAAAAGCAATATTTCAGTGTACAGAGCCTGAAGAAATCTATATTCCTGAGCCTGTTGCAACATCAATTCAAGAGGAAAAACAAATGGATGTTGTTTTGAGCCTTGGCAAGAAAAGAAAGAAGGAAGATAAAGAAGGAGAAGGAGCTGTGCCAGTGAAAAAAATAATTGGTGATGGCACTAGAGATCCATTCCAGTCCTACTCCTGGGTCTCACGGACTACTGGCATCGTGATCAGGTTTGTTCATAGCAGAGTCAGAAACTGTGACCCATAACCATAGCTGAATTCTGACTTAACAGTTCTGGACCAAAAAAAAAAGTGTGTTGTATGATTGGACATTCACCTGAAGATTTCCTCTCTTTCAGTGACAGAACTATGGAGATTCTCAGGTACCGGCTGATTGGCCCATTATCACACTCTGTCCTTACAGAGACCTTGAAAGCCGCTTCTCTCCAAACAGTAAGCAAATTGGCAGTTTGGATATTACCATCATTTTGATAAGATTTCTAGGCAGTGCAAACCTTTTTTTTTGCTGGAAAGAATCATAAACTATCAAGCCTTTCTTATTATAAAGGCTAACCTGTGTATTTCTGCTGTTAGCTTCTCTGTATTGAACCGCTTGACTAACGCTGATTTTGAAAGGAGTTCCTATCTGGATTTTAAGTGGGGATAGGAAGAAAATAGAAGCAATGGTGCTGTTGAGCAGACTACATAGTTTCTGTTGTCGTGGTGTATTGTGCTGAGAGGTCCAGAATAGTTCATACTCTCTTTGACAAACCATACATCGTGTTTCTCGAGCGATGGGCTAGAGTGCCTAGAGGTAAAGGGCAAGACATGTAAGTTGTGTTTTCAATCAAATATACAATTTCTCCAGGATTTAGTCTTTTGTCCACCTCATGGCATATATGCATGACTCAGCCATGAAATCTCTGACTTTCTGTAAGACTGACTTTCTGTAAGAAATAATTAATGACAGAATTAGGAAGCATTGTGGATTGCTTTGTTTATTTTTGGAACACAGGTTAAACTGAACAGTTTATTGGGGATTACTGCAAGGTGGAGTATAGAAATAGTCTGTATAAGGAAAAAATGATTTTGAAACTTGAAGAGGAAGAAAGCAACCACAGTGATTAAGGCAAACTGAGAGTGAGTTCATACTTATGGACAATGCTGAATGACCACTTGACTTTAATTAGATGTGTTGTTTTCCAGGAGATGGCAGATTCAGAGACAGAACTGAATAACTGGTGGGTAGAAAACTGCAAGGACTCTGAAAAAGTATCTCTTCATCAACGTCAAAGTGCTATCTTTGAGCTATTAGAAGGTATTTGGGCATGTGGGTGCTATGGGAGGAACGGGAAACTCTTAAACTCTAGTGGTCAAAACTGGCACGCTGATAAGTTGACTTCATATTGGAAATGCTTATTTTTTGCTTGATGTATGCTTGACCTTTGTGCTTAGGTAATTACTGTGACATGTCAAAGATTTGAGAAATCTTACATTAACTTTTTTTAAAGGGATTTTTAATCCTCTGCGTAGTACAATCTCTTAAGAGATAAACTGAATATTGTTTCTTACCTTCATGAACTTAGATTTGAGATTGCTGATGGATGTACAGTCTGATGTATACTCTCACTCTGTTCCCCCACACATACCAAATTAAGGCAATGAGTTGTACACAGGTAAAATGGTACGCTCCTACCCAAAGTGAAAGTATTATACCTTGCTTTATATATTTTTGTCCCTAATGAACAGTTGTATACTTGGCTGAATTGTAAAGTGTCATAAAGTTAACAATATCTCCTCACTTTCTAGCACTGAAGCAGGTAAGCAACTGGCTTTGGTAGGTCTCACACTATCTCGAGCTTTCCAATGTGAGGCAGTTAAGCAGAGATGAGATAAAACTTTTAAAAAACCTTTTTTAATTAACTTTCTCTGGAAGACAAGTTTTTAAAAAAGACTGTTTATTCTTTGGGAGATGTGCCAAATGTAAGGGATGAATTGAGGCTGTAAGTTGTGAGAGTGACCTCGCTTCTATGCTGAGCACAAATGTAATTGCAAACTAAGTCTTATGTTACTGTTGTTGTCTTTTGTTACTGGACATTTAACAAGCATTGGTGAATTTTCAAACCATGTTAGACTGGGCATTCTGTGTTGCTTCTCTGCTGCTTCTCTGACTTACAGTGGTGTTACATCCCTGCAGGCAAAAATGCACAAAATAATAGTGCAGAATAGATCGTAACTTAATTGTTGGTTTCATGGCAATGTTCATCTGTGTATTTTTAAAGGGATAAGTTCACCATCACAAATGCCACCAGGTACGATACTGGGCCTCACTGTTGGAGATCCTCGAGTGAATTTGCCAAAAAAGAAGACAAAAGCCATGCCAGACTTTGAAAAATACCGAGGTAAAATGCCTTGCTTATATTACGCTTCTTGTGGAAGTGCTAAAGGCAGGAGATTCATTTTCTCTCTACGCTTTTGTTTTTATTTGCTGTTATCTTCTGCTGATTGTCTCTTGCTGTTTTCCTCTAGAATGTTTCCTTCCCCGTTCCACAGGCCCTGACAGAACAGAAACAGCTTGAAAATTGTGTAGGTTTTAGAACAGCAACTGTGAGGGAGGGACATGCACCAAAGCTGGTCTTGTGCTCAGTGGAAGCCTCTGTCTGACCATACAGATGATCCAGGTTCGAATCCTGGCAAGGCCAACCAGGTGCTAAAAGCTACTTAGTGAGTTTCTGTTTGGTGTTTAGTCTTCCTGATGCTGTTTATCTCTGCAAGAAGATGTCTTCTGGCCGTGGTTTGTAGTCCTACAGTGATGAAAGTTGCAATTCCACTGGAAAAAAAAAAAAATTACCTTTGCAAGACTAGCATTTCAGATGGCCAAGATGCTGGTTGTGTTAAAATGTCAAAGGTGTATGCATGACTTCTGAAACTTTCATTTCAGTGCCGATTTACACATTTCAGTGCATAATTCAAATTCAGTGGGATTTGAATGTCCTTAAAAATGTGCAAGAGCATATACAATATACAGTAGGGTTTGTGTGCAGTGTTGTGTGCATATTTCCAATTAGGTTGACTGGACACAGACTGCCTCACCTAATAAGAGAAACATACTAGTCAGCAAGCAGAGTAGCAAACAGGACAGGTTGAAGGCTCTACTTGATTTCCTTGGTCGTGTGTTTTCAAGACACTATAATAATCTGCCCTTACCTTTTACTTGAATCAGGTTGTACACCTCTTTTAACATACTGTCTTTTAGCTCTCTGCACAACTCTCGGTTACTTGGATTGTCTTACATCCTCCTATTCTACCCTCTGTATCTAGAACAGCCTTTCTCCTCTTAATTAATTCTGCTCATCTAACTTTCTTATCATTAATGTTCCTGTTGGAAACAGTGCTGCATACATGACCTCTACTTTGGTTCCTTCCTGCTGAGAAGTAAGGTGAGCTGTATAGCACTTATTTACAGATACTGGTTTGAGCTGGTAAAGGAGTTAGCAACTACAAGAAGTAATTCAGCCCTCTTCATTCTGTTTGTCATGTCTGTGAAGGTGTGTTCAAGAAAACAAGATCAACAGAAGGCATCTAGGCACTGGAAATGTCTCATAGTAGTTTCTCTCCCACTGCCAGAGCAGTGGCAGAGGAGGGTCATGGTAAAAAGGTAATGGTGTAGAATAGGAAGTCAAGAGAAAGAAAATACCTGTGCCCTTTTTCCTTTGGCTGGCTGGAAATGGCCATCTTGAAGATCTTTCTATTTGTGGTTAGCCTTCACTTACTTACAAAAAATCTTCTAAAACACAAACATTTAGAAAATCTGATGTTGCTCTCTGGTTCCTTTCTGAGTGGTTTTTTTTTTGTTTCATCATGAATTTAAAACTGCATCTGTCATCTCTGACTTCTGTTCAAGAAAGGGAGAGGGTCCTTGATCAGCTATCATGGAAAAGTAAACTACAAGGTACCATCTAATTTAGGTTCTGCTAAAGGCCTTGATGTTACACAAGTACATCACTACTAGATAAGTTGAGTAGGCAGAAAGATGAAAGAAGACAGACAGTACTGCTGTCTTCTAGTAGAAAATGTAAAGGACATCATGGTAAGGGAGTTGAAGAGGAGGGGCCAGCCCTCCTACAAGAAGCAGTAAAGGAGAGAGTATGGGGGACTCATGGTTCAGCAGGGAAAGCTGCTGCTGTTTTCCACGTTTCCCACCTAAGTGACTTCCTGTGTAGGAAGAGTTACTGCATCATTGACAATCTCCTGCACACCTGCTACATGGGCAGTGGGGGAATTTTACCAGTTCATCTCTCCTACCTGAGAAACTCAAGACTGAGGTCTAACTGCAACTCTCCTGTCTCCCTCATTGACTATTCCTAGGTGTTAGGAGGAGAGGCTGTTGTTATTCTCCAAAGAACGTTGTTCCTAAGCTAATTTTGTGGTTGGCTATGTGGCAGCTGGTACCTGTGCTATATCTCTGCCTTAAGCACAGAAGTTACATTTTTTTAAATACTTCTAGAAAATCAATGCATGTTAGATTATTAAGCTCAGTTTCTAGTCAGGAAAAAGCATTCAAGTGCATTTAATTCTTGGTATTTTGAAAGGAAAAGTAAAATTGCATGTGTATTAATAAAAGGAAGCCTGGACATAATCAGTTATTGTGCAGGAAGCATTTTATGTCTAATCTGCTTTCTCTGTGCAAGCATTATGCTTTCTTGACACAATTTACTGTTTCAGGACCCATTATAAAGTCATCCTGAATTCTATCAGCTTAATTTGTCATCTCCTTGGAGCGCTGGGTCTTGTTGCATATTTCACTGCCTCTATGCACCAATTATTTTCTGAGCCTTAGTTTTGATGTAACCTTACTCAGATATGGTAACGTAGTGAGCTGATCTTTATTAAAGAAATGTTAGTAGTCATTCATTCGCCTTAATGACATACCATGTTGATGGAGCAATTAAATGAACCCCTGCTGTATTCCACACTTTCTCCCCATTTTGCTTCCTGGACATTCAAATATTATTAGATTTAGTATTAGTAAGGTTGAAATGGCACTGCATATGTCAGCAGATGCTGTATGTTCTTTAGACTCTCTTGTCTTTAATGTTATGTGAAAGATAACTGATTTTCCTGGGAAATCTTTACTAATATTTGCTACTGTTCATTGTGAAATGAGTTAATAGTTTAGGTAAGTTACAGCCATCATCTTTACCCTGGATCATCATACATGCAATCTGTGAAATGATACACATCTGTCCATATTCCTTTTTTTTTTCCTTCAAAATGCTTTTCTAAGATATGCCCCTCTAGTTTTTCCCTGTCGGGGACATGCTAACGAGTCAAAGGTAATTTCAGTCTTTCCCAGTTACTCACTCCTGAATGCACATGCATGTGTGTGAGCTGTCTGTTAAAGACACGTGCTGATGGGGATTTAATCAAAGAACTCTCCTCATTTCTTCAGGCTGGGGGATAGAAAGTTTGTGAATAAATCACTTTTCACTGCCTTCTCAGCAGGTTTATGCCTTCTGGAAGTCAAGACTCCCAGTAAGCAGTCAGTGCTTACATGACTGCAAACTAGAGCTGTTCTTTTCTCCTTTTTAAAGTTCACTTCCAACATTTTTATATGCTTTTACTGTCTTCTGTGGGAGAATGCCAATTCCACTGCCTTAAAAACAGTTCAACATGGAGTATGATGGAGCTTTTAAACAATATCAGTGAAAGAGATGCCTGGAAGGAGAATACATCATGAAAGATAAGTGAGCTAAAGTTGCTTCTGCAGACACAGAGCCTGTAAATGCCTCCATTGCAGAGGTTGAGATATCTGGCCTCCGTTGTCCTGCTCCTCACCCCTGTGAAACTGCTCCCTAGCAGTGCTTACACTTGCTTTTTCTGCTGTTTCCTCACAGAGGAAAGGAAAAGATTCAAGTAGAAGATCTCTTCCTTTTAGGCCAGTCTTCTAAGACTGTTAAGATAATCAGCTATGCACATCAGAACAACACCTTAAATGGAACAAAATCTTCCTCTGTCTGTATTGTCTAAACACCACCCATTGACTCCAGCAGAAGTAGATAATGTGCTAATTGTTGCTGACTTTTGTGCACTTAGTAAAACAACTCCTTATTTCCTGTACTGGCTCTAACACCTTACTTCCACTATCAGCAACTTATTCATCAGTAGGGTTGTTTCCCCCGCAATCTTAAAATGTGGACTGAAGAAAACAGGAGAGAGGTAAGAAATAAAAAGAACTGGTGTGAGGATTTGGGATTATGATTTGAATTATAGTATTTCTAGCAGAGAGGTTAAATTCTCCAAGTTCAATGGGGATAAAGGAGAAAGAATGTACCAAGTTAGAGGAGGATATTTTAGGGCAGTGAGGGGGATATTGAATGGACTGTGGTGATGGAAAGAGATTGATTTAAAAGGGCTTTCTAAAGTGGAAAAAAAAAAAAACAAACTTATGTCATTATAGACTATAGGAATTGTAAAGAACTCCAAGAATATGACAGGGATAGACTGCCTAAACTGTGGTAATAGAAAGAAGTGGTAAAAAAATCAGAGAACTTTACAGTGAATAATTTACAATTGAAGGAACTAGAACATGTTTAAATTATTTAACATAAAGAGATTCTAGTGTTCATGAATGCTTTCTGTACAGAAGATACACTTTCCTTTCTGTATGTTTGCTGGTTGTTATGTGCCCTTCCCCCTTGATGATCTATAAGAGTCAGGAAGGAATTAATTGTTTCCACTACACACAGTTTTGTTGCTGTTTTTTTCTCCTTCCTTTAAGGCATTGATATTTGCTGTATCTCCAGACATGATCTGAAAATTTCTTTAGTATTTCTCACTGTCAGGAGTGCTGCTGTATTTAATTTTTTTTGAAGGATTTTACAACTTTTAATAATGGGGACATCTTAAAGATCATAGATTTTAAATAAAGAGTTATTGCAACTATGTTCAGCAGTACCTATTGTGTTGTTAGTACCACTGAATAATCCACATCTTCTGTGCTCAAAGTCTTTGTCAACACTAACTGGAAAAATTAGCTGAATCTTCTTTTGAAAGACTAAGTGATTTAAAAAATGAAACAAAACTCAACACGTTATATTCCTTTAATATGTAAGACTTTGTAGAAGACAAAATGAGTAACAGTCCCTTTAAGTTTTAATCACAGAACTCTTAATAGGTTCATTGTATTGTTTATTGTTAAGAATTATTTTACTTAAAATACGGATCAGCATGGATTGCATGTTGTACACTGAAGGCTTTTAATACATAGATGACAAAAGGTGGGTATATATTTTCTCTGCTTTGCTTAGATTGTGGGGCTGAAGAAGACATATATTATTTGATACCTCATCGATCAGTTTTAAAGCTAGAAATGTTATTTATCTTCAGCAATGCACACAACTGTTGGTCTGTGCAGACATAAGCAAAGAATAGTCCCTTGAAGTGCAGAGTCTGAAAGATCCAGAGTGTGGGAAGCTGGTGCTCAATAAGTAGTTGCATACTAATCGTGTCCATAAAAATATTTCCTGTATATACATTTCTTAAAGGTCATTCTTGCTTTTCTTACAAGTTTATTTAGGCGGACTTATTTCAGGCTTTGTAATGGTGTTTTTTCTGATTTTCACCAAACCTGTTGAGCTTCACACTCTGTCTGAAAGGCCAGATTCCAAGAATATTAAAGGTGGCACACTAAAGATGTAACTTATATTGCCAAAGATGATGTCATTTGTAATAAGAAATGCCTATTTGTAAGAGAATGCCAGGATAATGCTTCTAAAATGAAGTTTATTTCCTATTTTGTATTTGGAAAAACGTGTGACAGTAAGATATTATAGAAGCAGTGATGCTTTTTAAGCTTTTAATAGTCTGTTTGCTTAGTTGTCTGCTCATTGTACTTATGATAGGGGAGTCATTTTGGTAATTTGCTACTTAAGGCACAAAAACTTTTTGAATTTTGTTTGAAGGTTCTCTTCTTTTGTAGATAATGATAAAGTTAGGCAGCTGTACCTGGAGGGTGTACCTGTAGACTGTGCTCACAGCTTTATCTGGGACCAGGACATCTGTAAGAACGTCACTGAAAATAAAATCTCAGAGCAGGTAACTAAGAAGGTTGGGTTGCCATGGAGAAAAGAGCTATTGGTCTATAGAGTCCATAGAGTGAGACTCTTGACACTTGTATAAATCCAAGAGCAGTAATTTCCTAATGTCATAGTATCCAGCTGCTGAGTTGAAGTGTTTGTGTTGTAGCCTCTATGTAATGTTCTTGCACAACCATGAGTCAATTAAAAGGCAGCTTTATTGGATTGTCAACAGGACCAAGTAGTTGTAAGTTTACTTATCAGAAGGGTTTGGAATTGGATTTTCCTACATCACCTTATCTCACAGACAGCAGGTAAAAGGGATGAAGTGGCACAGAGAGGCCCTGGCCTTTCACTCCTCAGTCATAGCCAGGACAATTCTCCTGACCAAAGAATCATGGAAGCTGAAGGAAATAAATCCCTCTGGTTCTGAACTGCAGCACACTGTTGTGGGAGTTCTGGGCAGCACCTGTGATTTGTAGACAGCTTTAAATGTGCTGTTGCAGGTTTGAAATCTCCTGTCTTTACATTTCCATTGACAATGGGGGAGCAATCCATAAAATGCACGGGTAAAATGGTGATTCAGTCACAAGGGGTGATAAACTTTCAGCACTGTTGAAATCAAAAAGAGAAAATATTTGTATGAGAAAATATTTGTATGGCAGAAACATCTCTCTAAATATTCTCTTTATGAAAATTAGTTTTGTGCTCTCACAAATTGGCTGCCATAGTGCAGGAAAAGCAGAGTACTTAGAAAATACTACGTTAGTGCATAACAGTTATCAGCACAACCTTCTTGTGTTCTTCATGCTGTCATGAAATGTAAGGTTTACCTTATAAAACAGCTGATGCAGAAGGGACATGTAAATAGGCAATCTGATGGTCTGTTTTTTTATAAATGTATTCTTAATGTGGTACAATGAAATATAACAACTGGTGATTGACAAGGCCTTGGTGCCAGCAGGCTTTATGTGGAACTGTTTCGTGACCAAATGTTCTTCGCATCTCCCTGGATGTAGTTCAGATTTTCTCTGTGTATTGACAGACTGTCTGAAAGCACCTGTTCAGTCTAGTCTTGTGCACAAATCTATAAATACCAAGTTGCAATACTTGTTTTTCCTCCTTCATCTCTGCTGTACATTTTTGCTCTGAGTTTCAGTACCAGCCCCCCATCAAGGTCTGTGGAAGTAAGAAGGGGAGAAAAAGGGTGCTTAATACTTTTTTCTAAAAACATTTTTCATGCCTTGATGAAGGTCAGTTCAAATGTGTAGCATATTACTAGTGTATTTTTCCTAGTTATCACCTCCTCTCTGTATCTTGGAAGGGTATCTAGAAGAGGGAAAAATGGTTCCTAACTTACGGGAAATGTTTCCTCCTTCTCAGGATTTAAACCAAATGAGAGCTCAGTTACTGGTACCAGGATCACACCTTGATTTGGGTCCTCGTGAATCTAAGATTCCCATACTGTTGGTGCAGCAGCCAGGGAGAACGGCTGGAGAAGATCGACCAGGATGGGGGAGTGGCTGGGATATCTATCTCCCAAAGGGCTGGGGCATGGCTTTCTGGATTCCTTTTGTAAGTGACTTTCATTGCAAGCAAATATGAAAAATTATATAATTTCGTTCAAAATAAATGATTTTAGAGAGTGTAATTCACATTATATAACCAATTCATAATTACAGAATCAAAATCCCACTTTAAAAGAGGATGTATGAACTGGTTGATGATAGAGGCTTGGTCTTAAAGTCTTAAACAGTAGCTTTCCATATCTTCTGTTGGGTATGACTGTGCCCACATGGCAGTCTAAAGCAGGAAATAAGTGGGGAGTAAGGAGAGAAAGCTGATGCTGCAGCTCTTTGGTTTTGCGTTTCTAAGGAGAAAGTTTTGTGTCTCTAAAGAAAAATCATTTGGTGCCTGCTGCTACTCCATTTCCAGCTTGGCTGTCTTCAGCACTGTCAACAAATTGGTTGCCTCTGATTTGGGAGAGAGCTTGAAACACACAGTTTGAGTTAAGCTTGAATACTTCATGGTGCTCTTTGGAGCATCCTGCTTTGAATGTTTAGACAGCAGTTTTCATGTCTTTCTGCAGTTGAATTTATGCTTTTGAATGTGCAGAGGGATTAATTACAGTGATACCTGTTGTACAGTTAAAATAAATTGGGCAGTGATTTTATTAAAGTAATAAGACATTCCTGAAAATGTACAAAATCAGAATCTTTGAAATTCTCTTCAACTTTGCTGATGGTTTTTCAGAATTAAATTTAAAGAGCATGACTAACATTTTTGTTGAAATGAGCATCTAGAACTGTGAAAACCATACTTAAGTTGGTCTTTTTTGAAAGCTAAAGTGATAGACTTTCCCTTTTCTAAGGCAGTAGCTTCTGGAGCATTAATATATATTTTTTTTCCAGTTAGGAACCCAGAATCAGTATCAACATTGCTTTTTTGGGTTTTGGTTTTTATAACAGATATATCGAGGTGTACGAGTCGGTGGCTTGCAAGAGGCTTTAAAGCATTCTGAGTATCAAAGAACACCTCACATTCCAAATGATTTCCCAGACTGCCAGGCAGGACAGCAGTTTGCCAAAGAACTGGAAACCAGTCTTCTTGAAAAATTCAAACGGTAATATGAACTTCAGAATTGATTGCAAGAATGAAAAGAAATGAATACTGCTTAAAATATTCCCTTAATTATCTGTTGTGTTCATTTAGACTTGGACTTACATTATCTTTCTCTAGTGTTTCAAATCCTAATATTATAAAAAAGAAAAGAATTCTAGATGTATTTAACAGAAAAGCTCTGCTAAACAGTGCATATAAATTAATTCTATTCCCAGAGATATGCTCAGTTATAAGGCTGTAATAAGGCTGCCTGATAATAAAATAAACAAAGCTATTTCAAGCTCCTTAGCAGCAAATGAGGGAGGAGGGAGGAGAAGGCAAAGGCAGAATATCAAAGTATATACTAAGTGTTGAAGACTAAAGTAAAGGAAGAGGTATATTTTGGTGTCTACTTTTTAAATACCACGTATGCTGAAGTTTGCCTTCATTTTCATTACAGTAAACACAGAACTCTTAATAATGAATATGGGGTAGCTGGAGGCGTCCTCTGCACTAATTGGTGTTGGCTCCCTTTCCAGCTAGGAGGGGGAAGCAGGAGAAGTTTGAAGGAAAAGGTGGTGGTGTCAGTCACAATAGATAGAAATATCCAGCGTGGCTGGAAGGGTATGGTGGTCAGAAATACAGCAGCGTTGTCTAGAAGTGTAACTTTAAAATCTAGCTCAATGAGATTACAAAGGGAATGCAGTTAACTTTCTGTTTGAAATGCTTGGTTTTGAAAATAGAAAACGTTATTAGACCAGCAGGACAAAGTAGACAGCCTTTTGTAGTTCTAGGGACAGAGTCAGGGCCCAGTAAACAAAGTCTTACCTACATGATTTATCATTTAGGCGTCCACCTGCAAAAAGGGCGAATTATGTCAAGCTGGGCACACTGTCCCCTTTCGTCTGTCCTTGGGGGCAGCTGACGAAGAACTGGGAAGAAAGAATGAAAGCTTCAGGAGAATCTGTACATCCTTCTTCCCCACACCCTGAGCACTGTGCAACTGAAGAGCATAGCTTTTGTGACCCCAAAGCAGAACTGGTCAAAGAAGCTTCCTCTGAGACCGGTGAGGTAGAGGAGACCATGGCAATAACAAGCTCTGAAGGTGTCCTAAAAACAGACACTGTTACAGGCACCCAAGACTTTGGTGAAAGAGATGAAACTGTGACAAGAAGTGATTTTGTTGTTCTCAGGTATGTCAATATGATACACACATGTGAGGTGTTATTTCTTTATTGGCAATTACTGAATGGGGAAAAGGAGGACCTCAGCCTATATTATTAAGATGAGAGAATTATTTGATACAAATATATAGGAGGTTAAATAGTTTTATCTTGGGTCAGAATTTGCTGTTAAGTGGAAGTCCTTCTCCTGCTTTCCCTAGCAAACCTGATGACTAGATGAAGTAACTTTCTTAAATTATCTTAAATATAACACTCCTGCATTTAATGTGTTCTTGAAATTGGCATATTCTGTCTCCTTCCAGACGGGTGAAGCTTTTAGAGGCTCATATTTGTGATTTTTAAACTCTTGCTGTGTAAATCAGCTTGCATTCTCTTTTCTAATACGTCATCACAGGTGGTTCTTGTGTTACTTAATAAGGTTTGTAAAGAAAACAGAGAATCCCCTGCATTCCAGTGCAACGCATGAGGGCAGCAACAGTGTTTGGAAAGTGCCTGAATGCAGGTCTTTCATTATTGTGTAATTATCAGGGGAAGAAAACATTGGCAGTTCTGGACTGCATTAATGTCACTGAAAGTTTTAGAGCATTTGTGATTTAAGAAGTTTTGGGGTTTTTAACAAGTAATGTCTTCTAAAGAAATAGCTTCGCACACATGCTCAGAGTGATACAAGTACCAGCTTGGAAGGTTACAGAAAGCTCCAGGGCTTTTTCAGCCATGCTTTTGCAAATAGGTGAGACGCTGGTTTTCTGTTGTACTACTTGTTAATAACTGTCCTTGATGTTTATTTTTAAAAAATTTTAATAGGAGCGAGAAACTACTAATGCAGTTATCAGCCTGGTGCTATCCCACTGCTGGAAAAGATCGGAGAGTCCGCCTTGTTTCTCGACTGGGAGGGAAGGAAATGACTGAAGATGCCTTTTTGCCAATCTTGATGAGCTATCCAAGGGCTCTTGTATGGGTCAAGTTGTCTCTCTTGAAAAAGGGGAATCCAGAGTTACATGCCATGATTTGCATCCCAACAGAAGATGACTTGCTGCATCTAAGCAAAGACAAACTTTTCTGTGGTCCTCAGGAACCCAAACATCCAGACGTATTCAAGCACAAGATACAGAAACTAAAAGAGGAGAAGAAGAAGAAGAAAAAGGATAACACACAGGGTCTAGAAAGCGACCCCCTGAGTGTTCCCAATAAAGAACCAACTGAGGAGCATGAAGACCTCATTCTTGGTCTTTGGTCAGGTGCTCTCCCAGATGTTACTTCCCACTGCTCCAGAACTCTCTTGGGATATGTCACTCGAGGGGATTTTTCATTGGCAGTGGGCTATGGAGAAGCACTGGGTTTTGTTAGCTTGACAGGGTTGCTTTATATGTTACACCACCAGCCAGCAGATAAAAAAGGGCTCGTTTTGTTAAGAACTCCAGCATCTTTACAGTACAGGTTTGCAAGACTTAATATTGAGGTTTAAGTATCATTGCAATGCAGTAGGATGCCAAAAATACCAAAGAATGTCCGTTTTGTCTTTTGTGGCCTTTCTGTCTCAAATTTGAGGTGATTCTGAGCCCAAATAACATCCTGAGGGTTATGAAATAATTAAAAGCTTCGTAGCATTATTCATGAAAATAACACATAAACAGACAGTATTACCTCTGATGTCTGCATTGCTAAGGATTTCTAACAGTAACGCATCCGTTATCATGATCTTCTTTAGAGATAAAGCATATTGTTCATTTTTCACCTTAGAGCAGTGGATGCTATAACAATAGACAGGAAATCATTATTTTCCTTTTAGAAATCTTTCAGTGAGATGGATTCCAACTTTCCAATGCATTGTTCCTGTGTAAGTGCATGCAATCTGGTCCTGTGTATATAGCACGTGGCTTTTCCCAATTCTTTGTGTCTGAATGCACGTGGCTGCAGTGGAACAGAGCTAAGCAGACAAATCTATTAAGAAAGCAGAAGGGTACTTAGCTTGGTGGAAAAACTCTGTGCTTAAATGAAATGCAAATAAAATACAGCCTGGCTATATAATCGTGAATTCTAGCAGCAGGAGCTCTTAAACTGCAAAGTGTGTCAGTCTCTTTCTCTAGTTTGAGAGAGAAAACTCTATTTTTGAAAGGTAATAAGCCTTTCAGATGCAAATTGCTGTTGGTGGGTCAGCATACATTTGCTGTTAATAATAGGGAATCTTTTGGTTCCTTAAAACATGAGGTTATTTTTGTATGGAATGTGCTAGGATTGAAGGTTTCTTCATTTTACTGTATGGTTTATGAATGTTCAAATTCATAAATTTTGCAAAGCATGCTGGAGGGGTGAGGGAAGAAAGGTGTTTGATTTGACTGGGGTGGGGTGTTTTGTTGGTTTTGGTATTTTGTTGGGTTGTTTTTTTTTAATGATAGCCTTAAGCTTCTAGCCATTCTTGAGTTGAGCAGCTTGAAAATGAGTTTACAATAATACACTGTAGTTTAGTAGCAGCATGATACAAATATATACCAGTTGGTAAAATTACCCTGAAATGATCATGTACAAATAAAAATCTAATCTATTCTTGATTCAGGAATCTACTGAGTAAGTTTGATTCTTTGAGAAATTAACTATGTATCAGTTAATGACTTAGTTCTCCTAAGTACCAGTCTACAAATTAATTTCCTCATTCATGGTTTTGTTTGAAAAACTCTTAGGCGAATAGATTAATGTTGTGTGGAGTTGTTTGTTGGTGGAAGGATTTAGAGTCCCTTACCTTTACAATTATTACAATTTCAGGCCATTGGTGGATTAAACGTGGCAGGCACATGGGGAAGGGGAGAGAAATCTCTGATCATAAGGGAAGTAGGGGAAGTGGAGTTGGATTTTTTTTTTTTTTTGAAATCTTTCAGTGAGATGGATTCCAACTTTCCAATGCATTGTTCCTGTGTAAGTGCATGCAATCTGGTCCTGTGTATATAGCACGTGGCTTTTCCCAATTCTTTGTGTCTGAATGCACGTGGCTGCAGTGGAACAGAGCTAAGCAGACAAATCTATTAAGAAAGCAGAAGGGTACTTAGCTTGGTGGAAAAACTCTGTGCTTAAATGAAATGCAAATAAAATACAGCCTGGCTATATAATCGTGAATTCTAGCAGCAGGAGCTCTTAAACTGCAAAGTGTGTCAGTCTCTTTCTCTAGTTTGAGAGAGAAAACTCTATTTTTGAAAGGTAATAAGCCTTTCAGATGCAAATTGCTGTTGGTGGGTCAGCATACATTTGCTGTTAATAATAGGGAATCTTTTGGTTCCTTAAAACATGAGGTTATTTTTGTATGGAATGTGCTAGGATTGAAGGTTTCTTCATTTTACTGTATGGTTTATGAATGTTCAAATTCATAAATTTTGCAAAGCATGCTGGAGGGGTGAGGGAAGAAAGGTGTTTGATTTGACTGGGGTGGGGTGTTTTGTTGGTTTTGGTATTTTGTTGGGTTGTTTTTTTTTAATGATAGCCTTAAGCTTCTAGCCATTCTTGAGTTGAGCAGCTTGAAAATGAGTTTACAATAATACACTGTAGTTTAGTAGCAGCATGATACAAATATATACCAGTTGGTAAAATTACCCTGAAATGATCATGTACAAATAAAAATCTAATCTATTCTTGATTCAGGAATCTACTGAGTAAGTTTGATTCTTTGAGAAATTAACTATGTATCAGTTAATGACTTAGTTCTCCTAAGTACCAGTCTACAAATTAATTTCCTCATTCATGGTTTTGTTTGAAAAACTCTTAGGCGAATAGATTAATGTTGTGTGGAGTTGTTTGTTGGTGGAAGGATTTAGAGTCCCTTACCTTTACAATTATTACAATTTCAGGCCATTGGTGGATTAAACGTGGCAGGCACATGGGGAAGGGGAGAGAAATCTCTGATCATAAGGGAAGTAGGGGAAGTGGAGTTGGATTTTTTTTTTTTTTTGAAGTCTTCAGAAGACCCATTTAAGAATCACACGCCTGTTGGGGTTACAGCAGCAGGTGGGATGGAAAGGCACAGCCTCCAGCCCGGCTTGGACTACAGCTCCATGAGAGATCATGCCAAATGGATCCTCCATTGCTCACCTTTGATGCACCTGATAAAGCAGGCGTTGTCCCAGAAAGGTCCTGAGAAGCCTCTGCAGGAAAGCCGGCAGATGGCCCCTGAGGAGAAAGCTTGGTGCTGGGACTCAGGGGCTCCTCGCCCTGCCACTGCGAGCGCGCAGCCTGGAGGTACGTGTGAATAAGGAGCCCCTTAAACCTCACAGCCTGGCTGCTCCCATCAAGTTCTCCCGTGGTCATAATCCTGGATTTAATGAACCTTTTGAATTGTGAGCCCAATCGAAATATTTCTGGGATCAGAGTTTCCAGAGCTGTGCTTCGTGGGAAGAAAGGAGGGGAGGTGATGTTTATATGGCTTTTTCCCCCCTTCGCCTCCCTTGTCTTCTTAGTAGATACATATTTTTTTGCCTGAGTAGACTTGGCTTGTATGTGAGAAAGAAAGAGGAGAAGCCTCCCACCCATGCTATCATTTTTTCTTTTCTGCTTGTAGATCTTTTGTCCACTGAATGTTTCCCAGGTTTTTATTTTTTTAAAAAAACATCTGGAGTCTTTTTTCTTTTCCTCCTATTGGTAATTTCTGCCAGGTTTTCATTTTGACACTTCCTGTTACTTTTCTTTGATTTCCATTCTCTCTTTCTGATTTATGATCCTTCTCTCTGGTGAGCCAATGAACATAAACTGAAATCCAAGTGCATCCTGTTCTGTATATCTTGTAATATTGTTACACAGTTGTTTTCCTTTAAGTCAATGATTTATGCCTTAAGACTTCACTCTCCTTGTAAAATATACTGCAGGCCCGATAAGTTAAAAATGCTCAAAACTCTCAGCCAAAGTTTGTCAAAAAATACTGTGATTTTATGTAACTGCAAGGAAGTTTTTATCTGTGGTTGGGATTTCCAGATTCTGAGTGTCTCAAGGGTGACTGAGTCATAAAAACTGTGTCAACACTAGGTAATCAAACTGTTGATAATTAAACCTGTGTTATCCAAGCATCAGCTGGACATTATGACTGTGTTCATCGTGTTGAACCAGGTGTAGTTTGCAGCACACATCTGTTCTTGGGCTGTATCTTAACTGCAGTTACTACCTGTTGGTTAACTACCCCAGAGCATCTGGATCAGCTCCTGTGGACTCTGACACACGAGCATTTTTGGGAACCCAGGACGCTCTCACTCAGTGAAAGATGCTCTTCACAAGCTCTCTGGCTCCTATGCTCTTCTCCAGATAACTTGCTTAAAGTGGATGCCAGCACGAACCCTCAGCTCTCGTTCCTTGCTTGGCAAGAGCTTTTGGAAGCTGATGTGAAGCACAGAAGGCAATTCTGACATTATGTGTAGCAGTGAAGAGCCCGAATGCTCCTGCGCTGCTCCTGTAGCTCTACCCATGGCTCCCTCAGAGCAAGTGCTGAACTTGGGACTCACCTGGTGAAGGGTCTTTTCCCAGCCTGGCCCATGACTTAGGTGGCAGTTGCCTGCTACGTTAAGATGGGCACAGTGTCTAACAGACCTACCAAGCTGAGGATCTCATGGCTTTGAAATGCATGTTCTTCACCCTTGGAAACCCAGAAAATGAGGTTGCAGAAGCGAGTGGTGACTACTCTGTGGAGTGAGGCGAGGAGGGATCCTGCCCAGATTGTTGTGTGTTTGTTAAAGACAGTCAGGGCAATCGGTTTGTTTAGCAGTGCATAAGTAGTGGAAGAAGTTACCTGGTGGAAAGGCAGCTGGGGCTGTTGAAACAAATCTGGAAAAATAATTGGCAGGGTGACAGACCTCTCGCTGGATGTGGAAGCCTTGGGGGATCATGGCACACGCGGACAGAGGGTAGTCAAATGCAGCATGACAGCTTGCTTTCAGTGCTCTAAATCTGGAAGAGCCTGATATGTCAAACCTGATCCATTCAACATGTGAGATAGGTAGTAGGAACAGAGCTCGGGGGAGTGAACTACCAAAGGCAGGTTTCTGAAGAAAAGCAGAAAAGCAATAGCATTATATTTTCCCAAAATTATAACACGCAAAAACCCCCAAAGTCCCACAGTTCTAAATGTAAATATTCTCCCCAGAGGTCAACAATCGAAATAGCACCCACAGTTTACCTCTTGCAAATTCGGCTCAGCGGTACTAAAATTCTTCTTTGTGAACACTGGTCTCATCAAATCCCTGCAAGAGCAAGTAAACTTGCACTGAATAATGAGAACTCTGGGAAAGGACAGAGGAGATGGGCTAAAACTATTTTGTGGCAGCTTTGAAAGCGAGAGCCTGCTTGACCCTGGACAAAATAAAATTAATGAGTTCAAGGTAAGGTGGCAAAAGAACAGAATACACAAAACACAGCTTTCATTTATTACATTGGGTCTCTTCTTAAAGAAATACAGTTTCTCCTATAGTAGGACAAATGCCTATACAGAATGATTTATTTTTATAAATTTATTAGACACTCCAAGATGTGCATAACATGTACCAGCATCGGCTTACTTGACGCGTTTTAACTGTCTTTTCATCATGGACTTGCAGCAGTGCTGCTAATCTGACAGCCTTGCATGGCTAAGCCTGAGTCTTAAGAAACAGAAATCAAAAAGGCATCCAGGACACAGCAAGAGTAACGCCGAGAATGAAAAAGCAGCTTGAAAGAAGAGAGGGGCTCAAATTTCATGATCCAAATATGCAAGGATTTACTGTAATTTCTAGAAAGGATGGTGCAATTCAGTATTTCATTTCATCTCAAGAAGATCAAATAAAAAGCCAGGATGAGAAAGGCTGGTTGTTTCAGCACAGTCCTTCTCTCAGCATCCTGGTTCTTGGCCCAGAAAACATTTTCTTTTAAAAAGAATGCAATGGTTGAGATGGATGGGAGAGCTCATGGATCAGTAAACCCATGTGCCCGTCAGGGCTCACTCTCACACAGCACTTCTCTTTATTTCTGGTTTTGTTCTTTTTTTCACTGGGTAATATCAAAAAGGCTCTTTTCTTCTCTTGTCTTGTAGCAAAAGGATGAAGTGAAAGCAAACTTCAACAGGCAAAACCTGATTTAGTTAGAGCTTTAGGCACTCAAAAAAAGAGTTTAAATGCCACTTCAGAAATAAGCCACCTCCTCCTCCCTACCTAACACACCCCAGTTGTTTTAACTGTGGCTCTGGTGACAAATCCTATGCGTCTAGAGTTGTAATTAATTATAAATACCACACATTTACTTCTGAAAAATCTTACCCGAGTTGGACCAGGTGTGACCCAAGGCAGCTTCAACCACGTGCGAAACCAGTTGCTCAGAATGGGTTGGGTGAGAGAGAGAGACCACACGTGTCAGAGTCTGTTCCTTTTCCTTAGCACTCAAAAAAAGCCAGAGTACAAGAACAGAAGAAGAAACTGTAAATCTGCAATTAGAAATCCACTTTACAGCTTGCCAGTTGCTTAACACAGCAATTTTAAATTTTTTTTTTAAGATGCATATGGGAGTGGTTTTGATACACACCAGCAGGGATTAAAGGGTTAATGATAGATAATTTATTTCCCCATAAGATAAAATATCTTACAGGAATCAATTGCATCCAGGTTTTCTGAATATTTTCACAATACAATAATTCTTGGAAGTTACTTGGCAAATATATCATGGAGGTTCCAAATGAAATCACAGAAAGGTAGGAAATTGGCTAAAAACTTCTCTTTTCAAACAGAAGCGGAAGAAAATAGACATTAGTGCATCAATAAAATAGTAGGCAGGGAAAAGTCTTAAAAGGGAATTAATTCAGTTTCTATTGGTACTTTTAAGACTTTTCCTGAGCTACTGTATTTTGAGGTATTAATATTTCATGAGCCCTACAGTAAATTCTTTTAAAAAAACAAAAAGCTGTGGTTTCGGTTAGTGTCTTTAAGAACTTACTATTATGCCTGTAGGTAGCACAACATTTAAGATGACAGCTGTGAAACTGCAGATTTGTGTAGCCCCTGAAGTCTCTCCGAGCCTGATGCTGGGAGCAAGGAGGTCTCCAGGGCAGTGCCCAGTGCCCAGTGCCTGGGTGCTCACCCCAGCAGCCACCACCGAGACCTCGGTGGAAACTGCTCCTGGAGCAACATGACAACAGCCCTCTGTGGAAATCCATGGAAGCCCATCCTTCCCTGGCTGGTGGTGAAACTCTGGAGTTCCTTTGATGTTGGAGAAGGAAGTGTGAGTCTAACGGAGATCCTGATCCAGGCGTTCTGGTTCCTTTTGCCAAAAAGAAAAAAAGAAAGAAAAAAGAGAAAAAGAAAAAAAAGAAAAAGACTTCCTTTTTTTTTTTAGGTTAGTAGACATACAGGAAGCTAGTTTTACTCCACTTAAAGTTGTCCAATAAAACCAAAGATGGCCTGAAAATGGCAATTCCCTGCCTGAAGGCTGGTTTCTCACATCATATGCAATCAACCCCTTTTTGTTGGACAACACACTGCTCTTGTACCAATAGTACAAGACATCACTGTGCAAACATTTGCACATGGGCACACATGGTAGGCGACTTCCCGATGAGCACACTTTTAACTTGCTTCCTCTTTTATAGCGAATAATTTTCCATGATAGCCTGAGGAGCAGAGGAGGCTTGACACGAGTTTAAAATCAAAGCCTCCAAAGCCAGAGACATTTTAATCCCTCCTGGTAAATACCCGATGGTTTGAATCTTGAGGTTTCTCTTTATTTAGAAAGGTAATTTGAGTAGTATGTTATATTTTAAATTGTAAAAATACCTTAAGTTCACCTCCTTTTTCTTAGTGGAAAGCACCCTTGCAGCCTACTGATGTTGCAGATGCAGTATAATAGATCACAGGAGAAAAACAGAAGTCCTGGGAAAGGCCTCCCTGTTACATAGGGCATAAAGGCATTAAAATCCCACAGCAAGATAATGTTTGGGGAACGTGTGCTGTATCATTCACATTTTTAAACAAAACAGAAAGATGCAACAAGTACTGTCTTCTGGCCCGCCTGCAGTGCCCTGGGCATCCTTTCCAGAGCTAAAAAGACGGATTCAGGTCCCACCTGGATTGTTTCCAAGACCTGCACTCACACAGGACAGTGAGGAAATAGACACACGTGCCACCAGCAACACAATCTTCCACTGTTTCTCTGAATGGGCACTAAACCTGACTCTTGGAGTCTGCTGTGTAAGCAGCAGCAGTCATCCATTTGCTGTTTTGAGGTTTTTTTCTATTTAATTTCTCATTATTTTAGGGCACTTTAGTTTTTTAATTGTGGTGCTGTAGTCTTGGGATTATTTTCTATAGCACACACACTTTGACATGTACATCACAGCACATCAAATGAAGATTCAGATGTAATAAGTCCACAGCATTTAGCGTCTCAAATGACAGATCTCTTCCACTAGTTGAAATGTTTGTTTTTTAAGAGCTAAGCATTTTGACCCATCGCCGTGCAGCTGGGCAGCATCCCAAAGGGGACCTCAGCCCACGGCGGGTTTGGGTCTTCTGCCCCCTCTCTGGTTCTCATCACACCCTTCCACGAGGTTCTCCTCTGAGCTCCCCCATGAGCCCGTGCCCACTGCCCTCGCCATTTGGTGTGGAACCATTTATTTTTTTGGAAACTTTCCTGTTCCAGTGCAGTAGAGACCACAGAAGAGGGAAAAGCCACATTTAGGCTGTATCTGTGTTTTAAATTCCACTTTGGTTCTATTCTGAGTAAATCTTGGCCTTCATTTTGAAATACGGTGGGTTTTGCAAAATTCAGATTTCCTTCTGTTAAAGGCCGTCAAAAGCTGAAAGATTGCTGTCCCACAGTACAAGGAGGGATGCTGTTAGTCTGGCCAAGCAGCTATCAAAAATATGCAGGAAATACAACATAAATTCATTTTTCTCCAAATGTTTTCTACAGACAAGATCCCAGGCTATTAGGTTAACTCCAGGGACCACAGAGACAATAACTTGAAGTCCCAGGACAGTAGCCAGGTTTCATGTGGTCTACAGGGATGGGAATAAAACACCCTACCAAAAATAATAACTTCCTTTTCAGCATTGAAAACAGTGAACTCCACATGTCAGCTAGATTTCAGGGTTTATTAAGAAGCAAGAGAGATGACCTCTTCTATCTGCAAGGTCATTAAATTGATGATGAGTAAAAACTGATTCTTATCCAGATCCATTTGTAAAATTAATTTGCATATTTTCAAGAATACAAATTAGACTATGGGGACCTATATTTGATACAAGTTGCAGTATCTGTTTCTTCCTTTTCAGGCCTCAAAATGTTAAGACCACTGAGTATTGAAAGATATGAAAAGCTTCAGCCAACCTCCTGACTGAAGCCTGAGTCTCCTTCTCAAAGAGGAGCTAAACAGAGTTTCTGACCCCACAGACAGGATACCATATGCCATAACATGAAATTATAGAAAAGCCTTAAAAGTCTACCCTTTGGACTTTGACTGCTATCATTAAAATTTCTTTCCTTTAGGTTATCACAGATCTTCTTTCATAGACTTCAGTAAGCACCCTTCAATCAACTGGATGTTTTTCTGTGTGTACCTTCAGTTTTTTGTCATAGCAAATTTTTTTGAAGTGGAAAATACAAGGGGGAAAAATGAAAAGCAGACATTTTATCTGACCTTTTAGACATCCAGGTATTTGTTTCCCAAATATGAAGCAATATATCTTACAGAAAAATCTATAGGAGCATGGTTTTCCAATAAATTAAAATATTAATTTAAATAAAAAATATAAATATTCTTAATAGAGTTTCTTGTTTCCATTTTCAAGCCCTGAAATACCATTGGATAAACTTGTAGGACACTCCTCTCCCCTCAGTCTCTCTTGGGCACCAGCACGCACTCTGAATTGATTCCTTTCCTCTAAAGAGTGAAACCATCAATCTCTGTTTCCTACCACTTCAAATTCAAGCCGGATGCTGAAGGAAGAAAAATAGTGATTGGCAGAGCTTGGAGAGGGAGCCAGGAGGAGTGAGGAATGCCAGCTCATCCAGCAGAAAAACTCACGCGAAACAATTCCCGGTCCAAGGAAACCAGACCAAAACTCTCACTATAACATCCATCATTGATAGAAACAAAAGCTGTCATGCTTCTGAGCGTGTTCCAACTTAATGAAGGGACAAGCAACCAAAAGGAAAAAAAAAAGAGGAACCCCCAACTGTGACAGCACATATGAACACCATCTCTTCATGAGGGAAATAAAGCACTGAATTAAAATTTATGGCTTCCCAGTAGCATTACATAGCCTGGGAACAGTGAATGTTTTGTTCCTTCCCAAAATGACAAGTGTTAAGATCATAAAATCAAACTCAACTGGAGTAGCAAATTGATTCTAGACTATCTAGTTCTTCCAGGCTGTGTCATGCCGAGCGGAGCCGGTGGTTGGTTGCCTAGGGTAGCAAAATATTAGGAATAACACAGTATTTAGTGACTGTTCCTTACGAGTGTGCCTCGGAGAGGGGAGGTGTGTTCATGTGTTACTGTGCTTAGCGCAGCAGAAACCCTAGAACTGACTCAGTCCCGAGCCTTGCCTTTCTAGCCAACTTTCCAACAGCAGTGAACTAATAGCATTTCCAAAGGTTAACATTTCTGTAACTTTGCCAAATGGTAGGGTCATGCCCTGTTTTTCTGCTAATACAATTTACTTCCCTCATTTTTTTTTTTGTTTTCTCATGACCTTTTCCCCACTATTTGCCACCATCCATTTTGGCCCTTTCCCGCCCTGCTACAGCCTTCTAACAGACTGCCGAAATTATCAGCTTCATGTTTGCCTTTTCCTCTGTCTGGGCAAGTAAGTGCTGCAGAACCGCTGCAGCTGTAACGAAATCTGCCCAAGCCTTAGCTGCTAATCATTCAACAAACAAGGTAGCCTCTTAACTTTGGATGTGTGCAAGTTTACTTACATGTCAAGGGTCTTCAAGCTTTAAATCTGGTTTTAATGTAGTATTAACTTGTCCATAGTAAGCACATGAGCACTTGGAGACATTGTCTTGCTGTTTATCCTTCCAATTTGGTGGCACATCCCCCTCCCTGCTCTTTTTTTGTTGTTGTTTCAATGAGGCAACGTTGTGTTCATCCTAGAAGAATGTGTTCCTAGAAGCTTTGACTCTTGATAAGGAGACCATCAACACTTTCACCTGACATGCAATTAGTGGTTACAGGTGTTGCTGCTCTTTACTCTGGCACCACCTGGTTGAGGCTGGAGATGGGATAACGATGCATCACCAGTCTTATCTGATGTTGCATGCCTTTTGTAAGTTCAGAAGTCCTTCAGTGTTGGAGGCTACCCAACATGTGCTTCTCAGCCTCGGAAACATTTCCTGCTGGGTCTGAAACTTTTCCTTACCGATTTTTTTCACAAGTGTAGTGTTTTAATCTTTTCCTCCTGGATGCTACAGGCTATTCCTGATACAGCTGTCGGGATGTTTCAGAGGCCCTGCAGGAGCTCAGGGCTTCTGTGCTGTCTCCTGGCTCAACAAAGGTGTTTAGTAGCACAAAATGCAGAGAGGACAGATCAGGTATTTATTAGGAAGAGATGCCAGTCTTAGCCAAAATAAAATAAGAGATGATCCCTGTCCAAAAACGTCACTCTTCTGTGCAGGTTTCCCTGACGAATAATAGTGGCCAGCATTCACTGTATCCTTGTATTGTTTACTGGGTGCTATTATTGCCTAATTCTCAGAGAAATGGGTATTCTCTAGTTAGATTTCCAACTTGCTTGCATTTTTGGAGCACACTGGCTTTGTTGTAGCCCAACAGCATCTGCAGGTGGGACTAGAGGAAGAACTTACACAGTGAGCATAAGTTGGCCCGCAAGCTTTGGCAAAGCCCTCACCTACAGCCAACAGACGGCCAAACGCCGCTGGACCGAGGCTTACGGCGGAGAGCACTACTGTACAATTTCACAGTCTGCAGGAGCTCACCCAGAGCAGGGGATTTGTCCTTCTCTCCAGACCCTTGGCTTCCTTGGGCCATTTATTTCTGGGAGCTGGGAGTCCTGCCCGTGGCTGTTCGCGGCACAGAAATGCACCAGGTGCAGGTTTAATGAGTGAGTGAGAGGGTAACACCCCACCCCACGTGCTCGTTAGGTGATTTCCAAATCCTTGTAACTGTCAAGTCAACAACAAAAATTTCCTCTGGGACCCGGCCCAGTGCTGCACTCCGTTCATGTATTTCCACAGCAAATGTCACTGCCTGAGACTGCCTTTCGCCTTGAAGTCTCGCTTGGAGGGTGGGGGAAGGCAGGGAAAAGGTCTGAGTATGTTTTTATAATGAGGAGTCGATTTTTTCTTCACTTCCCGCTCACACGGTAATGGCTGAACTCTGCTTCCTTTCTTCTTGTGAAAGAAATGTTCCAAAATAAACAAAACTACCGAGCTGCAAGCAGCTGCAACGCCAAGAAACCTGGAACCAGGAGGCAGCAGTTTCCTAAAGTTAGGGACTGAAACCAAAGCCTTTTTCCTATGTCGACCTCTATTCTCACCCTAGTTTTTCATACAGACCATTGCCTAAACAGCACTAATGAAGCCAACACGAAGAGAAGCAACAGAAGATCATATCTGCAAAAAAAGGGGTATTTTGGATACTCCAATGGTGGGGCAGTCCGGAGAAGATGCAGGAGAGGCAGAGGAGCTGTGCGGTGGTGCCGTGTGGTCACCCACACTTGCAGAAGGATAGAGGGACAAGCTGAGAGGCCAAAGGAGCTGATGCGGGTTAACGTGGAGCCTCACATGAGGAGGGTCTGTGAGACAGCTGGAGGAGGCTGGAACGTGCCTCTCCAAGATGTGGAGCTGAACAGAAAGGAGGTGAAGGAGGTCCCTGCCCACCTCCTCCCAGGACCAACCCATCTGCCCCGCTGGCCCCGGTCCCGCCTGCGTGATGCTCTCAGCCTGGCCCTCCTACCCCCGGCTGCGCATCAGCTCCTTGCCGGGGCCAACTATTTTTCAGCTGCTTTTCAAACTCAGTCTTGGGACCTGTATTTTAGCTCAAAGATAAACATTTTGAAAATTGTCTTCTTTCTCACAGTGCAGGCACGAGGTGGTTTTAATTATCTAAGGAAAGCTTTCCTTGGCCAGGCCAATTTGTTCGCTGTTTCTCTTGCGTAGTTGGTCTGTTTGTCTTGCGGAGCTGGCCTATAAACCAGCTATTAAGGGTTTATTGTATAACATTATCAAGAAACTAATCTTTGAAAAAAAAATGAAATCACTTATAACAACCCTCTTTTTTTTTTTTCTTTCTTTGCAAATAACTTCATAGAAGCCAAATGATGTCCACAGCTGACCACCCAAACCTGCTGGAAAATGCTTGCTCCAAATGAAAATGTTTAGGTTTAGTCATGTTTTAACCCTAAAATGTTTTAAGTGATGATTTGGGCAGGACAAAGTAAGTTCTTCCTGCAGGGGGATGATATGGGAGAAGGAAAACTTCTTTATTTTTCAGAATGATATATTTTTGAGTCATCAATGCATGATATGTGCCGAGAGAAGCAAGTCCTGCTCTTTGCTGGATTTCTGTCTGTTTTACAGACACACACACTCACTCACTCTTATATAAAGAAAGCAAGCGATGGGGAGGCAACAGCAGTGATTATTACACCTACTGGTTTTATTATTGGTTTTTTGTGCAGACTCTGAACCATGTGGGTGTTGATGGTTGACTTTTTAACAGACTTAATGAAGGTTACCCTTGGAAATTTTGACATTCATGATGATAAATGTGCTATTCACTTAGAGGAATTCAGTTATCTTAAACAGACTATAACAAAAATTTAATTTTTCCTTTTTTTTTTTTCTTTGACTTACTTCTAAGTCAGAGCTAATGCCAATATTTTTCAGATTACTGTAATTTTATTGCTTTCCTACTGACAAAGGGAAAAGAGGTATCTTTCTTAGATGCTCCTCAAAAGGAACAGAAAAGCAAGGACATTGAAAGTACCAAAAGGAGACTCCTCAATATTTACATTTTATTACTATTTCAAAAGAAATTTATAAAGGGGGAGACTACTTATTTTAGTCAGACTATCTTATTACATCTCATCTTTGAGGCATCTCTCATTCACTGAGAAAATATTTCCAAACTCTTAAAAGGCTACTCCTCAACCCAGAAAACAAAAGAAACCCATAAAGAAACCTGGCCCTTTTCGGGGGTCCGTGCTTTTACTGTCCATGTCTTCTAGAGCCCACCTACCTTAGCTCCTTGGGATGCTCTTACACTGGTGGCTGCTGGTGCAACTTTTCTTAAAATCTATACTCCCTCTCAGTTCTTGCACACTTTGATCACCACCAAAATCAGTTAGACCGTACGAGGCATCGAATGTGTCAGCTCTGATTTTACACTCTAGTTCACAGGGATACCCAGGAGATCTTACATCTCAGGCTTTCCACACACGCCTGCAGAGGAACTGCATGGGTTACATCTGCATCAGGGCTTAAACATTTCCTTTGCTATGACAACAATTAGAGGGCTATTTTCTATTTCTCTGTAAGTTAGGCCTGCGAATAACAATGGAGAGGTCTAACCCCCCCTGCTCTCTGAGCAATCCTCAGCAGCTCTGGGGAGCAGTGCAGTTCTGCTCTCAGATGTTATTTTGTCCCTGGGACAGTATTTCTCAACCTGTGCTCTGGGGACCACTCGTGGTCTGAAAGACTTCAGAGAATGGTCTGTGAGATCACTCTAAAACAAAGCATCTCTCCCCGCCATCTCCCCCCACCCCAAAACTGCCCAAACCCACATACACATACTGTCACAACTTTCAAAGGGCAGCCTAATTTTTAGTTGCTTATTCATGAAGACCACTGGATTAAGACTGCTCAAGCAGTCTGCAGCTTAGTCCTCCTCCAAGAAGTTCAGGGATCTTTGGATTAACAAGCATGGAGAAACACTACTTTGGAGAAGTGTATTCACTTTTTTATTTATTTTGGAAGACAAAAAATACCTGCCTGGTGCGTTGTCTGTAATCTTTAGAGTCAATGACAGATTGCTGCATCAGGCTTCCACCTTCCACCAGGTTCTTAATACTCATGAATGAAGTATACTAGATGCAACAGAGCTACTAATAAAACCCAGCAGTTTCATATTATTTTATTCCCCTCCTTTTATCTACTGGACACCACCTCAGATGCTGCTGGAGCCCTTACTACCGCTGTTGCAGCAGGGCTGGGTTGGCTTTTCCAGTATAAACATCGCTCCTGGAGTATCCGGGCTACTGCAAAGGCTCAGCTCAAATTCAAGTCTTTTCCCTTCCTCACACCTTTGATGTACGGAGAAGAGGTGGTCCCTGCTATGCACAGAAGTTCACAGCTGCAGGAAGCCGAGGCTGAGTGCAACAGCCACATCAGATTGTTATTAAGCAGCTGAAGGAAAGCACAAGAATTCTGGTATCCGCTGCGGACTCTGCAATCTTTGAGCACCAACGTTTGCTGAAATAGACTTGGGAGCATCTTGCAGAGCAGAAAATGTTCCCATCGCTCTTTAGCACAACTGTATTCCTGGAGGTTGACTTTGAGATGGTCTTAACCAGTGTTTTACTGCAGTGTGTGCTCTACCCTGCTTCAGACAGCCCCAGTTGCAGCCTAGCTCTGCTCATGGCTTGGTGCATTTAAAGCCACCATTTAGCATAACAACACAAATTAACATAGGCTTGAGTTTTGGCCAGCCAGACTAGATACATTTTTAAGCTATGATTTTGTTTTGGCCAACAGTTAATGATGACACGTTTTAAAGCTGAGATTTTATTTTGCATTGAAAGACTTGTAAAGAATAAGTATTTTTTCCAGTTCTAACAATATTTACTGCATGTTGCACAACTTCAGTCTCCAAGAAAGAAATAAAAGAAGGTGCACTCTGAGCACCGAGTGGCACAGCATGTTGCACACGAACAAACACGTAGTAGGGCTGATATTAATCTGTGAGATATTCATCTGTGCCACACGAGTACCCAGTTAGCCAGCCAGATCTGCAAACACTTTTTCCTCCAAATGACACTATTCAAGAAGGCAAGCCTCCCGGTTTCGGGCACAGCTGGCAGCACTGCTTCCTTCTCTGCTCTAAGATCCCACTTTGAGCTGATCATAAAACTCTGCCGAATTTCTACCATCTGAGCTGCACTTTTTCATATGAGGTGTTCGCCTCCGAGTGCCGCTGATGGTTATTTATAATCAGTTGATTTAACAATACGGTTTAACTTTTTCAGAGAAAAGGTAGTGAAATGTGTTTATTTCTTAGCAAAACATCAACACTAAATTTCTTTTCTTTTTATGTAGGAGGAAAGAAGCATCTTGTCCTGACCGCCATATGAAGTGCCACCACAGCAGCCTCTGGACTGCAACAGCAGGGTCATGGTGGAGCAGAAGTCCTCATCCCCCAATAGCCCAGTTCTTCCATTTCCTGAGGACGTAGCTAGTGGTCTCCAGTACAGACTGGGGAAGGATTTCAAATCAGACTTTTGAACTTCACATCATTAATTTTTTGACCACTAAGAGGTACCCTGGAGCAGTGCATGCCCTGAACTCTCTTAGGCTGTAGGAAGCCATTTGTTTTGTAAAGAGCTGCATCCTTTGAAGCCTTGCCCACCTCCACCGCACCCTCCCAGCATAGCTGGTGGATGGGACTATGTGGAGGGTCCCTAATCTGGTTCGAGCAGTGATGGTGGGATTAGTGGAGTGGGTGGGATGGTGGGATTAATCTCCCTTCATTGACAGTGAAGGCAACATGAGCATGTTCAGCACGCTCTGTGTAATGGCATTGGCTTTGGTCCATTCAGCTGGTGGAGTTGTGGAGCATGATGGCAAACACCTGGGGGAAATGCCATTTTTTGCTCAGCACAACCTTTGCAAAATTACGGTTTGTCTGCGCTATAAGTGTCTACATTAGGTGTCTGGGAAGTACATGTCCAGCATAATTCTGGAATTCATGTGAATACTTGTTTGACAGTGGGATCCATGAAAGGCTCAGCTCAGTTAAGCACCAGCAGCACCAGACCCTGAATTTGAGAGGAGGGGGATGACGTTCAGGTCATTCCCTGGCAAAATTGCCCTCTCTCCTTTTCCTTCACTTTCAAGGGTTCCCTTTTGGGTTCCCAAACGCAGGCTTTGCCGACCGCAGCTGGAGAGCCAGGCAGTGCAATAAACAGGAAAGTAAGAGTCTATCCATCTCTGGCGCGGCCTGCCTTTCTCGAGCCGGGGATGGAAAAGAAGACGAAACGTCCACGGAGCACTTGAGCGAACAACAAATGGCAGAAGAACAAATGCAGCGAGAGGGAATGCCAAGGTTGTCATCCCCCGTCAGCGGTTTGGATGGGTTTCCCGCTCGGAGCGGGGCCGGGGGGGCTCGAGGCGGGACCCCGGCGCAGGAAGCAGGTGGTTTGCTTTACCCGGGGCCCTGCGTAATGGTCAGGGAGCTGGGCCGCGCGCCGGGCCAAGCTACAGCAGATGGGCTGCAGCTCCCTCCGCTCGAGGATATTTTTCATGTTATGTGTGGAAAAGAGCAGTAACCCTTGTTTGTTATATGAGGCCTTGTAGGACTTTGCCTGGAAAGAAGCCATTTGTGAGATTAAAAAAAAAAAAAAGCCATTAAAAATATGAGTCACTGTAATCACATTCAAAGTGCTCCAGCATGGCCTTTTATTTGCAAAAGCTTCACTATTAAAAGCAGCTTTTCTTTTCTTTTTTTTTTTTTTAAAATGAAGAATTCCACCACAAATTACCTCAGGCTAATTGAGGTGACATTACCAAGCTGTTCATTTGAAATTACTAAAAAACCCAACCTGAACACCTCAATGCCCTGAATTCAAACTATTCACAGTGCAAGGGTGCCAGGGAAATAGCTGGGACATGGGACCTTGGGCTGCAAATGCACCGCAGCATTCCCTCCAACACAAATGCATTTCAAAACCCAGATTCCCACAAGGGCTGAAGGAGAAGAAGCAAGACCAGAAGCACAGAAGCACAAGCACAGGGTCCACCCAGAAGCAGGACCCTGTGGGGAGCATTGAGCATCGCAGGGTGGAGACATCCACAGCCTAAGCAGATTGCTGGCCACCTGAAGGAGCCAAAGAGGTCAGGGCTGGCACACCTGTGCCACTGCTCTTTGGGGCTTGAATGCCCCATTCAGCGTTACCAGATGCTTGTGTCCTCTCAGAGGGGAGACACCTGAGCTGCTGCTTTCAAAACACATCCTCACCGTGAGGCTGTGAGCGGCAAGGAGCAGAGGGAGTAGAAGCCTTTCTGTCGTGTATGATAAATATCAGCATCTTTTCTCTCCAGTGCACCATCACCATCCTTGAGAAGAGACCAATTGAGCTGGGCAGGGTCTCCTCACACCCAGGCACCCCTCCCAAAGCCTATTTACTTACTGCACCTTAAACAGTTGCTGAGTGAGTCACCCTCCTCGGAAATCCGGGCTGAGCCTTCAAGTCCTGCAGGCACTGGAGAAAGAGCAGCTCAGTGAGATTGCCTACTACCACTGCCAGGTGCCACCGTGTCTGTACCAGCCCCTGGGCCAGAGGGTTTGAGGGTGTCCTGCTGTGCTGGACCTCCTGGGGACCTCTGACCAGGAGCACCAACTCTTTGGACCATCAACAAACTCAGTGATGAGTCAGAAGTCAAATCGCTGGAAATAATGGAGGCTTCTGCACCTCTGGGAGTGCAGGGAAGGCACCGTTAAATTAGTGTCAAACCAGAAAGCATAGGCACCTCTGGAGAGAGGTGGCAGCTGAGCTGGGTGCTGGGTTGCAGCTTGGGGAAGAGGGGAAGCCCAGGCACCCCATCACAGTGTGCTGGGTCCGGTCCAGTTCCATGCTACTTCTTCAGCGCTGCTGGGATCTGATTTTTATGCTGTATTTGCCCAATTGCAGACTCTGGCAAAATGGAGAGCGAGCAGAAAACAACCACAGAAAACAATCTGAGGGCTGACAGAACTGTCTGACGGTGAGAGACTTAAAAGGTCCGTCTGTTTGGCTTAGCGAGTAGCCCAAGTCATCTTACTGTATTTTACTAGAGGGACTTACCCGAGTGCTTTAAATCACTGGCAACAGACAAATAGCTGCAGGCTAAATCCAGACAAGTTAAAATAGACATAAGGCACAGTTCAAAAGCAAACAATGACTCATTGCTAGTACAAATTACTAATGGCATCGGTGGATCCTCTACTTTGACTAGCAGGAGAGGATGAGGTGCCTTCTTCTGTAGATGGGCCAAAGGGTTCAGGCAGAAGTGCTTGGAGGAGGTTGTCTGACTGTAGCTGAGCAGGAGGCCAGCCCAGATGACATCGAACTTCCTTCTCATACCAGCAACCTGCCGCTACTCACACCACTGCCTCGAACCCTGCAGCACATCCACGGACCCCGTGTCCCGTCAGCGTTGTCAGGACGTGCCTGTTGGTTGACTGTTAAATATTGTCTGGAAAAGACAAACACGTGGGTAACTGCAATGCTTAGTAATAGTAAATCATATTCCTCAGATCCTTTCCCTTGTAAAACACAGAACAGCTGTTCTTGGAAAACGGAATAGAAGCTCCAGGACTTTGTTGTTGTACTCGATGTGTTACCAGCAGTAACCTTCAGTGACAGGTGGGAACTGCCTTATTAGCAGCCTCTGTGCCATGCAAGCTTTTTCTCTTACACTCGGCTGAGGGCATTACAGAGCATTAGACAGCATAAGCTCTGGGCCTAGTACACATGCTATTGAAACCCAAGAAAACAATTTAAATTTATTTTTTAAATGGAGAGAAAAGTCCTGATCTTGTGTTCATGCTGCTCTGGATTTACGCCCACCAGCTATCAAACAGAAGACAAATGACAGTGCTGTTCTTTCAACCAGTTTAATGATTCTGGCAAAAGACCTGGCAGCGGACTCCAAAGTTTTCATCTAGGCAAGGCAATGCCTATTCCAAGAGTGGAAATCTCCAACTGGAGAACTGGCAAGCGCATGTTTGTGCTGGAGGCTTAAATCAATCATTTCTATTTGTGATCTAGCAAAGTACAGAAATTGGCTCCTTCATCAATGGCCACAGGCCACTTTTCATGTTTAAGGTATTAGTGCCATGGGCTACAGTGATACATCGACTTCATGTAAAACAGTCAGTGTTAGAAGTTAGAACCACCTGTTTAATTGTTCCTTTACAGTAGCACTACTTTGAAAACTGTCAACAAGAAGTCCAGAACACCACTATGTATTAGTCGGCCCCTGGAGTCATTCCTCTGTGTTCATGCAAAATTCTCCTGCCACCACGATACATTTCTGATTCTGCTGCTGGACACTATCACCCTCATCATTACCTTGTGAACTGATAAAAATTCCCCTGGCATTGGTGCCCGAGTCCATCAGCAGTCACAAGGCTACTGCAGATTTATACTATTAAACGCACTTCCTCCCTGAAAGGTTTGGACAAACTTTAGGGGTCTAACTGAAAAAACTGGGATTTAGATTAAATAAGAAACTGACTCAGAGCCACCCTTTATTTAGGGTCCACCTGTTGTGCCTGGAAGTTCCTGAGGTGCCAATAATTCTGCTTCTGTGGATACCCAAAGTTGCCCTTGCTTTTTCCGGTGCCAATCACAAAGTAAAAGGAACATAATCAAAGACTGGAGGTTTGTGCAACCTCCTTGTAGTGCAGTACCCTGTAAACACTTCCCAGGTCAAGGGAAATTCCCTAGCAATACTGAATCTTCTTATCAAGAGTGTACCCACGACACAGTCTAATTTCCACACCAGGAAGACCCGGCAAGAGCTCTGCATGCAAGACAGTACATGCCAAAGAGGCATCGATAGGATGCTCAAGGGGCTCCAGACCCCAGAAACTGGTTCAGCGTGTTTCAAAAATACATGTACGTGCAGCCTAAGGGGACAGATCAGCTACATGTGCTCTGAACAGATTTAAAACATAACAAGAGGACAAGGATCCTTTTTCTAAATTGTCATGACTGCTTAATGTGTAGCGACGTATTTCCCAGCACTGCCTCCCTGTATGTATCAATGGTTACTTCAGCCAGGCTGCTTGTCTACATTTCTCGCAGCTTCAAAAGGTTGAAACATCTCCCAAGGGAATACCTAGTTTCCTCTCTGATTCTCTAGGTGGATAACAGTCAACCTTCATTCCCAAATCTGGTTTTAAAAAAAAAAAAAAGCCAAGCCAAACTCAGACCACATACAAAATTATACGGAATATATGAAATTTATTCACTGATGTCCCTAATTCTATCCCAGAACTTGGAAACATTTCAAACACAGGGTATCTCAAACTCCTGAGAATCCAGAGCACTATACATTTCTCTATCTTTTTCTCCTGAAGTGGCCTCAGGTTGTAAATCTTCCAGCTTGGCCCTCCAATAATAATTATGATAATTAGCCTCTCTCTCTTTGGGCTAGTTGCTAACACAGTCCAGCTGATTTCTCCAAATGGAATAAACAAACAAATTTAAACAATAAAAAGGCCAAGCCTCAGAGGACGGTAACAAAAGGACAAACTGAAAGACAGCTCAGCCTAATCATCTGCACCCCAGTATTATCAGAGTCAACACTTATCTCTGCAAATAAAATGGGCTGGAAGGAGAGATCACAAGGGGAGACCATTTTGAGTTTAGAAAATTTTTGGTTCCAGTCCATCCTCCCCCTGCTGTTTATGCACCTTACAACAAACAGTCAATGGAAAATAAAACATCAGTCCTTAGGTGTGCAGCCAGATACATGTCCAGGCTTCTAGCTGGCCTTAGGGCACTCCTTGTGCCACCTATTTTCCTCCCCACATGGAGCGACTCAACGCTCACTATGGTGACACACGAGGATTGAGCTTAGCAGGATGCATGCTGCACGGTGAAGCTCCTCAGAAGGAGAGAACTAACGTAATACTTCCCCCTAAAGAAGAGAGGTCTCGCTCCCTCTCCTCCTTCCCACCAAACGCTCCAGTCAGCCTGGTTGGCTCAGCTCAGGGAGCCAACCCAACAAGGAGCAGAAAGCAGCTGGTTTCTGCGGGCTGAGCGAGCTGAACTGGCTCACAGGACCTCACAGCTGGGAAAAAGAGGACGAGAGGTTACATAGCACTGAGCCGTTCAAGCAGCTCACCAGGTGCATGAAACCACGGCTTCAAAGCACAGAAACTCAAGCCCCTGTCATGTCCAACCTCCCTCCTTTGGTTTTAGGTGACCAGTGCACTTACATGCGAAACAGGAGGCCACCAAAAGCTGGGTTGTAGCAAGGAGCAGGCAATAAGCCTGCTAGGTTAACGCCAGGCCCCTACCATGAGCAGAAATGCAAATCCAGTCCAAAATTTTTTTAATTTTTTTTTTTTTTTTTGCCAGCTGAAAACGTTTGGTAAATGCATCCTGATATTTTATGGCAAAAATGAAACAGCTTCGCTCTGCTCCAGAGCTCCCATTTCCAGGCCCATGGCCAGTTAATACTTCATCTCTCACCGCAGCGTGACCAGCAGTGGAACAAGCACTAAACGAGTCCTGCTGGTTCTGGTCTGTCCAAAATCCCAAGCTGGAGCTTGGGGGACCACGTGAGCCGCCGCCTGCCCACCCCGCCTTCCCGTGGTTTGATGTCCTCACGTCCCGTGGAGGATCTGTTCAAGAAAGTTCAGTCTGCAGGTGCAAGTTTTGCAGCTTTGTGTCTGGCCCACGGTTTTGATGTCAGGAAAAAACATCGCAAGAAAATAACTCATTATTAAAGAGAAGAGCTCCAGAGACATTTTGTATTCCAGTGGAAGGCTTTTCTTTTAGCAGGCATTTGTCTGTGGTGTTTGCAACCTAAATATCACAAGCAGAATCTGAAAATGACATTGATTAGAAACTGATTCTTGAAACAAATCCTGTCCCTTTCTTGGCAGAGTAGTAATGAATTCTCATCTCTGAGTTTTTCCAATCTTGTAATACATTAATTAGTTGGAACATGCTCACATCTCAAAAATCATGTCAAATCACAAATTTTAATTGCACTTAATTCCCACCAGTATTTTGCTCCATAAATTAATTTCAATTACATTCAAGTTTACAGAAAACATTTTAACCCTTCTAATTTTTTTATAAACCCACGGGAAGAAAAGAAGTGTTGTTCAAGAAGAAAGACAGTAGTTTAAAATAAATAAGAACCTGCCACAGACTATTAAGTTTGATTTATGGAATCATAGAATGGTTTGGGTTGGAAGGGACCTTAAAGAGGTTAGAGGTTCCTGCTTTAAAGAGAAAATCCTATACCAGGTAACCCATTTTATCTCACCCAGCCTCCTGAATCATGGAAACAGATTTCGGAAAGATGCCCAAGGCCAATCATTTAAAAAAGAAATAAAACCAAATCCTTTCACCCATTTGTTTCTGAGGTGACAGAACGAAAAACTGTGGGCCTCCTATTTGCATCTTTAGCACACATTCTCAGTTGAGACTTAGAAAGTGGCTTAAATTTGACTTGCAAAAGAAAGATAGAGGCATGCCCTTATTCCCTGGAGAAAGCATACAAAAAGAATGTGCGCTTTTTTTTTCTGTTATTTTAAGCTTTAGAAACTTGAACTCAAGCTGTAAGAGGGGAAAGGAAGGCCACAGGCAGGCAGCTGGTACAAGTAAGGTGCAGACACAGAGCCTCGTCCTGTGCCAGCTGGAAAAGGTCCAGGTTGGAAAACAACTTCACACCCCCCCACCCTGTGCCCTGGCTCCCAGGATATTGCTGCATAGAAAAAACTGCAGCAATTTGTGCCCTTTGTAGGGTTTGAAATGAAATTGTGTTACGTACCTTCAACTGTACCTACTTTGAAATGAAATAAAAAATTATTCCGGGAAAAAAAGGAGATCTCATTTCCTCATATGCCACTGAAGCAAAATCCATACAGCCTATGGCCCTTAACCATTACTGCAGATTAATGCAAACCTAAAAGAAGTATCTTGTCCAAGACACAAATGCTTTTCAAGAGCACTTTCACTTCTTTCTGCAGAGGAGGTGCCTGACCCTCGCTGTGCCATCTGAGACAGATCAGTGCTACCAGGCAGGGGTAAAGAGATCCATGATGAACTCCCAGAAGAAGCTTTCTTGCTGGGAGGCAGGGACTGAGGGACACAGAGACCTCCCAGACCTGACTGCAGAGCCTGTATTGCCATGGTTCCCATCACTGCTGGCTCTTCAAATCAGCATGGAGACACTACCGTTTAATGAAGGAAAAATTGTTCTGTTACCATGACTCTTTGTGACCCTGTTCCTTACAGCCGTTCCTTATCCTGGATCACCAGCAGTTTAAGAAGGAAGCAGTTGTCCTACTTTTCTTTTTTAGGAGTATTTTTCCAAGACGCATTGAGGGAGAGAGCCTGGCTACCCCAGTCCCTCTGGAGAATTTCGCACTTTCTTAACTACAACCTTGTTTTCCCAAAACCAGAAGAGGCTAAACCTCAGGCTACGCTATACTAACAGGTAGTATATTCCAGGCCAGTGCAGAGGAGTCTCCTGGGAGGATGTAAAATGTCAAGCCTGGCTCCCTCGCCCTGCCTTTGCTGGGTACCACAAACATGTGTGTGTGTGTGTGTGCACGTGCCTATGGCTGTGGCAACTGCTCTCTTCTTTCCCCCTCCTCATACAAGTACTTATTTCCTTGGAAGGTAAGATAATTAGTCTGATGGCAGAAAATAAGATTTTCCCTCTACACATAATATAAAATACTTTGTGTGTATATACTTGTGTATACTGTATATAAGCCCGCATTTTTGATTCTTGAGCAGGAAGGATACAATTTTTAAAGGTATTATACATATAGCAGAATACTTTGAAGTAATTTATGAAAATCCTCCTCATTTTCCAGTTTTGTCTTTAAGCATCTACACAGATCCGGGGGGCTTCAAAGGAGAATTTTCATAATCCTGTTCTGTGCCTATTTGCATTTCAAGGCAATTAAGACTCTAAAAATATCACCAAGCGGCGTTGATACTACCGGGATGCTCCATTTCATTAATGGTTATTTAGTTTTTCTTAAGGCTTCCTTTATCTTCAGAACACATTTGGGACAGACATGGGATAAATTAAGTAGGATTAAATAATACTATGACTCATCAACATACAGGAGTTCAACATATGCTTGAATACGTCCAACAAAAAGGTGCTGCTGATCCTCATTCCAGTGGTGTTCCTCCTGTTAATTGACATGTAAGGTGCTTTTTTCTTTCAGCTTTGACTTTTCACTGAGTTGTCTTCATTATTCAAAGTGCCATAGCATGAACTGCGAGAATCTGGTTGTATTTTGCCTGTCATTTTTTTTCCTAAGGAAATGGGGTGAGAGAGGGAAAAACAACAACTCTGTGAAGAATTTTAATAAAACAAATCCCCCACCAATCCATCATTTAAACATTCTTTGCTCCAGTAATCATTGTTTTCATTTGACTGGTTGTAACAATAGCTTGGAAAAACTCTGAAAAATTCTTTGAAAAATCTGTTGGGAACAGGAATAGAAATTAAGGGAACAGTATATTTATTAAATATGACTAGAGCACATTTGTGACTCAACTCTCTTAGGTCATCCCATTATCTGATACCTCATTTTTAAACAGAGACAGAAAAAAAGCCATACTTACCAGGAATAAGTCCACAGTCAATAAAAGGAATTTGTAAATGCTCCTCTCTTTTATTTCTTGCAATTACAAATACACCAAGGAAAGACAAGAGACACCTGCAAAATAACAGTGGCACAGTATCATTAGAAACAGTTCACTGCATCTGAGATGAGAGTGTCTTTCCACATTTCTTTTTCAAGGACTTCCAAACTCAAGCTGCTCAGCTTATAAAGAAACTTTTCTTTCCTGGCAGCCCTATAAATTCATCTTGAGCTCCCTTTCAGTCTATTTTTTGCCTCCTGAAGCTTTATTATCAGTTCCAAAGGCTCTGCAGCCAAAATTACACTTTCAGCAATATATACCTAATCAAATGCCTGTGAGCGTGAGACCACAACATCTGAATCCCTGAGCAGACCTTCACAGAGCATCTAAGCTAGCATTCTAGCATTTACAATTTCATTAACAACTCAGTCTTGCTGCAGATAATCAACATCTCTGTTGTTTTTCTCGTTTGACTGTGTGTCTCAGGGGCAAGCTGTAAGCCAGGAGTGATGAGAAACTGCTCTGCTTGGATAAATCTTCTATCTGCTCTGTGCTGGACACACAACCACTAATTCCTGCCTGCCAAATACATGGGTTGAATTTGTTCATCTCCATTTTCTGTCACTTTTCCTGCAGTCAAACAACATAGCGGTTGTATGTACCTACTCTGATCTGACTGCGGAGCATGAAGATGTCTGTAATTATCAGCCCTCTTTATCTGACAGCACTGTGGCAAGACACCTCCAGCAGTTCTGGGAGATGCTTTTAACCATCTCATGTCCATTATCAAGTAACTGTCACATGCCCCCAGGGTCGTTAAGGTGCTGGGAGCCAGCAGAAGGTTTCTGCTCTCACAACACCTAGGAAGATGAGGGAGACATACTATAGTACTGCCTCGTAGGCAAGCATCTCATAAAATTGCCCATGGTCAGTGGCAGCAAAGATCAGACGGACACGCAAGTGGAAGGTAACGTGGGAAGAGATTTCTCGCAGTTGTAAAAGCACCCCCACCCTTTTGTGGAGAACAGTGACTTCTCCTTCCTGCTGGAGGAACACATGCTGCTGGTTTTTCATTCCGTCATGAGATTAGTAGTTCATAAGTGTCTCACATTTTTACATATTTGGATTCAAAACCAGGCCTCCTAACTCCCAAAGCACAGACATCAATCTTTCCTTTAATGTTTTTTTATCCTACTATAATGGCTATTCCATAATACTTTAATAACAAGACGGGTTTCTTCTTACTGAGAAAAGAAGGGATTCCACAAGGCAATGCTGTTTCAATACAACTGTTAGTGCAGATTTTAGGCTGATACACTTACCCGAACAGAAACATGAACACGTTCAGCAAAGCTGCACTTTGGAATTCCCGATAAAATATGAGCCCTGGAATGTGACAGAAACAAGAATTGCAGATCTTGACTGGCTTCCAAGTGATATGAATTACAGCTGGGAGGGTCAGGAGCAGTGTCATGCTCAAATGGAGCAAAAAAAATCCCAAATAAGGTATTAATACACATTGTGATGGGTTCACTTCATGTGCCCGTATTCCATTATTTAGACTTTCTTGAGATACTGCATAGGACTGGAGAAGATTTAGTCTCTCCGTTTGGAGCATGTGCTGTGTTAGTAACTGCACAGATGCAGGTATTTTTTGCATTGTCAGCAACAGTTTTTATGCAGGTCAAACTCAAGGTCTTATTCACAAGCAGAGTCATACCAATATAGCTAACAGGTTCTTCATGGATTTAGTTAAGCCACTCCAGCAGACCATGTGGACATCTTAACTCCAATTGGGAACAGGTTTGCTATAACTAGCTGTGTCCCTGATGTTTACACCAAGTTAAGAGCTCCAGCAGCCAAGTTTGCCAAATCTTTCTGGCTGAAGGGATCACTAACTCTTTCTGGTCACCCCTCTTTCAGGAATTAGCACCTCTGCAGTGGAGGTGACAGAACCAGATGTGTATCTGGATCTCAGCTGCCCCAATTCACAGCCAAGAATATTAGCTTTAAACCAATGATGAGCATAGTTTTGCCTAGAAACGCCAGAGTGTGAACCAGGGCAGCTGAAGTGTGACTGTATCTTCAAAGGCTGTAACTTGGGGTGGAGGAATCATGAGATGAGGTGTCTTCTATGAGCACCCCAGCAAGATTCAGCAGAGGTTGTTCTTCTAAGCCCTACACTGGTTTAAGTAACCTGGTGCAAATGCGTGTGTATCCAGTCTCAAAGCTATTAAGCCATTCCTGAATAGGTACTTGATCTTTTAAGGCGGCCCAAGGCCAAATTCCCCATATGGTCACAAGAACGCAACCCCCCTTTGGCACAAGTCTCCTCTCAGTCACAAAGTGTAGGTCTCGTCTAACGCAGGTGCTGAGGCAATCTGTGCATGAACCTAACTCCCCTTCTCATTAATGGCAGCTCTGCATGAGAAACTCCGGCACAGCAATGACAGGAAAGCCCCCAGCGTGCGTTAAAATGAGTCATAAATGTTCTAACAACATGATCATTTTGGCTCATTGCTGATGCAGCATCTTAGTCGTCCTCCCCGTTCGTGTTATTACGCTGCGCATCATTCCCAAGATTTGCAGTCCTCCTTTAACAACACTGAGTTCGAAGTTCTCACCCAGAATAAAACGTTAAATGCTTAAAAGGTCTTTGGAGTCATTTTATTTCCTTCACTTAACCTAGAATTCCACCTTCTGAAACTGAATATACACTAACTACTATGAAACACAGCTGGTTGTCATTTGAGTAGTTTGCCAGGCTGTTAAAATTACTCTACCAGTTCGGATATGGAGAGGCTGGTGTGCACATGGTAAATGCATTTACTGGATGTCAAGATGAGGCTAGGATAAATGCAGGTACTTCTAGTATGCAAGGCACAGTAAACCATACATATAAATTCTGGAAATGCTAGAATTTGGTTATTTTTATTTTTGCTTCAAAAGTTGGGAACTAACTCATTTTTCAGAGCTTAAACACCTGTCACTTAGGAAAAATTTTTTTTTGGAAGACAAACATGACTGGTTTGTGTTTCTGTTCACAGGCAGTTATTCTTGAAAACCTGATGTTTAGAAAATCGTTCTGTGAAGGCAGAAGGCCAGAAACAAACCTGAAATGATGGCACTGGTGGTGAAGAACACAAAATTAATGGGCACAACTGCTGTCGCTTCATACAGACTCATTGCTTGATTCAAGAACCTGGAAGACAAGCGTTATTGCACCTCATGCCCACAGGAGATTCATTGCACTTTAAGTCAGGTTAAGACACTTTATGTCAGTTTAACAATAAGTGTGACCATTTCTTAGCAAAATAGCAAGTAGCCCTGCAGAGATGCATGTGTCTATTGAATTTACCTTCTGGTTTTGACTCTGCAGAGTACAAACAAATAGGCAAAAGCAAGAGGCTTGCCGTGGTTCTTCTGGCCATAGGCTGTCATTGGAGAGTCCTTTGAAGCACTGTTGGAAAAATTTTGTCTGCCACAGATAAGGGAGGAATGCTGGGGTATTACTGCTTATGGTCTGCATTGGTTCTTGGAAGCAGTGCTGCCTGCGAGCAGCCAGGGACAAGTTGCTCTAATTTAAACAGGTTGTGTTAGGGTATTATTTCCAGCACGGACATGAACACGCAAGTCCTCGTAGGAACTGTTTCACTTTGCTGAAGTCCCCATGCTGCTACTGCTCAATCCAACTTGGCTACAACACATATTTGTATGTTTATCCATGCAATCCTACCCCAGACACACTCTGTCCTGCCGGGAAAGTCCAGGAAGGCGGCTCCAAGCCTGTGCTCCTTGGGTTGGAAACTCTCTGCTGTGCTTCTCAGAAAGGCAACACAAACCCTCACCAGAATCAAGAGCAAGAGTGTGCAGGAGCATAGACTGCACACAAACCTGCAGGACTAAGACACTGGCCATGGAGAAGCCCGCCCAGTCTTCATCAGCTGATGAAAAAGGCAAAGCAACTAACGCACTTCTACAGAGACCAGAGCTATCAACATTTACACACAGGGTGATGAATCATGAGTGTGAACTCTCGGATGCACCGGCAGATACTCTGTTATGTGAATGATGCGTTTCAGACCAAAAGAGAAAAATCAGGAGGCTGCAGAGTGTATTCAAAACCTATAAAAAGAACCACACTTAAATGTTTCACTGGTACGATATATGTGCACAGTAAAAATCCAAGCTTGGATCTGTTTTAGCCATTAAAGTAATTGCATGGTTATTTTAGCAACTGTTGAACAGTCTCCATGGTGCTTTAAAAATAAAGAAATCCTACATATCCACAGGATAGTCAGGATTTTGAAGTCATTGAAAACACCTCATTATTTTCTCCCATTTGCAACAAACTTGGTCACAGGGACCAAAACAGTGATACCAAGGCCCAGCACTGAATCCAGGAGGACGTTGCAGCACAGGCTGTTCTGAGCTAACACACAACAGTCCAATAAAATAAGAGAGGAAACAAATAAAATGAAAAATTTAGACTGACAGCACTCTCTTTTTTAGAAAACGTGTCCAACCAAGAAGACAGAAAGAGACATTGAGCCCAGGGATTGAAATGGGCACATTCCACTTCAGTTTTAATTTTGACCCAGCAAATGAAAGAAAGAAAAACTGGCAAGAAGGAGAAGTTAATTCAGCAGCTTCCTATTTACCAAGTTTTTATTTCCTATTTTAAACGCCCTGAGCTGTTCTCCCAGCAAAGACAAGCTGGATGTAAATCACTTTATAATCTGTTACAGGGGAGTTCCCGAGTCAGCCATGGAGAGTCACTGCATAATAACGCATGGACTTTCTGATTCCACATGGGAATGGTATGTTCTGCCACGAGAAAGCTGGGTTGGCTCTTCTACCGGAAAATAATCATGCAAGTAAACACTCAGATTCGCACTGGAGCAGTCTAGATGAGATTACTGAATGATGCTATCAGCACCTGAAGCAGAGGGACCGACATAAAGGGAACGGACTCTCAGTTCAGCTGCAAGTCATATTTTACCATGCTGCCACCCCCAGAAATCTGTGAAGGCAGCATAAAACAATCACTGAACAGCCAGAGGCCAACAGGGAAAACTCAGATGTCCCCTGCTCACCAAAAGTTAACTATTTCTTTAAAAAGTACAGACATACAGGGTAGCAAACACAACATGCAGATTTAACAGAGGCAGGGAGAAAGTTGGGGTAAGTTCTCTTTTTTTGGTCTGATGGTTGACATAGGCTATGGGAAAGATATGCATAATGAGGGTAAACATGGCCATTGGATTATTCAGCAATGGAAGTTGCTAAAAGTAACCAAAAAAAATTTCATTTCATGAGTTCAAAACTTGTGCCAAAACTAGAATTACATTTGTTAAGACCTTGTATAAGGTGCTAATGAGATGAGGTAGCTTCTGTATAATTAATTAATTAAAAACTGAGAAATAAAGCCTAAATAAACAATACACTCAGCTGTAGGCAATTCATGCATCTGTCAAGGTTCTGCCAGGAATTTGTTGCCTTTAAGTGCAACTTGGATCTGGAGTTGATCTCAGTACTGGAAAAAAAATGACAGACAAATGGGTACAAATGTTAGGAGATAAGTAGAAACTCACTTACTTGACTTGGAAAGCACAAGAAGTTGCCATTAAAACAATCATGATATAGAAAACAGGATACGTTAGCTGCATTTTTCCCTTTGCAGAGAGTGTTATCATGCTGGCCACAGCCTTTACAGCAATGACAGTCAGTGAGGCTGAAAGGGAAAGGGAGAGATTAGCTGGGCAGGATTCACAACAGGGATCTTAGAGCATCCATGAGGGAGGACAAGGTGTCAGGTCAGAGCCACAGAGCTGATAACCTGCAGACACACTGAGGTAGGATTTGGGCACCTAAAACCAAGCGTTTGGTTTTACAAACACTCACCAAGTTACTGCCTAAACTCAGAGCGGCCTTAACTCCATGTGTGCTTTGTGTTTTGCTTGGAAAATCTTGTAGCACTGAAATCTGCAACCCTGCATCTACCCAATTTCTAACACAGTAACTGAGGTTAGAGTCAGATAAAATCTTGCAAGGTAGGACTCTGAGTGTGCCTGAGACAGGCTGAGCCCAGGTAGAGGAAAGTACTGGATCCATTTCCCCCTGCTGGGCAAATCCTAAATACTGGACTACCAGATGGAGGTGGTACAACAGTCTCCACATCTTCCAGACATACTTTATCCTCCAGCTGCTAATTTGGAGCCCATGATGCATTATTCAGGAGAGGTCTGAGAGGTCTCTTTTTCCGTACAAAATGGCTGGGACACCTCTTAATAGCAGCCTGCATGTGACACCAGCAGCCTAAAATAACTCCTCACCCTCAGGGTTCCTCTGCTGAGACGGGAGCTGGCCAAGGCTGGCCAAAGCTGACTTTTGGGGTCGCATCACAAGGTGCCTAACTCTCCCCTCTGGTTTTGCACAGGGAGCAATCAACCAACACAGGGGTCTGTGTTTCGTTTCACGGGCCGGGCTCTTAAGACCTTTACTGGACTTAGCCCATTGAATAGAATACTTCAGTAGTGTGTTTTCAATCCATTTAGTCACTGCCATTGCATCATCTGAAACAAATCTCAGAAAACAGGCGATGGTTTTAATACATGTCGCCAGTTCTGAGAAGTCTTGCAATATTCATCTTTTAGATGAGGGACTGACAGTTCAGCTAAGAGTTACTTCAGATTTCCTTCTGGAGTGCGCTCTTGGTTTGTTGAAGCTAACCCAAGTACGCTGTGATCGCTGCAAGTAAAATGTAACAAATTCAAAATAAACAAAAAATGATAACGAGAGTCAGGGCGCAGAGATGACCTTTGAAGAAAGGTAATTAATCGTCAGGAGCACTGTCCCCCAGCTGGGATCCAGTTCCAGCCTCTCCCGGAGCTGAGGAGTGTTGGATTTCGGTGGTTTGATTCATCCTCCTGTAACTGCAAAATTCAGGTTGGCAAGAGGAGCTGCACTGTGCAAAAAGTTCAGGCCAAGCCTTGGGAGAAAAGGTGGGGGAAGAAGAACAGATTCAGGTCTGTGGTTTTGATTGCGAGCATTTTTCTTATAGCAAGTCCAAAAGTTCAGGGGGAGTTTAAGAGTTGCATACATCTTGTGATGATCCTGTTTTCATGACAACCTTTCCACCTAGTACTTCACTTCTTGCTCTGTACTGGACATAGGTGGAGCAGTTTAACAAACATAGCAATAAAAGTGAGCAGAGGAGGTCAAATCTTGGCCTGCAGCGGTGCTAATGGTATGATAAAAAGCCAAAAAACTACACTCAAGCCCCAACAAGCACCCTACATAAAAATTGAGATTTGCACTCTAATGTGAGAGAGCTATTATTTTAAAAGAACACTTACAGGTAAAAATTAGTCCTTTGAATTGTCCAACTAAGGGTAAAGATTGATGAAAAATTGTTTCTGCTGAAAGGGCAGTTTCCATCCCTTATAATTTTAACAAACCAGAAAAGAAAGCATCAGGGGTTTTTTGGTTGGTTGGTTGGTATGGGTTTTTTTTGAAAAATGGAATGAACTTTTGAGTTAAAGTAGCCCTGGAATAAGTTTCAAAACCTAGGAAATGGTTTTCCTATCGCTGATAGAATGACCCCCCTGCAAGGCTAGTGTGACAAATGATGTCACTTTCCAGCTGTTAGAGCAGGAAACTCAGAAATCCCACTTTAATCTCAAATATTTCCCCCCAAACTTATGATAACTCCCAGTATATACATGAGGTAAAATAATTCTCAACAAATGAGCTTACAGAGTTTTACTAAGTAAAACATTTGCAGATTTTACAATAACCTCTATTTTCTTCATAATGAAAGTAGCTCTCATACCCAATGAAGCACAAAGGCTATGTTTTTTTTAAAGAAATCTTTCTACATTTCACTTACATCTCTACAAACCCTCTACCAGGAATGTATCTATGCAGATATGAGAAAAGGCAGAAATCCCCTTCCACGAGCTGCCACTGAGAATTTTCCACACAGAGACCCAAAGGCTCATCCACCCCTCCCACACCAGGGCCCTCCGAGGACAGTGCAAGTACCAGATGGCTGGGAGAAAAGCTTCTGGGACCTCTCAGCCCCGCATCACTTTGCTCAGCAGAAACGTCGAAGAGCAAGCAGAAGGCTCCAAGTGTAGCTTTGTGGGGACTGCCAGGCACCAGGATGGCTGCAGGAACCAGAGCCAGCCACAGTTCTGGGTTTCCTGCTCGAGGGAAATGTCAGTATTTCAAAAGTTCCCATGAACCAGGATTTGTTTGTTTGTGTCTTTTTTAATAGAGCAGAAATAATGACACATTTTTCCTGAAGCTGCATATGCTCACCAAAATGTCAGCAGCCACCAGCTGAAATTGTTATTTTTGGTTGATTGCAGCCTGACCACCAAACTACAGTTATAACACGCCTGCTGTGGCAAGTGTTTGCAGCCCTGCTGCTGTTCAGCAGCTCCACGTGTCCCTTTGGCACCAGTGGCATCAGGGCTGGCAGGCTTCATGGCAAAGGAAGCACATAGGGCCATGCAGCCCAATGGCCAATGTATCCTAGAGCTGTATATTGACCTTGCTTGGGGCAGCCATCGTGGTGGGTCTGTCCAGAACTGCAGCAGTCAAGTGTAGAAGCCCATCTGGGGATCTTCAGGCTTCCAGATATGTAACAAGGAGGCTGGACTCGCTCGTTGCTCAGGAGTGTGCAGTGCTCCATGCTCCTCATGGCAGGGTAAGAAACTGCAGAGCAGCTCAAGTGAGCTCTGCTGAAGGCCCTTGGCCCCATACTTGGAGATGAGGGCTGGCTGGACTCGCACTTCCCTCCTCCAAACCAAGAGCAGTCAAACACTAAACCTAAGGCTTTTGGGGCTCTTCCATCTCTGCCTCATGCAGGGACCATGGAAATCCTTTATGGCTTCTGCAGAGCTACAGATCCTGATGTTCCTAGCCTTGGGAAACTTAAATGGGAAGACTGTCCCAAGAAAGTTGATCTGAAAGTCTGGGCTTTTTAGCTGATAAGAAACCAGTGAGGGATCTGAAGGAAGGCAGTTAATAAATCTGTGAAGGTTTTTCTCATTCAGTTAAAACCAAATTGTGTAACTGGCAAACTTCAGCGAAATTCTATTTTATCAAAACACTCCTGACCATTAGCAACCACTCATGACCAAAGCTCCATTAGAAATGTGTTTTTTAAGTCTTTGCAGACTGATACGTGCACCCACTGAACTCAGTGAAAACAGTTCAAGCACCTTTCACTTCAACCGAAGAAATGTTGTGTCCCATCAGGGTTTCATGGAGAAGTGACAAGATGAAGATGGCAGGAGATAGAGTGGTGACAAATTCTTAATATATCCCTGCAAGTGGTGGAGCTTTACAGGAAGATGCCTGACATTTTTCAAAACTGACTTGAGTTTAACTTTACTGAAAGTTTACTGATAAAATTATCACCCTTGCTTCCCTGGGTATTGATTGTGGCAATGTTAATTAGAACTTCAGTGGCCCCCTGAGTTCTTGCTGTGCTTCTGGAAAGGTGGTAAAGTATGAAAACTTGCATGTGCAAACAGGCATAGATAATTCAAAGAAAAGTTCCTGTACAGCATATCACCACATTTGCTTACAGAGTGCTTACAAGGTCTTAAACTGCTCTGTTTTAAGGAAATTATTTTCACAGCTAGCCTGCCCTGCAAAACAAAGTTTCAAACAGTCCCCTTTCCCAGGATCTACAGCTAAAATGTTATTTTAAAAAAGCTACAGAATATCATTGCACACAATGAATTAATTTCAGGAAATCTGGAAAAAGAGATAGTCCCAGCAATAAGCAGAGAATCTATGTTTCATAATCAGCTTTTCTCTTCAAAAAGAGACCACAGTAAAAGTCCTGGGAAATGTTTCAATGGTTCTCCTTCAGCACGCTGCTTTGAAATGGCACTAATCTAAACTAGCTGGGGAGACTGAGTGACAAGGAATTATCAAGTAACAGACAGGAACATTAAAGTGAATAATATGTTCTTACCCAGTAGTGCTACCATCATTAACAAAACCACGATGTGCTTCACAGCCTTTCTTTTGTAAAAATAGAGAAGAATGCAGAATATTATAATTTCTAAGATCTGAAAATAAAAGGGAAGAAAAGTTAGAGCTGTGAAACTATGTAATAAATGCTTCATTCAAAGTCTTTGAGATGTCACATTCATTTTCTCTGCTCTAACAGTTCAAAGGAGAAATATTTTATTAAGCATCTTCTGCTAAAAACTAACCTTATTGCCAGTTGACTGAGCTATCAAACACTTGTTGTCATTCACCTTTTATAGCAAAAGTTAAATTTCTTATTTCTTTAGCTTTTCTTTTTGCACTTCTAGCTATATTTTGTCACTGGTAGCATTTTTAATGTGACAGCAAAGACATCCATGCTTATTAGTAATAATTCTTACAGAAACTCTGTTTATAATTCCTATGGAGAAAAGCACTAACGTGGAGGAACAGCAGTCTCTCCTTCTCGCTGTGATATTCCTAGTGTCACTCTGTGACATAACAAGCTTATTTTTGCTACCCTCTTTGCCCTTCTCCCCTGTCCTACTGAAAAAAATCACCCCAAACACTGTCATTTTGTTCAAAATTCCTGCCATACATTGTAAGGAAGAAAACATGTATTTCATGTAGGGGTTCTCAAATCACAGGCACCTGTCAAGAGCTTACCTTGAAAAGCTCAATGACACGCTAGCAGACCACACTGCAGGACATCTGCAGTTGCTGAAGCAGCTTTAACTACACTGTGCATGGTCCAGACCTGCTCCTTCAATTACACGGCAGCTAAAGAGCAGACAGTTTAATTTACTGACTTGCTGTTAGTGTGTCTCTTCGCAGATTCCCTTAGTAACTCTTGCCTTTTGCCATCTCAAAAGTGTGGGTATTCTCCCTCCTACCTACGTTGCCCAAATACCCCTCTATGCCTAAAGTAAACTGCAAGTGCAAAAGCCAAAAAGCTTCTGTGAAGCCCAAAAGACTTAGAAAAACAGGATGATGGACCTCTGCACTGACAGGTGCTCAGAAGCCCAGAAGACTTAGAGACAAGATGAAGAAAGATAGGTTCATTTGCACATGTTGGAAAGTAATCAAATGCGGGAAATAAGACAGAAAATGAGATTGTCATCATTAATGAACCTGGTTATTATAATTTTTTACCAACAAAACAAGTCATAGAAAAACCTCATGTCTATCTCCTTGGTTTCATCAGCAACATACTAATTTATGTTTTATAATGTCACTCCACTCTTAAACCAGCAGTGGCCATAAGGCAGCACTAGACTCGAAAAGACCTGGGTGTTGCGCTGATGAACTTCCCAAAGAAGCGACCAAACAGTTACTAGTGGCAGTTACATAAAGTAAGATAGCCCATTTCTCCTTTTGGAGAGTGACTGCAGCAGGAAAGCAGTCATCAGCCACATTCAGTTACTAAAATTTTCAACCACACTCACACCTCCCCCAGTTTAGCTGTGTTCAAAAATATCAACAGATCATAATTATGCTTTAATTTATTTTTTATTTACCTTCACGCTGATCCCTTGCTCCCAAAGACAACCGAGAGCCAATTGCATCTCAGAACACCATAAACAAAAATCTGGATTTTATATCACCTTCCTTTTAAAAATGTCAAATATTTATCGCAAGACTAAAAAAAACCACTTTTTTTTTTTTTTTTTGTAAAATGTGTTGAATCTACGAAAATTTGGTAAGAATCTAAACTGTGGATATAAAGCAGCTGATGGTAGAAGTGATGTATGTTACAAAATATTCATGGGTGCATTAAGCAATTTACTCAGATTTACTCCGGTGAATGTGTCTAAATTTTTGCATTTAACAGAGAATATGGGGGGTGAGGGTTTCCCTCCCTGTGTGCGTTCACGGGTGGCAGGCTGCTGTGTGGCCTCGTGCGATCACAGAGGCATTTAGTGACATTCTCAACCCGATAAAGTATTTAAAAATAGGGAAAGACAACAAAACTGTCAGGGAAACCAGGATCGTTTCTCGTTTCCAGTTAATAACCAGTGGTGGTTTTTTCCCCACCGCTTTAATTTGCGCTGGGTTTTGCTGGTGATAATCAGAGCTCTCTTCACTGCCTGGGCAAGGGGTTGCTTTTGGGAAGGTGCGAATTAAGGCCTCGCTGGTGTGGAACTCCATGCAGTGTTTTTTGGCCATAAGATGTGTTTGTTGCAGCAGTGGTGTGGTTTAATCCTGCGCTCTGGAATCATCCTGGTGCCTGGTCCTGTCCCTTTTTTGTGTGCCATAGACGTGCCCATCCATCTTCTCGCTGCCCTGTCTGCGTCAGAATCATAGAATGGTTTGAGTTGGAAGAGACCTTGAAGATCATCTCCTTCCAACCCCCTGCCATGAGCAGGGACACCTCCTACTAGAGCAGGTTGCTCAAAGCCCCATCCAGCCTTGAACACTTCCAGGGATGGGGCAAACTACCTTGTTCCCGCAGCAGAGCAGAGCTGGAGAGATGGTTGAGTCTCAGGTGGCCAGCGTTCAGCTTTGCTCAAAAGTATGACAAATATATCTGCTTTGTAAGTGCAATAATTCCTCTGACCGTGGAACGTATTAATTTGCCAATGATGTCACTTATTTCAGAACGAGCACTTTGTTTTGTGGTGGCTGGAAGGTCTTTTTTTTTTTTTTTTCACAGCAGTCATTAGGGTGAATTTTGTGAGGTGACGCATTCTTCCTAAGTGATGAAGTGATAGTTTCAGCTGAAGGTCTGTAGCCTCATCTGTGAGATAGTTTAGGGCTATTAAGCCCTAAACTGGTCATATAGATGGTGGTAGCAAAAAAAAACTCTTTTTTTTTTTTTTTTTTGGTAAAATGTGTTGAATCTACGAAAGCATTTTGCTGTTGGTTAAAAAAATGCATTCCTGGACTAATCCTTGCTTAACAATTTTTCCAATCTCTTGTGAAGTGCTGGTCTCATCTCCCTCCAGAGGAACTTCCCCCCCCCCCCCCCC
>NW_015094509.1:9438093-9534480 GCF_001431845.1 Calidris pugnax
CCCCCCCCCCCCCAGGCTTGCACCCAGAGGTGAAAGCTGGGCCACCAGCTGGTAGAAAAGAGGTCTCACAGTAAGTAACTTGGCCAGCCTCCCCAGCTTTATTCAACAGGGTAACACCGGTATGTCTAAATCAGGAACCAAGGCAGATGTCATGTTAAGATCTGCAAACATGTGAGCTCATCTTGGCCTCCCTGTGGAAAACTATGACAGGGTTTTGAGGGAACTCGAAAGGAGAAGTAAAGGTAGCAGCTTCACTCTTCACGCCACTGGCAAACACATCTTGGGGCCAGAGGGGAATATCACATTAACAGCCTGCAGCTACAGCAGCCTCCAAATAGCTTCAGTTGCTATTTTGACAGTGAACAATTGCTAACAGAATAGAAGAAAGCTATGCTAAATAAACATTCCCCACATGGAAAGGTACGCAGGCTAAGAAAGATGTTCCAGAAATGTTCCAGGCATCCTCTTCCACGACGCATCAGTTCAGGACTGGCATACAGGATGGTGGTGTGACTTGGGATGGGGCCATGGCACCAGGTGACACAGCACTGTGAGATCTGCTCCCCCCCTTGCAGTGCAAACCTGAGCACCCATCATCTCTCCCAGACCCTTGGACTGGTTGCCACAGAGTGTGCAAAAACCCATGAAACAGCCCTACTGTAGGCAGCCAGATACACCTCAGGTATTGATTCATTTTATATCCCCTAGACAACTTTAATCAGAATGCCAGCAGAGGGAAGCACCATCATCTACCCTGTCACCTACATTTCAAGCAATCTATGCAAGAGCAATAATCTGAAAACAAGCCCAGGGAGAGTCACTTGCTCAAACTGCTCCATCGCACACCAGCTCTGGTGCTCCATTCCCTCTTCCACCTCACTCTGGCCCCCAGAGTGGCAGGTAGTGCCAAGCACCACTGACCTCAACAGAGACAAGTCACTGTTGTTGGCTCTGTCCATCAGCCCTCTGTCAGTCCTCATCCTGCCACCAGCTCTTCTCTTCCTAAAGCTACCATAACGTTCCACTGTGGTCTCCTCCTGTTTAAATGCAAACGAGCCCACCAAGAAGACTCACTTCTGCAAGCAAACAGCCAAGAAAAACCATCAAAAGGACATAAGAGTCCCTGATGGCAGCCCTGGAAGGGGCACACAGGACTGCATGCTTGGCTGCTTCTGCCTCTTGGGGAAGCCCCAAAAGCAGCAGTGGTGTAGGGCGAGAGATGGCAGTCCTGCAGCCGTACATGGGGAAAGCTGATGTTTGCTTTTCAGGGCTGTTATTTAAGTTTACACAGCTCTGCCAAGTTTTACACACTAAGCATGTAATACAAACAATTAGTTCTCACCTCGTGCTGCCCAGCAGCCAAACTATTCTTCCATGGTTCTCTGCTGCTTGGTGACCCACCAACAGGCCACCTTTAATCACAAGACATGGGAGAGGCCATCACATTGAGTCACGCTGAAAGAGGAGTTCAAAGCTCCTGACAAGACCTCACGCAGACAGGGACCCTCCTGAGGTGCTCCAACTGTTGCCTGCTATTGTCTCCTGAGAATTACCAAAAATAGTGCTTGCTCTCATAGTTGATAACTGTGGTGGTGTTAAATACAAAGTCCAGGAATGGGAAGTGCATAGATTATATCAACTTCACATAGTCTGTTTAGAGGAATTAAAGGACCTTGACCTGCTTATAATCATTTTTGCTACTATAACTAATCTCTACTGAAGTCTCCTCAAGCCCACATCTCATCGACATTTTTTTATAATCATTAAGTTTTCCATGTTTCTAAGCATTACCAGCAGGCACCAGAACAAAATACCACATTGTCTGCCTCCATTCCTTTTCTGAGATATACAGCAACGTAGGAACCGATGAACCAAAAGGGTCTTCTATGCACTTTGAAGGAAAAGCAGAAATGCTTTGAGCCTGATTTTACAGAGATTAAATATTAACAACCCAATATTCACTATGCTTCTGTTTAGGAAAATGTTAAGAGCTTCATTTATAATTGATGTCTTCTGTAGTGACTCAAAGTGCGTATAGGCAAAAGAGAAATAAAAACAAGCTAGGTTAGTCATTCTTTTTCAGACATGATTATGCTACTGCTTTGAGTCTCAGAAGGTGACTCAAAGTTGTCTCATGTGGGAACTAGAGGCTATTTCTGCATAACTCCTCTGATGCCAGTGGAGTGCCACATGGGGATGGTTTAGCACCCACACAGAACATTTTGTACCACTGGGGCTTTGTATTTCTCAGCAGACCACACTTTGGGGCTGCATTTAGAAAGACTGTTGGACTACATTATACTGCTGTACTGTCTCCTTGCTATATATTTATAATGGAAACTCTGCAACTTCTGCTGTGCTTTTTTACATCTCGGCAGCCAACCTGTGCTAAGCATTTTGCAAATAGTTATGAAGAGCTAATTCCCTGCCCAAAGAGAATGTTTACAGCAGGGTTTGCTTGAACTTCCAGCAGCATACCAGGATAATCAGGCTGGTATCTCCGAGTCTCTTCTGGAGCCTTTCACTCCTCCCTCTTCTTTGGATGGAGAAAGCTCAAAACAGATGAATCCAGGGAACAGGAGGAACAAATAAAGCTTGATATGTTGTTGAGTCAACAAAATTTGCTGTACTTGCTCCATCCTTCCCTACAACCCATATTGTACATGTAGAATTGGATGCTGGCTGAGGCAGGGAAAAGAGAGAAGAGGGGAAAGAAAGTCCAGGGGTTACCTACCACCTACCTATCACCATAATGTCTCCTAAGAAGAATACAGCACATTTGTATGTGTCTTCCTAGGCATTCAACTGTGTTCTTATTAACTTTTCCTGAAAAAAGGTTGGAAAAGTCCTTTTCCAGCAACCTGTTAGTTTTAAGAAAATGCAAACAGCACATGGCACAGAAATTTCTGGTGTCACTGGGTGGGAATTTTTCTCCTTGCACCACCTCTACACAAAAGGATAAGTCAGCAATTTAAAATCAGCGCCTAAAATTCCAGGCTGCTTTAGTATCTATAGGTGGAACTGCATGGTATAGGGGGATACTCAGTAGGAAAGAGAGAGAGCCCTCCAGTGCGCACCAAGACCCTTAATTCTGAACCCCCTCCTAAAGAAGTCCCTCTCCCTCTGCTGGTTACATGGGTTTGCTGAAGCTCTTGCTGAGGCTAAAGCTACCCTTACTGCGTACCCCAAAACTCTTGGACGTTGCCTTCAAAAGCCTCTCTACTGCCTGATTGAAAGCCTATGTTGTGATTTATGCAACATGATCATTAATTTCTTCCACTGAGTTGTATCACCATCTTTTAAAATGCACAAAAACTTGAGCAAGACAATCAACATTTTTTTGTACTTTCTGCTTAACCAGTAGTCTCATGGATAGTGAGATATATTTAAAGTCTGCAGGTTGGCTAAAAGATTAAGGTCCTTAAACTGTCTATTCAGTGGCTTTCCAACTGAGCTTCCTACTGAGAAAAGCCTGGGCAGTAACAATCTAACCCAAGTGAGTCACTTTACTGGGGAAAAAAGTAACTGCTTCTGAAGCTCCTGTATTGCATCTTTTACATTCAGCTGGAGAAATTTTCAGCATTCCAGAGGAAAAGAGAACGAGAAATTCCTCCTACTCACTCTGGTCTTGTTCCTGATGCTAATTACATACATCAAAGAAGACGTATGGTATTTGAAGTTTGTGTACCGATACTTTAATCAAAACAGTATTTTTGTATTTGAATTCAAACTCAGGTTCAGATTGTGATATGAAAGAAAAAAGCAGGACCAAAAGCATACATAGCCTGATCTTTAAAATCACAAGTCCATCACATTCCTGAAAAGCACTGTAACTTAGATGTACACGCCGATAGTGTGGCATGAACACATACATAGGAAATACAAGCAGTGCCAATATTTAGGTTTTCCCACAAGCCCACCAAAACTCAAAATCTTTCCATTCTTGTCAATCATGCACAGCTGTGACTTTCCCCTGGCAGGTAGTTCAAAATACATCTTTTGGTTCAGCATATTTTCAGCTTGGGAAGGGGCATGATGACTTTCTCTCTCTCCTGTGAAGATCACACAATTTATCTCCAGAAGCAGTTTCCCTACCTTTACTTCATAATGCTGCAAAAGGTACAAGAACCCCAGTTTTTTTGATTTAGAGAGTCGTATGAACCAGATACTCACCGAATATACCAGAAAAGGCCAGCTCACTAAGTAAGTCTGTACTCGTCTTGCTGTGAGCTCTTGGGGTACATCTGGAGCGAATGCCACCAGCAAGTATGTCCCTGTTAATGTCAGTGTTCCTCCTTTAAAGAAAAGGACACGTTGTTTTAGTACAATAATATTTGTTAATCACGGTGTTCCTTGCTCTCCAGCTGACTAGGAAATAGTTTCTAGAAGAAAATTTAAGTCCACTTAATCGGATCTGGGCTTAGGTACTTGAGTTGCCTTGTATTTGTGGTCTTATCTAGGGTAACTTTTGGAAATATGAAAAAAGCCATCAGTAAAGCCTCATGTTGATTCCAACTATGCAATGTGTTTTCAAATATTCTTAACTCTAATACCAAGTGTACCACAAAAGAGAATCGATTCTTTGTATTTCTCACAGGCACAAAGCAGGTCACGCAAACTCATTCTAAACTGAAGGGACAAGTTACTTACTGAGGTAAACACCTAGATCATTAACCCGTGCAAATAGACACCGCTCTCCCAAAATCAGTGTGGCCATAAAGATCAGCACCAGCTCTGGACCTGCCCTGGAAACATTAAGCACAACAGATACGTTCCAGTCCAATGCTCATCCGAACCTGTCGTGGAGCCAACACTTTGGCCGCTCCCTGTTGTATTTGCAGCCCTATAAAGTGTTTTATAAAAGGCTGATTTGCAAAAGACTGTTCAGCCATTAGGTTGCCAGGGCCTCTCTTCAAGGTCGAACTTGCATTATTGTGCTTTTAATAAAAATCTGGAAGTTCTGCCTTGTGGACAGCCAGCTGACAAACACAGATGTTCATTGAGGTATCGAGATAGAAATGAGCCGATCCTGAGCTCATAAGCTGTATCGGATTAAGGAAGATATTAACTAATCAATTTTTTTTTTTCAAGTAATCTTTAAAATTCTTGGCAAACCCACAAATCGGTGTGGAATACAAGGCTCAGGAATACAAAACAAAGCATATCTGGAGGACTTTGCTGGCACTGCTATTGAACACAGTTCCTTTGGAAAAGCAGAACTGTTCTATATTTATGTGCTTGCAAAAACATCACCATATTTCCCATCATACAGCTCATTCCTATGGAATGTAGCAACATTGTTAAATCCTTCTTGCAAAGTCGAACTCACAGAAATAAAATAAATCAGTGCTCGAACACTAGTTAAAGCAACACACAATGTATAAGGCCATAAGGGAAACATGATCAGTCAAGGGAGGGGGGATTTCGAATGTAGCAGCTGAGCTGGCAAACTTAGATCCCAAACCTAAATATTATATAGTATTCCTGGAACCATATTGAACAGATCTCAGCAAAACACTCATGAGAACAGCTGGGACGTCCTCTTTATAGTATGGACAATCAGTTCTAGATGCTAGGAACCCCCCAGAAATATCAGGTGCCCTTTAGCAACATCAGGTGCACTGTCCTGGCCAAGATGGCTTGGGGTAAAGCCCAAACCCTGAAACACGCTTGTCTCTCGCTACTACCGTGCTCAAGCCAGGCAGTTCTGATATGCAAAAAAATCTTGGACACAGACAAAAAGTTGACATGCTTTTACAGTGAAGACCGTGTTTCCCAGCAAAGCACTTGACAACATGATTATCTGTTCTTTGAAGTGATAAAATTAATACCAAAAGGGAGGTTGTCACTTTTAATTGAGCTTGAATTTTTGTGCAATGTCTATGCAGCAAGAAAAAAAAAGATCATGTATTTGAGTGAATAACTCAATCATTTCATTGTTTTTATTAAAAATGTGTTGTACTCATAAATATAATACTAAATACAACCTCAGAGGCAAAAATAGACAATAAAAATAAATTTGAGTAATAAGGACACATAAGGAATGAGTTATGGTTATAAGAGCAGAGGATTTGGGAATGCAGTCTTTTCCACATGCACTGAAGATTCTCTCTCTTTTTGTCACTTCTTCCCAATTTTGTAAGTATCTGCCTCGAAACACTTGCTCGGGAAAGTGGGAGTGGGAAGGTGGGGGGCTGTGTGAGAGTTACAGCTTGCTAAGCATATGGCGACACACATGTCCGTATTAGCAAACGCTTACTTACCCAATATATCAGCAGCCCTCATGGTCTTCTTTAGGAATAAGACAGAAATAAATGCACTACCTAGAGCAGAAATATAAAGACATTTTTTATACTTGATAAAATATCAAGTGCTACAGCAAAAAGCTGCCCTGGACCAACTATAAACATATCTCATGGCTGTTGTTGTTGCACCATACCATGATACCATGATACCATTCTGGCAACCAACCAACCCTCAGTTTTCGTAAGATCTTAAATATCCCACAGGCTCTTATGTGGTTGAAGAGATGCAATACCCTTCCCATCTCCCACGTAGACACTGCTTAAACTGCTCTGATTCAGTCATACGTGGAAGCTGGGCACCGATCTGCCTTACCGTTCCACTCCCCATTTTGCCACCAACTCACTGTATGGATTTTTTCAAGGCAAATTGCCTCAGAGAAGGATAAAATTCTGCTTCTTTAGACTTCAGTGTATCAATACAAGAAAAGTAGCAGTACAACCAACGCAAAAGTATAATATTTAGTATGAACTAAGAAAGCGGTCACGATGTCTGCAACAAACAGGTGGAAGAACTAACAGATGTACCATAAAGGAGCACTGCCCATGGTTTTCTAGAGGGACCTGCAATGAAGAAAGGCAAAAATGGAAGTGAGCCCTGGAAATGACCTCCTGTTCTCTGGGCAACTCTTCCCTTGTCCAGCTCTCCCATTATCCCTGTGTCAGCTCCCAGCCCTGCCTCTCTTAGGAGGGCAGCAGTGGGTGGGTGAGGAGCAGTGGGGACTGCGCCAGGATTTCTGGTAAGCAGCTCAGCGTGGACATGTGCTAGAGAAGAAGGGGTTTGGACTTAAGAAGGATGAGACTGTTGGTCACCTGGGAGAAATGGCTCTATTCCAGCAAACAACATCAGAGCACCTACCTCCAAGGAGAGGCAAAAGAGGCTGAAAAGCTCCTATGGAAAAGAGATGAGGAAAGGAGAGGTGCATTGCTAATGTTAGATTCATTTAGAAACCTCAAAAAAAGACACTGCCCAGGAGGGACAGTGAAGGGACACATTGAACCTAAATCACAGGATTGTGTTACAAGAGCTCTGTTCCTGCCTACAGCACGAAATTCTTAGTTTATTATTGAAATGACAGTTAAACCTTATTGCAACCATCTTTGTCTCGTTATCTCTATTGTTCTGACGGAAAATATAATTTGTGGTTAGCTCGTAGATGTACTCTAGATAAATCTAGGGAGGTTCATACCAAGAGGTAAACAGAGAACTGGAATTCAGCATCATGTCTGTGTTATCCAGTCAGTAGAAAGTCAGATATAGCAGAAGTCATAATTGTAAACTGTATCAAGGGTGAGGGAGATCTATGCAAACAAATAAGTGCAATAAAAGAATCTTCAACTGAAAATGTCTCACTGAAGGTAAGCTGATTGACACGGTTTTCTTAATTCAATGTTTCAATGACAACTTTGCTGGAGAAAAGACAGTGGTATCCAGGCAACACTGGTAATAGCAGAGCTACCTACATTTAGAAAAGAGAGAGGACAAAACCCAGGAAAGAAGCGACAGCAACCCAAGACAGTGCAGGAATTAATTACTGCTGTCTCCCTGCTGTTGCAGCTCTCCCAAACTCCACCTCAGACCACCCACTGTCACAGCAAAGACTGGTTGCTTAATGAACTGATGCCTCAGTGATTTTTTTATTTTTTTTTTTAAGTGTCCCTTTGTCTGGGCTCTCTGCATTCAGCAGAGATCTCGTAAACGCAATTTAGGGTTCAATTCCCTGGCGTCCAATTTGGGGTGAGATGAGTTATGCCCAAAATTCCACTGCCTGTTTCTCTGAAGATGACAAATGGCAGCTTGGGGGGATCACAATCTTGGAGGCTAACAGTGGGCACAGGGAGGCACTGGAATGCATCCAGATAATGAAACTTGTCACTCAGCCTTGACAGCACTTTAATAATGCATTCAAACATGGAAAGCTCTTTCTCCAGAGATAGCTAGTAATGCACAAGAGATCATGAGCTTAACAGAAAATATGTATAATTAATGCTCTTTATGATGTGTAAAGTGTAGGGGACTCTAAAAATAGGAGAGGTTTTAAGAACATATATTAGGCCATCTGGGATGATTGGAGGAAAAACTGAAGTAGAAGGGAAGGTGCAACACCAAGGTGAGGAGAGTGAGACTCAGGAGAGACCATGAACACAGATGACAACTACCCCTGTGGATAAGCCACCAACACTTCATATGCATTCAAGTGAATAAGAAAAGCAAATGGGGTAAATCTAAGTGAAAAAGCAGAGAACAGTTACACAGAGCTGATGAGATGCTAGAGGACATACATGACTGATCAGCAGTCCGGCACGCTCTGGCAGTTACCTTCAGGGCTGAATTTTAAGCAAGTTATGGTAGCACAGCCAAGCGACCACCTTCTTACTACACACTGCCTAACAGAATATTTAATGTTTTTATTTATTTTGCTAATTTTCTGGGGCTTAAGCTCCACACATTTGACTTTTAGATAGTCTTTTATGTCCTTCAGATTGCAGGGTAGGTTTGAACTGGGTTAAAATAAAGAAACTAAGGACAGATTGCCTTGATGCAGACAGTAGCTCAGAAGAAGCACTGAGCCAGGGGAAGAGGGGGATCAAGGGAGGCTGTGAGCCCCAGGAGTGCAGGCTGCCCTCTACTCACTTTGCCTTCTGCTGGCTTTGCAGCTTTCCCTGGCCAGCAACACAAACGGCAGACACTAATATGCACCCCAGGAGCCCAGTGAGAAATCCACAGCCCTCACAGCTGCTCTGCCCCTCTTTCTTAACTCCTTTGGGCTCCAGCTCACAGTTTCAGGTGCATTTAGGTGCTTAAGACATTAACTCCTCCAGAAAAGACCGTTTAAGACAATACATTATATGATCAACACATTCCCCCCACCATCTCCTCTCTGCTTGCTGGCCTCCAAGCTGACCATGCTGTGAACAGGAGTTTGAGTTTGGGACCTCCTGAGGTCCCTTCCAACCTGAGTTATCCTAAGACCTTGTGAAACCTTGGCAGAAGAGTAAGTGGGCAGCCAGAGGCCACAGCTAAGCCCACCGGATAAATGAGTTAAAGACCTTACTGTGTCCCAAACTCAGCTCCCAAACGCAGCTCTGCCGAAATCCCTGTGCTCAGCTCCCCAGACTCTCCGCTCCTTCATTACCATCCCTCAGACTCCAGGCAAGGCATCTCCTGTCTTCCCACCTCTCCTCCTCAACACCAGTGATGTTACACCCTCACGCTTTCATCCTAGCCAGCTTCCCCTTCACCATGATTTCGCACCATCACCGCAGTCTAACTTCTTACCACCCAGCCCCAATCTTCCCTTTCCCATGCCAAGGTCCTCTTGTTCCCCCCTCTGTCACAGAAGCTGCGTGCCTCCTCCTCCCACACCATTATACTGATGTGGGAAATAAATCACTGAACATTATGTTCAGATCTACAGATGAATAGACCAAAGAACTTGGGCAATTGCTGTGCTGAAATGTATTAATGTGTCTTTGCAACTGTTCGTTTGTTTGCCTGGGTTTTTTAAAAAGCTATAGGCAGTTATAGAGATTGAGATCTGTGTCAGAGGGAGGAATAACCTCTGATTTATTTTTTTTAAATTGGTCAGCAATAAAAGACAACAATACAGAAATGCAGACAAAAACAACTGTGTCAAAGTGTAAGCTGGCAACAGCTTGGCAGCAAAACAAGCCATTTATCAGTGTTCTGAAGCCTCATTGCTTTGGAGCCACTGGTTTTAGCAACATGACACGCGCACAAATCTAAGTCCAAATTGTCAGCCTGCAGCAAAGACTACATCCCTGGTCATCTGAGAAGGCTTGTATACTTCTGGGTCAATCACGACATTTTTAGCTTTTTAACTGATTACTAAGGTAAAACTTTCAAAACTAGGCACAGATCCTACTCCCACAGGGAGCGGTGGCAGAGAGCCTGCAAGATCAGGAGAAGGGCAGAAAATCTGCAAGATGATCTGTCAAGTATTAAACATTACAGAGCCAACACATCCTAAAGAAATCCTTGAGTTCGTTTCATGCCTTGATTGCATCATGCTTATATTAATATCCACAAATTGAGAAGCAGATAGGTCCTGTTAAATATCTATATGACAGAGCCTTTCTGTAGGCTCATTAAACTCTTCAATCTGGAAATACAGAGTTAGTATTTCAAATGAAAAAATATTATGACTTGGCACTACATCAAAATCATGACAAATAAAAACTATTGGGTAGAAAATGGAAAAAAAAAGAGTTTGTTCAGGAGCTTAATTGTTATGTTGAAACGACTTCATCTTCTCGCACATCAGCATAAACCAGGCTGGTTTTTATTCATTATTGAATGAATATATTCACATTATTAAAATAATATATACCACTGTGGTACATGAATTTCAATTTAAATTGAAAAAAAATGGTAGAAAATGTCCATTTCTGTATGATATACAATTAAGTGCCTTAAGGGAGGGCTGCAGTGGTGCTACATATAGCTTAGTCAGCTGCTCATTCCTTTAGGAGAAGGATCATTTACGATTATCTCCATATGTAGGTTGTCTCCAGCACAACCAGAAATAAAGTATAGCATGATATGTGGGTTCTGCCACTAGCAGACACTGAATGGTGAGAACCCAGATCACAAAACAACTCCTCTGCTTCCCAGACGTGAAAGCTGCAGTTAGGATTGTTTCTTGTTTGTTTCTTTAAGAAAGGGAAAATACACAACAGGAGAAGTTAAAGATAGAAAATACATTCTGATTTGTAGAGTGTATTTTCTATATTTTGTCCAATCCAACCTTAAAAAAAATTCAAATGAAAGAGTGTCCATCACTTATTTTTCCTACCCAAAACTATTTCACAAGTAAGTATATTTCATTATTAAGTTGTTTTCCTGGTACTGAGGCTATTTATGAATCTCATCTTTTTACCTCTACTTATTGTCAAGTCTTATTCTAAATAATTCCTTTCATAACTGTTCATAAGTTCAAATATCAGTATATCCTTCCTTTTCCTCTTTTCAATTCTTAGATGAACTTTATGTACTATTTTAAATAGATTAGTACTCTAATAGATGGACTGCTGCTGTCTTGTCCAATAGTTTTCCCATAAAACGACAAAATTTAATATTTGCCTCCAATGTTTATTCTGCTAAGCTTAACGGATTCAGCCAGGTAAACGCATTTAAATCCACCCAATTTTGCAGAATGCTTTTGTACCCATTTCACTGGTGGTCCAGATGAAATACCAAAGGAGGAGTACTAGCCATGATTCAAAGACTGTTGCTTAATGTTTGCACCTCTCCCAGTTTGTGCAACAAGAAAAACATTCCACTTTGAGACCAAGCATTTGTGCTGTTTTCTACAATTTACAGGTCTGCCTCCATCTAATGGAGCAGTTCAAGCTCATCCAGTTGATTTTGCACTAAATATGTTGCGCTGTCCTCAAGCTGTGAGAATGCAGTTGCTGCTGGTCACATTTTAAGATGTGACCTTGAAGTATGTTTTATACAGACAGACGTTCAGTCTCTACCTTCCAAGCTGAAGAGATTCAGGACCATCTCAGTACAAAAGCACTTGGAGACACTTTAATTATTATTATTAATTAACATACCATTAAAGACACTTTAATACATACCAAACTCAAGCTACTGTAGTCTGCCACACAGTCAGGAAGATACGGACAGACAATGAGGCAGGGAGTGTAATTGATCACTGCAGCTCAGCAAGTATCAATAGAGGCAGACTTAGATTAGGTATCAGGAAGAAATTCTTCACTATGAGGGTGGCGAGACACTGGCACAGGTTGCCCAGAGAAGCTGTGGCTGCCCCATCCCTGGAAGCATTCAAGGCCAAGCTAGATGGGGCTTTGAGCAACCTACTCTGGTGGGAAGTGTCCCTGCCCAGGGCAGGGGGCTTGGAATGCAATGATCTCTAAGGTTCCCTCCAACTCAAACCATTCTATGATTTCCACTGGGGATCCAGAAGGACAGGAAGCACAGACAGCCCCTAATGCCCACCACAAAGCAGGAGGACAGGCAAGCCCACATGCACTCTGCTGGCACTGACAGATAAATCACAGCTGATTTTGAGTACCTGTAGCACCATCTCCATGGTGCAGTCTGCATAGAGACTGACAAATCCAAGCCTGAGAACCTCTCTGCCCTGAGACTACTAGCTTAAAACCTCCTTCATCTTACCCTGCCTACATCTCAGATATACCTTTTTGCTCAAGGGGAGGGCTGGAACTCAAGGAAAACCAGTCTGTTGACCTCCCGCGGGTCATTTTGGGATAGAGAGGGGAGAGGATCCAGGTATGAGGAAGATGGATGCATTTGGACCTGGTGAGACCTGTGACTGTTTCAAGGCCATAGCTCTGTGTCAAGGAGAATTAGCACAAATTTGGAGAAACCTAAGAATGCCTGTATGCATAGCCGGAGTTAAACAGAGAGCTAGCTCTGCCCAAGACATTTGGAAATAAATTAATCACAGCTAATTGACTATTCAAATCTATTCTTAGTTTGTGTGATAGATATTAATGGTGCACTGAAGGAAGACATTACAGAATTTAGTCAGTTGGTGCATGATGTCTTGATAGCTATCCTGCACACTGAACATGTAACAATTCTAACATGATTAAATATTAGTACTGGAAAAGTGGTCGACAAAACATGAAACAGTTTTCGACATCTTTAATGCCAATGTCCTAATAAAAAAGCAAGCCAAATATCAGAGGAATTGCTCAAAAGAGAGACCATTAAGGTGAGTTTAATTCTGGAAACTGGATTACAGCACAACCACACTGCAGAGAGAAGGAAGAACCCTGAAAAGCCTTTTGTTGCATGTCCTAGACAAGTACAAATAAACTATTTTAAAGAATAATCTGGTGAACGTTTCCCAGTTCTCATTAGTAACAGAGTTCTCAAAATCCCAAGTTCTTGGGCCACTAAGATGTTACATTACAGTGAGTGGGAGAAATCCATTTCTACGAGAATATTTGAGAATCTTTTTCCTAAAGCACCATCGGGGATATCAATTTTCAAAGCCTAAAGCAATTTCTTGCCCCGCAGCTATTTAGTGGGAGCACATGAAAATGCAAAGGGATCTCAACAATGTCAGTCTAAGCGAGTTAAGTGTAAACCAACTCTCTACAGAATTGTGAAACCTGCAGAAGAAATTATCTCTGATACCACTGGCCTCTTCTCATCCTCCCCACCCCCAAGTTATTTCTGCAGGCAAAAGCAAGACAACGAGCTAAAAACCACAGCAGCCTAAAATTACCCAAGCTACATGTAAAACATGATTTTTAATTTTTAAGTATAAAAAGCTTTTTAATGATCACATCAAACATGTACAACTCCTCCACTTTTAAATTAAAAATTTACCAATTTCTCCTCTTGAAGACAACAACTGCTGTCTTCTCAAACTATTTAAAACCCTGAACAGATGTAGAGCTTGCATCATTGCAACCACACACAGAAATACTTCCACAGTGTAAGAAGAAAAATATAGACTTTGTTGCTTAATTCTAAGAAAAAAAATATTAAAATCTACTGGTGTCATGCCAATTCATGGTCTGTGGTGCTGGATTTTTTCTAAAACAGAGCCATCGGAAGCACCCAGCTCAATAGAATGAGACACAAACTTTTCACTATTTAATTGATACCGTGTTAAGTGCAAAATTCAGTTGGATGCAGTTAAGTGTGGTAGCAGAGCATAATAGATGGTGGCTCCATCTATTTTAAGACCCAGGATGCTTCCTGTCTCAGAGGTCTGGAGATATATGATGGGTAAAACCCAAATCCATTCTGGGCAGAGACACCAGTCTGCTTTTTCCTTCTCCAAAACCCTGGTTTCCAAGCAAAGGAAACTTTCCATGCAGACCCAGAGTGACAGGGATCTTCAGAGAATCCCTTGGATGGCTGGGCGTACTGCAAAGCACGTTTCCCCTCAGTACTCCATGGGTACCGAGTACCCAATGTCAGTGAGTGTCAGCTCTTACCATGTGGGATGTGTTGACACCAGATTTTGAAAAAATGTTTCTCAGAAGGGCAGACTTAGGGTTCAGATTGGAGTTTGTTATCGAGTGCTTAATTTCTTCATTTAAAAAATTAACTTATGAAAGACACACATTCAACAATAATGCAAAACAACTGCAAATTAGACTGTGCAAAGTCCACCTAAAATAGGTCACAACTTAATGAGAAAAATATTTCTAAATCTTTTAACTTGGAAGACCTGCTGCCCAAACTATCCTTTGCCCAGTTGTTAGCAGACGATGCACATATGTCCTGGTCAGTTTTTCATTGCTCTAAATGATGGACTTCTGTAAAATTAAATGGATGCTCTCTCTTTCTGGCTATAATTTCAGAAGACAGGAGAGTATCTAATGGTAGGAAGTATTACTGGGAAGTTATTGTTGTAATTGGCTGTCTACATCAGTTCTACTTTCCCTTCCTTAAGGGAATGTTTGCTAGACTAAATAAAATTTCAGATATCTCTATTGTTTGGGCTATGAAATGGATACTGTCAGCTAATATAGGGGAATGGAATATAAGATATTAAAGTGCTTTCTGGCATCTTCCAGGATAAGCATTTTGGGTCAGTTTGAAAAAAAAAATAAAGGTGGATGAGAATTTTGATAAGATATAAAAGTTATGAAAATGGTTTCTTGGTATTTGTTATGAGTAAGGGGAAGTGGAGAATGGAGAAAACAGATGCAATATTTCTTTGCATATTGCAAAGGTAAAGAAGGAATATGCCCAGATAAAAATCAACCTTAAGTGTGACCTCTTCTTTGTAGCAGTTTAATAACCAATGGAATTTTTTTCCCTTCCCACTGCTTTTCACTTCTTTCTAGTTTTCTATATTTGCATTTTATTCAGTTTGGGCAACAAATTAGATTGGTCAATGTCCCTTTATGTTCACAGACATCTGGAAATGTCTGCAATTGTTAAAGATATAACTACCGCTACCAAAATTGCACTGGGACATGTCATATTAATTTACATTTTCATCTCAGGTAATATCTCATTCCTTTCTCTGAGAAATCTTTCCTACAATGCTGCACTAGCGTGGCTTTATGTCTCTTTCTCCAAAATTCTGCAATAGTTTAACATTAAAGGTTACAGTAAATTACCTGCAGTTTCCTTCTCCCACTATCTCTTTGCTAAATTGCACCCACATATGGCCAGCTGGCTCCTTCCACTACAGCAGGGCAGGCCACCAGGAGGATAATTCATCTTTTCTACTTTCCCCATGCAGAATCCCTCACTGCAACGTCACTTCCCAGCACGAAACTGGTAGCTAGAGACAGACGGTCAAATGTTATCACCTGTCAATAGCAAGTGAATGAGCTCCAACGTGCACAGAGCTGTTGTGATATCTCAGCCCTGGATGGTTCATCTGTGGATATGATGCTACTCGATTAAGGGATACAGCTGCACCCTGTATTCCTGCTTTCACAGTCTCTGTACAATACTGCCCCGCACACTCTTGCTTTGCATTAGCACAACACGACAACATATTTTAAAATGAGTATTTCTTTAACAAAGAAACAGACATCTCATACCTGTCAATACCTTAACTACAAAAAAGCACATGAAGGAAAGATTAAGATCACATCAAATGAGCCCTATGGAGAAGACTTCTGCTAAAATCCAATTAATCTGCACACAAAGGAACACATTAACAACTTTGACAACGTCCAAAAATAAACTAAACATTTCAGGAACTTTCTAGACCCTTTTTGTCACACACTGCAGCGAGCCAAGTAAGATTGCCCATGTCAACATGAATCATGGTGACGGGCAGGGAACAGGCAGCAGAAACCGCTTGGTGTGACCACAGAAAACAGGTTGTAGGTACTTGGGACAAGACCACAGCTCTGCGTGGTCAGCAGGATGCCAGACCCTGCTCCAGGGGTTTGCAGAGCCAGCAGTGCTGGTACAGCCCTGGGTGACCAACCGTCCAGAACGAACAGAGCCCAGAGAGACACAAAACTATGGAAAAAGAAAGATATTAGAAGAGTCTCCGAGTTAAGTAGCGGGTTTGTGTTAAACTGTCTGCTCATGTAATTGTATGAATAATTTCTTTTCAAACCACAGCATTAGCATTTTCCCCTTGCGTTCCTGCCACAGTTCCCACAGTATTATTCCACGTCACAAACAAGCATTCGATTCAAGTATGTACCCGAGCAAAAAAATTGCAAACCATCTCACCTATGACAGATACGCATCCCAGCGGAGCGACAAGGGCAATGGGGGCAAATCCGTAGGCTGTGAAATTGCCCACCTCTCCAAGCCCCAGGAGGGTAATCCCGCACCACCACAGCTTGCTTGTGTAGTAGGGCTTCGGCTCTGTTTGGCAAGCCAGTCGGAGATGAGAGCATTTCTAGAAAATTAATTATTAGGAACAGGCATGAAAAGAAAGACTTCCATTGTGTTCTAATGTCTGACAAAAGTGGAATAATTAAGGGGGCTGTCAACTTCAAACTCCAGGTGCTTCAAGATTTTCTTTTTAAACACGACTTTCAGCTTGCTGTTGCAGACACACTGCTTTGTGTTAACTCAGTGCTGCTTCAGACGTGTGCTTTCTTAGCCGTGGTGGAAACGACTGGAAAATTAGACCTCTGAATAATCCTGAAAAATATTAAGTGAATACTAGCAAATGCTTCCTAGTTACCACTGCACGCCCCTGTTCTTCTCCAAAGTAAAGCTTGTCAGTTGTGCTGTGAATCTGGAAACACTCAAAGGCAGGCGATGGGGCAAAATCAGAACAGTGGCAACAAACTGGAGAAGGCAACCAGATGCCATGGTGTTCCTGCTCCCTGATACATATCCTAGCCAGAAATGCAATTTAAAAAAGGAAAAGACAGCACTTAACCAAGTCTGTTGTGGGGAGGACTCTAAATTAATTAGGCAGAATTTAGGATTTGGTTACAATCTCCTGTTTGACCTTAGAAGAAGATCTCGGGTAAAGCATTGTTTTCAGAAGGAAAACCAGCTATACCTGTGTCAACAGGCATAATATATAGTCAAGTAATACTTCATCAACACTTCTTGTTATATGGCAAAGGTATCATTGACATGTTGTAAATGTTTTCTCTCTGGCTATACAGCAACAACCTGTATATAACAAGATAATTTGACTTTGATCATACCAGTCTTCTGAAACAGAGTCCAGGCACTCTCCATCAGGAAGGTGCCATGACTGGGAAGGATGTGATGTTTACCACATTCCCTCTGCAGAATATTGTTTTATTTCTCAGATTCCTCACTGGCCTCTCTGCACAGGGAGGAAAACGGGTCAAAAAAGTAGGAAATCAAGTGATGCAACTATTGTAGTATACATGGTGGTAAAATATTTTTTTTTTCCCCATCACTTGATGTTTGATTTTGGAAGAGTCCTTGCAGAGCTGCAGGGACATTGCAAGCAATTTTCCTCATCCTCCCATTCTACTCTGTAAGATACGCTACAGAGTATGGACCAAACAGTAACGTCTGTGATACACCAGGGACTCGGTTGTTCCTCTTGTTGAGAGGATGCAGCCCATTATTGCAGCTTCATGATGAGGAACATGTTCAGGGGATGAAATCCTAGGAGGAAGTTTAGTCCTCCAAGGAGAAAGGGAGCATAAGGAAATCATACTTCCCTGAGCCACAGACCAGCAATTCACAGTAACATACAGGATTTTGCATGTTCCATTTTTATAAACAAACAAACGCCCAATAAAGATCCAACTGAAATGAATATTAAATAATATTCAAATCAAGAATCCAAGTTTCTGCTAAAAACTAAATAGGATAAGTTCTTAAGTGACTCCTGAGCTCTGGTTTCTCCCCACATTCTCATAGGAATAACCCTTGAGGGCACAGTGTGATTGAAAAGATGTGCAACGAATACAGAAGAGTGAATTTATCGGTTCCCCTACAGCCTTCCTTCTCCAGATGTCTGCCGCCTTTGCATCGTACTGTGCGTGGATGGTATTTAGGTGGAGGCTGTTTACAATCCAGCTGAAATACATAGCAAATGGTGGGCTGTTCTTTAGCTGACAACAAGCTAGAGGGAAGAGAGGGAGAATAACTGAACTCACGGTGGAAAAGGGAGACTGAACAATAAAATTTGGCCTGTCCATTGAAAGAGAGTGTGAAAATAAATGTTGACATTTAGGGAAAGTCATTATTCATATTTATAAGATGTTGTTACTAAATGGAGAAAGACCAATTTAAAAAATAAATACAAATTTTGATTGAAACCGTCTGTCAAATGGCAGTGCAGAGCTATTGGATTTTCCTAAACAGCATTTAAAATGCTGTAAGACAGTTCAAAATAAGTAAATGCTGTTAATGATTACAAGGTAGTAGAAGTCTGCATGCCTCAGTACATCCCCTCGCAAAGCAGCCGCTCTGGCACTCAGTGCCCTCAGCAGACAAAAGATATGAAGTCTGAACAACCTCATTATTATGGGCAAGTCTGAATTTCTACTTCGCCAACAAGATTTTTTCCATTGAAACAGAGCCTGTCCTAGTACTGTCACTGTCAGCAGGCTGGAACTCATATTGGAGAGGCAGCAGTCATCTCAACCTGCCTGCCATCTCTGGCTGAACAGATTTCTTTCTATGGGATTCTCCAACTGGAGATACTTAAAAGGGAATCAGTGAAGAACCTTCTAAAATTAATAAAATGGGTTATTATGAATAGGCAGCTTCATATTCCACAGCTTTCTGTTTCATCCTTTACTGAAAAAGCAAGAAATAGCTTTATATGAGGCATACAACTCATAAAATACAAGTAAGCAAAACCACTTTATTCTGGACAACTTATACAGCAACATCATCTGCACTTTAAAAACTTTTGTTAGAAGACCTAAAAATATCATGAAGTCTGCAAGATACAGATTGTAATTAATTATTTGACTTTCTACTTAGTATGTATTCTAATTATTAATACAGAAAGGATTTTATAAAACTCATCCTACAACTCTTTGCCATAGTTGTAAGGTCAGCATCTCCCTTTGCTTTTATGACTTAAAGTAATATTTACTCTGATTATTCTATCCTAATTACAGAAAGAAAACTAAATTAGTCAAAGTCATTTTGGGGCCCAATATTGCAAAAAATCATATGCCTCTATGCATTTAATTACATTAATCACTTCATTAAGCAGCACTTAAGACCTTGTGGTCAATTTCACTTTAGATTTAGACACTGAGACAGGTTCATGTGATGTCCAGCAGAACCACACTGGGTCACAGCTGGTAGTTCCTTATGGCACATAACAAGGAGGAGGAGGAGTTTTTACTCTATTCCCATATGAAAATCACAGCACAGAACAAGTTGAGAGCTAGTGTAGTGCAAACAACTACAGCAGGGCACTGTTAAACTCCAGTTAAAGACAGGGAATGTTTATTAATTGCAACAAAATTTGTATTTTGAACTTCACCATAAAAACAAATTGTAACACAAGTTACTCGCTAAATATAAAAAACTCTGAATAAAGAGAAATAATTCATACCTGTATATTCAGAGAGACACTAATCAGAAAATTTGAAGCAGCAGCAAGTAAAACTCCCAAGAGCTGAGTCTGCAAGATCACAAAACAAAGAAGTACAAGAATATTCATTAGTATAAGAAGAACAATATAATGGTGATTTTCTGACAGCACACTGCAACCCAATCAAAAACAAATTATTGCATTTTTCAATCACTGAGTTTATGCTACACTGAGTAAAATGATAAAAAAAGTATCTCTGCACAGTTGACCAGGACTTAAGTAGTAAATGACTGGGAATGGAAAGGACATCCCAGTGCAGGAGTTTGTTTTGCCATCCTTCAGTAGAACACCTTCTTAAATTTAAGTCATGAAAAAAAAAAACTAGACAGGTCTCAGCTGAACACTACACACAGGTATTCTTCTTTCCCAAAAGAAGAACCTGTTTTGTTACATAATCCAGAAGGAAAATCAACAGCAATTGAACCGTTCATATTGGAACACAATTATCTTATGTGTTAACATATCCACCGTTTGACAGGGCAGCCAGGAACATAGGTCTCCTGACAGTTTCTTTAAGGTATTGTGTTATTTCATCAAATTCTTTTCTAATCAGCCTGTCTAATTTTCAGAAAGATTTGCAAACTTTCTATGAAGCTGAGAAATTAAAAACATTCAGGCAGGATTCATTATTTTGGAAAGCAGCCATTAAAAAAATGCCATTTCAGCAAGCTCAAATAACAGGTACATGGTAGATCTCCCTGTCTACTTTCAAAATGTTGTAACACTTTGTGCATTGTCATAAGCGTATTCAAGACCCATTCAAGGTCACTGGGGTAAGCTCTATGAGGAGCCCCATTAGCTTGTAGAGAAGACAAACATACTATCAGTGAATTTTTATAAAACATGACAAGGTCATGGTAACATAACCCAGCATAAGTATTGCTTGCAAGCTGTAAAGTAGCATCCAACACAGTGCTCCCCGCCTCAGCTTTCGTGACTCTTCTCCAAGAAGGTCCCTGGGCACCTACGAACAGGCAGTGCCTACCAGCCACAAAGGCTGTTGTCCCTCAACATTTATAAAGAGCAGTATGTGGTCCAAACTCTTGGAGATTACAATAGGAGATTGTTGTTTTGGCTAGATAATTCCCAGACTGGGAAAGAGCATCCCCCAAAATGTGAAGAAAAAACAACCTTATTACAAATGGATGATAACATTCTTAGTCAAGAGACACAGCTGAATCCACGTCTCCAAGCCCATACATTTCTGTACTGGTCTAGACTCAGAAGGAGAAGCAGAACAGAGTCACTCTGTGCGAAATGCCTGGCCAACTGCCAGGTGTCACCAAGACATGACCAACGGGTACAAGGGGATGTAGAGAGGGGAATGCAGGAGGTGAGGGCTCCCTTTGCTCACACAGCTTCTGTGCCAAGTAATAGAGCACCAGTGCCACAGCCTGCATGCATGAAGCATTCAATGAGAAGCATTACTCAAGAGTTTTGCTCATTCCTTCTGGTGCCTGGCTACTGGAGGTCCTTCCCATCTTGCACCCTCTGCCCCCCACACCAGTTTCCCCAGTGGATGTTCCAGCAGCACATCCTGGGCTCTCACACATGGTGTATTTTCCACGCTCCGGGTACACCCCTCACTGGAGCAGAGGGGAGTGTGTGACAAGACATCTCAGCCCACATTGGCACAGATGTCCTTACTGAGATTAGGCACTATTATTGGGACACGAGCAGCCAAGCAACCTCCTTACACCCTGGGGAAATGCTGTCAAACGCTTCCCACCCAGGGCCCCGCAGGAGCAGAGGGGATGGGTTTTCCTTCCTGAGGCTTTGATGCTGGTGGTACTACATCTTGCGCAAAGTTTGGCCACTTCACAGGTGGATTATTGCATCATCCTGCACACACAGCAGCTTCAATAAAACAGCAGTTAAATCAAAATTGTTTTCTTGCTCCCAAAGACTTGTTCTTTTTAAATGACAACATGCTCCCTTGTGAGGGGGTGGAGAAGTGGCCTTGTCAGCCTCGTCATGAAGGGTTTAAGAAAAAGGAGACACCAGGGAATAGAAAACAGAAACTACCACCTCATTTACCCCATTTTATTGCTTTCACATCAGTAACTGTGACACATCTACACTATTTCCCAGCAGAGAATCCAGTCTCTCTGCGGCTCTTTCCATTTCGGTGGCCAATCCTGCCCTTACGGCTGCATCTCTGGATAAACCCTTGCAGCTCCTTACTCCCAGCTTCCATCTGGGAGTCACAGACACTGCGCAGGACTCAGGAGGCAACCAGCACCCCAGGTAGGGCGTGTGGTTGGTCTCAAGCAAACCCAAAGGAGGGTCTCCATCCAGCTCTTGAGTAAAACTTGCATGCAGCTGGTAGGCAGAGGATGACATTTCACCTGTCATCCAAGTAAATATGCAATATCCATGTGTGAGTACTAATAACGACCTGAGTATCTGACTCCAGAGACTGAATCAAATGCCCTTTTCACGGCTTTACCATGCTGCATGGATAGGGACTCCAGCAAGAAGCCTTCCAGTGCATTACTGGTATCCTCTCCAGAGCTGACTGCTTTGTTACCATGATGGTTGCTTCCTCAGGTACACATGAGCTTAGCTCAGATATCATTCAGGGACATGTGAAATTTCTAACATGATGGCCACCCTATGTCTGAGCAGAAGTCATCTCACAAAAGTCAATCCTCTTCTCACAGGTTCCAGAAGTTGCCAGGAACAGAAAACAGGTCAAAAACGGGGGTCTTCTCAGTCTTCTCCTCTTTTTCTGGGAAATACTGAGACATATGTGACCATTGTCTTAATAATTCCCTGTGAAATACCAAGATCAGAATCCCCGTCTGTTGAGGGTGGGCTGGGACATGGGTCTGTGGGTGGGCCTGGCTCAGCAGGACCCATGACCGGGCAGGGCAGGGAGATGGAGACTGGCCCTGCTGTGGCATGGCTGGAGCAGAGGCCCCAGGGATCTGACATGGGGTTCTGGGCAGGGTGGGAGAGCCCTGAGGACGGGCAGGGACAGGCAGGGCTGTGGGTGGCCTCAGGGCCCTGACAAACATGTGTGAAGGCATTGGGGTGACATTCCCTTGTGCTTAACTTAGGCAACCTCCCGCGTCTGCACATCAGGAAAACCAGTGCGTGTATGATCAAGTCAAAGCCGTAGTGGCAGTCTGGGCTCAACGACCTCATTGCTCAGGTCATTTTTTCATAATGGCCACATGTTTCACCTGAGCGTTGCTGTTGGCATATATACTGCACTGCCTGCTCCAGGCTGACATGTGCTAATGAGCTCTGTTTAGTATGGTGATAGCACCGTATTTCCAAACCCAGGGCTGGACAGACCCTGAAGATTAAAAGCAGAGTACAGTGCCCTAAGGAGTTCAAATATCACATGGATCCTTTCAGGGAGATGAGATGAAAGTACAGTAACGCCATGCAGCTATAGCATGGCAAACCTGTCTCGTACAGGTTCATACTCAGACATGCCAATATAAAAGAAAACAACAGGGAAGAAAAATGCACTAAAGAGAAAAATTAGATCGCAAATTTCACAAACCAGAGTGCATCTTAAATCAGCAGGTAATTTCTAATGCACAAGAGCCATCACATACAGCAGCACTCAAAACAGGAGAGAGAAAAAAAATCGGGTGCTACCTCAGGCTAGTAGAACCATGCATGATTGAAAGATGACCCTCAACAGAAGATAGGTCACCCTATCAAATCAAAATGGTTGCCGTATTACCTTGAAGGCCACCACAACCCTTTTGTTCCCACGTAAAAGGCCTCACTATTTGTGCTGTGTCTGCCATTCGACATCCTTTAGAGGCTAGAGGACTGGTGGAACAGCCAGCTTTATAAGTAATAAACACGATATTCTCTGAACACAGAATTTCCAGTTGGGATATCCAGTTGTGATATCATCTGCAGCACTGCACAGCTTCCCACACATAAGTCTTGAGACAAACCTCCATGAGGGAATTCAGTTGCAGACACAACTTCAGAGCCATGGTGCTACTTCAGTCAACTAAGGACTTCTACAAGAAAAATCCTTAAATATTCAAAACTGTTGGCGTAAAATGCAAATCCCTTCATCACCAAAACATCTGTCTGAACGTACAGGCCATTTTGTTGGACCCCACATTTCAAACTGTTGACGCATTCTTCCAGTGCTTCCAAATGCTTGTCACAGAAACATCCTGCCCTTAAGTTTTCCAGAAAGTATAAAAACACCACAGAAATTTGATTTCCTTCACCTCAATACGGTTTGGAACAAGCCATGAAAGTCACTTGCTGGCTTTGAGGCCCTTTCTAGACAGTCCCCAAGCACACAGACCACGGACTGAAGCTAGGGACCTGCCGACATTTTCCTCGGTGGCAGAGCCAGCTTGAGGAATGCCTCCCTCTGGCTCCCCCCAACCCCTCACTGCCTCGTTTGCATTAAAACAACTATTTGTGAGGCCTGCAAGGCACTGTTCCAGCTCCAAACTGTTCCACTGTTTGAAATAACCCTCCCAAAACATAGCCCATTAGCATTATGCTTTTTATAAGCCACCTGCCAACGTTTAGCTCTAAAGGAGGATCAAAATTCACATGCCACAGCAAGGGTTTTAAAACCGTGACTCCTGCACAGTTTGCCAGGGGTGACGGTGGCCGGTACAGGGGACTGAGGGGGGGGAATGAGTTCAAGAAGTGGCAAATTCCTCTCGAGAAAGGCATCCTCAGCACTGTCCTGGCATCCCCCATCCCAGTCGTGCGAGGCTCTCACACAAGTCCAGGTGTGGGGCAGGGAGGTTTGAAGGATGGGTCAGCAGGCATCCATTTGCCACGTGAAGTGGCAACATATTGCTATTCAAAATAAATGAGCGGCAGCGCGGCATATCGCTACCTGCTTCGAGCACTCATGCAGGACCTGATGCTCATTTACCCTTTTCACATCATTCTGGCAGTGTTTTAAAAGGGCATTTTACACGCAAGGTCTCTTTTTATTGCCAAAGTAAATGAAAGGGTTTATGGCAACTGAAAGCTAGGCTGAAATCTAAATCTTTGGCACTATTTCTAATAAACTTATCCTTTGCACACTAAAATCTGCATTGGAGACCCAGTGATGCAATTTATCCATATTACACGTATGTTTTCCTAATGCACATTAAGCTTCAGTTGCCAGGCCTGTGAAATGAAAACTTAGAAAGATTAACTTAATTTGCATTGACTAAAAGGTATATGGACATTATTTCTGGAAACTTGCTATGCCTATAAATTGACCTGATGCACAGAAAAAAAAAACCACTTCAAATGTATGCTGTTGGCTCACTCATCAGGGATAATTAAACTGTTCCTCCTATTTTTCTTTATTTCTGCATTTATTTGTGATCTAAAGGCATTTCCAACAAGTGTAATGTCACATACTGCTTCAAAAACTACACTTTATTTCCAGTAATTAGGATTTTGTCAGATCTCAATGGATCTTATAAAAAAAAAAAAAGGGGGGGGGGGAAGGGGGAAATGCCTTCTAAAATTCCAATTCTGAGTTAACTCCGAAGCAAAGGGAATTCAGAGTCCTTAACACAAACCATATTTTTCAAAGAGCCACCATGTGGAATTAGGAGAGGCTTATCATTTAGCTATTATTATTCACAGAGCTCTGGCTGTACTCAGGGCTTTGCAGATGTAGAAAGAAAGCAAGGTCCCTGGTTTCAATGGTTTTCTTAGTGCACTTCATATACACATATATACGTTCAGGCCTATATGAAGTACTGAAGGAGAGCTGAAATAAGAGTAAAAGGGCAATTACCAGTGTTGGACCAAGTAATGAAAATACATTTGATTTGTTCACTGTGACATAAAAGAAAAAGTACATTCTTCAATACACAAACAGGAGAGAAATAAAACATTTGGCACCATCTTTGTTAGGAACAGAAGGAGAGAGGAGACTTGGTAACTAAGTCAGGATAAATTTGAGCGAGGACAAGCCAGTTTGCAGATTTTACACAGCTTGCCAGGCTGGATTCCAGACCACAGTAGACAAAGTTCATATCTCATGAATATTACAGCATCCTTGCCTTTACTAGGTTTTATCTTTCATTACCTTCATTACCTCACAAATTTAAAATATACCTTTTTCCAGAAACGAGACAAACTTTAAAGGCTGGAAGGAGGGCCTGGTAAGTTATGAAAAGCTATGGGAACTTGAGAAGATAAAGCAACCACAGAAGCAGAGCCCTTCTACTCATCTCCATATTTTAAGCATTTTCATGAGATCCTATTTATAATTACCAGTCTGATTACTTAAATTAATGTCCATAATGGATAACAAACTGAGTTGAATAATATGAATTGTGAAATATACTAAAGTAACTTTCAATATGCTCACTAAGGCTATATACAAATATATCCATCTACTATAATTTTAACAAACATTATGAGTAGTATTTTTTTTTTCTTTTCAAAAGGGTTACAATCAAATCTCCCAACCCCTAAATTTCAGTTTCTTATTTTCAGGAAAAAAACTCTCAAAATTAGAAATAAATGCGACAACGGGGAAGGAGAAGAATGGATTATTACACTGTTCCTCAGGTGAATAGCCTGCTGTATAATCAAAGACTATTTCATGCTTTTAATACTGCCTGTTAGATGCAAATAAGAACCTCTCCAGTGACTCTATAACAGAGGGTCTAAAATTTTCAATCATAGTTAATAACATCTTAATAGAAAAACTTTCTCAAGGACCATCACATAACATCTCTATGGCAACTATAGAAGTGACATACCTGGAAAAGCAAGAAGAGGATTATAAACTTTTGCCAGTTTCCAGGTCCCTCGGAAGAAACGAGGCAAAGCCAGCACTGCCTGACCACCTTCTCCCACAAAACAGCCAGCTGGCTCGGGGGATGCTCCTCCATTGCTGCCCAGGAGCAGGCTTTCTGGATATTCGTGTTAGACCCTGTGTAATTCCTGGTGCACGAGGTGAGGTTCAAGCCAGAGCACTGAAAGGTTATATATAATAATACCCAGAAGCTACAGCCTGGCTCACATTGAGAGGACATGCTGCTTCTCTCCCTGCTTCATGTGGCTCCCTGGACCCCTATATCAAGGGCCAAGGAGGGGACACAAGGCACAGGGGAAGCTGGAGCGTACCCGTTCATGCCCTGCAAGACAGAGCTAGCCCTGCCTGGGCTCAGAAAGATGGGCAAGCTCATAGAGGATCTATCTGAAAGCTGAGTAAATAGTGCTGTTCAGTGTTACAACAAGTTGCAGGACAAGGCACAGCGAGTGCTGTTGGAGAGGTGGCTCGCTCTACGTGTACACACAGACGTGCCTCCAAACCAAACACAGCTAGCTCATTCCCCTTTGTTATTGTAGTACAAGTCTTGCTGCAGCACAAATGAGCTATTTCTAATTCCTTAAATCAGACACACAAAACCTCCAACAGCAATGTAGCCAGCTTAATACATTATTTACCGAATCCTAAAAAGAACTTCTATGTAAAAATCTCCCTTTAACCAGCCGAGAGGAGCAGGGGAATGACATGCCTCTTCCAGTGTGCACCTCTCCAGCATCACTTTCCAACAAAGGCAGGCTTGTCTCCCATCCTGTCTCAATTAATCCTCTGTTAGCTATAACTAACCCTTCCTTTGATGTGCACAGAACACACTTCTCCACATCACAACCCGAGTGAACACGCTCACGTGTCACACGTGCGGGACAGGGGTAAACGTAGGCTGGAAATGAGGACACTTCCAAGCCAGTGGTATTTCAGAACAGCTTCTAAGAGGAGTAACAACAGAGGAGGGGGAAAAAAAAGAAAAGATCTGACTGCATTTCGATTGAAGTTTGATCCATCTGTTAAAAGAATTACGTGATTTTATGGTAGGGGAATGGGCAGCCCAAAGGCCCTTCCAGTCTGCTGTTCCTGCAGAGGAGGGATGCTGTACATTAGTTCCTTGCTCTCCTTCCTGCACCTCACGCACTTGGCTCTCCTAGTTTCATTTCCACAGAGACTGTTAATCATTTACAGATAGTTCCTAACGCAAAAAAAATGACTGGACTCCAGAAGGCAGAACCTTCTGGTTAGCAACATTATTCATTTTAATATAAACAACTGCTACATTATCAGTGGTGATTTAAAAACAAGAGGTCTTGCACTCGCTAAAGTATTCACACGTATGCATATGGATGCACAAACACACAACTGGATACTTTTAATTTGCAGATACTTCTGGTCAAAACTGTAAGATGCAAGTCTGGAGATAACAAATAAAGTCTTAAAGAAATGACCTCATATGCTAATTTTCTGCACTGGGCTTATGTTTTCCCAGCTCTCTCCCTGTGACACATCACAGTTGTGCATTTTGACCTCCTGCTACAAACGGTAATCTGGTTTAAAGTATTGGTTACCATTTCATAGGTCGTGGCGGGTGCTGACATAAGGTGCATGTGTCTAGTTCACAAGAATCCGAAACATCTACTACATAGTTGCCTTCTGCTGCAGATAACAGAAATCAGTTTAGCCGGATGATCCTTTCTAGGTACCCTTATCCCCTTTTTATGTTCTCTGTTGCACTTAGAGAGATAACAAGGTGGCGAGTTTTTTCCCCAGTTTTGAGCATTATTGATCTTTCAGCAGCTGTATCTTAAACAGATTCTCCCATATAGAGCTTGCTTTTTTTTCTGGTATTGTAGGGTTAGTATAGACTATAATGGTTAGAAAGTTTCTTCTTGACAGGGATTACTAGAGAGATAAGGCCATGAAGATTGATGTGGTCTACTCCCTTTCAGGAATTAAAAAAAAATAAATTTTGTCTACTCCTTTTCAGAACTGAACACTCTTTTCACGAGACAGATGCTATCACCTCTATGTGCTTGTAAACCACGCATTGCTCTGCAGTTTGTCCTGGCAGCCTCCGACCTGTAGTTGTGGTTTAACTCTGGCCAGCAGCTCAGCCCCACACAGCCACTCTCTAACTCCCCTCCCAGCAACATGGGGGAAAAAATTGGAAGGCTTAAAAGCACAAAAAAAGACTGTTTAATACTTAAAGCAAAAGATGTGTATGCAAGCAAACCAAAATCAGGAATTCCTTCACTGCTTCCTATCAGCAGGCAGGTGTTCAGCCATCCCCAGGAAAGCAGGGCTCCATCACACATAACAGATACTCGGGAAGACGAACACCATAACTCTGAAAGTCGCTCCTTCCTCCTTTTTCCACCAGCTTTTATTGCTGAACATGACGCCATATGGTATGGCAAACCCCTTTGGTCAGTTGGGGCCAGTTGTCCCAGCTGTGTCCCCCCCAACTTCTTGTGCACCCCCAGCCTGCCCACTGGTAGGCTGTGTGAGAAACAAAAAAACACCTTGATGCTGCACAAGCAGTGTTCAGCAATAACTAAAACATCCCCATGTTACCAACACATTTCATCACAAGTCCAAAACATAGCACCATGTAAGTTACTACAAAGAAAATTAACTCTGGCCAAAGCCAGTACAATAATTATTTGTTTGACTGAAGCTTCTGCAGACACTACAAGCTTTGCTCTCTGTCATCTTGACAGGATGGCTGAGTCTTTGCTGCATAATAACACAGACACTGAATGATAATATTCATGGTGCTTTAGTCACTGCAGGGAGCAAAAGATTGTCACTGAAAGAGAGAAACAAAGGAAAGAGATTACTGTCATTAAAAGTCAATAAATACAAGAACCTTGTGAGGATTCCAAAGCAAAGGGGAAAAATACAAACAACAAAACCCCCACAAAAGCAGAAGAGAAACGTTAAGAAATAATAGGTTAGAGTCATAAAGCAAAGTAAATGCAGTCATTATCTATTTACTCCCAGGATAGAGCTCCAAAAAAATTAAACTAAGTTTTGATTAGAAGTTAATTATCTGGGTGCAAGTCTATTATGTACATAAAACCTGTATTTTGGTTGTTTTTCATAGCAGCCTCTTTCCAGTGAAGATATCCTTGGCTGTTGAAGATATAAAGGGGAATATAGCCAGAAAATCACTGTGTGCCTCATAGAAGAGTTAAACTCTAACTGTCCTATGATTTCTCTCTATCACAGTTCCAAAATAACTCTTCATTTCTCCATTATGGGCAAAACAGCTCGTATCACTAAACAAGGCCAAAGATGCTAGCCTAGATGATGTAAATCAACAATGGACATCATGGAGGAGAAAGGGCTTATACTGGTATAACCTCAATTTAAGCAGTACACATCTGTTTAGTTTGATATTGGCTATTTACTTTTGAGCACACTGCAAATATCACTGCCACATTTCTTAAGATCTCTGCTCCAGGCCTGGCGTTGATTCTCACACCAACTGGCTGTCTTTTGAAGCTGCTGGCAGTACGTTTCAAAGTCCAGATTAGTCACAGAATGGAAAGTGTATCTCCCAACTGTTCACATTAACTAATGTCATTCTTCTGGGACAATCTGTGGCGACATTATAAACATGAGCATAACAGTTTATACGTGTCACCAAAACTCCAACCGGAATAATCGCAGCCTGCAGTTACTAGGTTAGCCAAAGGTCCTCACCTCCCTTATGACTGAAGTGCACAGTCTGCTGTTTGCCCATCTTTCTAAAGCCATGGGGCTTGAGTTTGGTCAAATTTCTACTTGAGTCATTTGGATTCTTTTGATTCCTTCAAACAGGAGTTAATCAGATCCAGCAGACTGTGGGAGACATGCAAGGATAAGATTCAGACATCTTTTTTTCGATGCCCAAAGCAGACTTCAATAGCACAGGGAGAGAAAGATCATACTTCAAAGAGCAATAAAGTCTTCTTTGTGGTCACAAAATTTTAACAGGTCACAGTGTCACAGGTGAGATTTTATGAGAAGGGCAACTTTTATTTAAAAAATTATATCAATTGGCATTTTCCTGTCAATTTAGCCAGAAAAACTGCCTCATCAAGGAATCCAATGCAGAGCAAATGAAGCGCAAAGGAGGCAGCAAAGGCACAGATCCAGGATGGGAGCAACACCACCTCTTTGGGCGGCAGTGATGTCCTAGATCTGCACAGCAGCCTCATGAAACCTCAGGAGAAGGCAGGTGTTTGTCTGAACAGCCAGACCATCACCTTACATCACCTTACAGCTCCCAGGCAAGGCTGTGAGACACCAGAGTCAACACAGTAGCCACGGCCAATTTAATTTGAAGTCCATTATTTGCAAAGTATTCTAGAAGTTGGAGGCAGGGAGGGCAAAGCGCTACACTCAGACAGATGCCTCCAAAGCACGGTAGGGATTCAGGCTCGTCCCATGCCTGGTCTTTCCTAGTCAGTGCTGACTGAGCCAAGAGAAGCACTCACCTTGCTTTGCTGGCTCCAGACTAAATCTGACTCTGCTGCTCTACAACACTGTGCTGAAGAATAACGCCTATGGTTAAAGCCCCAGTTGGTGGTGGAGCTGGGTATCAGACAGAGTCTGCACTATGCCTGCAATCTTTCTGTAAACTACCATTTTGAAGCAGTCCAAAGCAAAACTAATTTCTGGACTAGGAAGGATATGTATAATTTGTGACTCAAGTTTCCTTGCATTTGTCTTCTGCACACCACTTTCTGACAAATGACAAGAATTGTAATGTTCCTTATTGCCCAGAAATTTCTGAATTAACATTCTCAAACCTCTAAAAACAGATTAGCATAATTACAAAGCTCCTGTTTAACTCACTGTCACCTTAATCATTAAAAAAAAATACTAAAATGAAATGCACGTGTTCTTTAGTGTCCTCAGAAAAACTTAAAACTCATTTTACCATAGCAGCTGTTGGGAGAGGAAGCACTGAAAACAGTCTGAAATTTGGGAAAAACAGCCCAGCGAGGATCAGGGAACAGGCACTTGGCAGAGCTCTAGCTGGTGCTCAGCACGGCTCCAGCCCTGCGAGGGCAGTTGTTCCCAATGTCCTGGCTGAGGCATCCAGGAGGAGCCACCAAGACTGCTTTGGTCAAAATGAACTGTGAGTCATCAGCCTAAATAAAAGTGCTTTGCTCACCAGCTTCTGTTCGCTGTCAGGAAGGACTCATCAAGCAGCTCTGACAGCAATGCTGAAGAGATGAAAGCATCCAGAACAGATGGAGGATGAGCTCTCCCATCAATAGGTTTGCTTTGGGACTGTGAGCCCCAAACTCGAAATGCTGAGCCAAGTTGGTTTGCTGTATCTGCTGCCCAGCACCATGCTGGGCACTGGGGCAAAACTGCCACAGCCACCTGACTCCTTCCAGCCTTGGTAGGAGAAACCCAAGCAGGGTCATAGAGACCTGCCAATAACACAGCACTAGGAAATTAGGCTGTTCTGGGACCTAGAGTAGTGCCTGGTGGAAACCAGACAAGCAGGTCACTCCTCAGGCTGGCTCAGAAAGCTGCATGCTAACTCCAGTCTTTGGACTACTCTCCCACCCAAGGCATTTGTTCCAGACCTGCTGTCTCATCCCCTGCCCCTTCTATATTCAGAGGTATAAAGAGCTCCACGGCTCACTCCCACTCTGCTTGCAGTGACTGCTACATTTCCCTAAGGAATTTGAGAGTCACAGTGATATAAACATGCTTATGGTACTGTGCGAGGAGACAGGCAAGGGGTAAGGCTCCCCTGTACTTATAATCCCTACCTTCAACTAATTAGTGAGTTCCCATGCAGCTGCTGATCTTTCTTTAACCTGGAAGCTGCAGTTTATATAAATCGTGTGCTCATTTCACACCAGACATCTTTACATCTGCAGGGACAGTCGATGTTTGGCAAGGCAGAATGGATGTATGAGGTTGTAAAAAAGATATGGGTGATCCTTTCTGACTAGTGCTCTGTTTTGCTTTCTCATGTCAGCTTCTCATTCACACTAACACTAATCAGAGCACAACCCCCAGCAGATCAGACCTACAGCTCTGGCAGAGCCTGAAAACTTGGGTGCAAAGATGGCTCAGCTGAGAGTCCTGCATTTATATCCCAAAGACACACATCCTTTTCTAGCAGAACTTAATTAAATAGGGTCTAAGCCACGGAAATGCTGCTGGATTCCCAACAGCAAAGCACCACCAGAAGAACACGCATCAGTGCTGGCAGCAACTGTTTGCAGTGCTGCTTCATTATAAGCTTTGACTTTTGGATTTCCTATGACCGATTCAAACAAAGTGCATTTGAAAGGCTGAACAAAGTCCTCTTCCTAACTTGATTTATAAGGGCTGAAAATAACACACATTTCCCACCTAAGAAAGTGGTACGCATGTTCTCCCATACACATTCCCCCAGAAGATAAAGGGCACTCAAATTGTGAACTCTCAAATCTGACGGGTAAAGAACAGCACAATGAAATAGTCAGTGATTTGATTGCAGCAAACAATTTTGGAAGGAGGAGCTGGGGGGAAAGAGGAAAAACTTTTCACCATCGTCTTCACAGATGAGTACAGCAGCAGAGCACTGGGCAAGGATGTGCTTGTCTCTGCTGTCCCCGTGCTTGGGGACCACTTTACTGATTAAGCTGAAACAGTCCATAGGGGAGCAGACTGCAGCATGAGGTACCCTACAGAGACTGAGAAAACGGCATTAAAAAAAACCCTACAAAACACTTCAAGTGGAAAAAAAACAGGAAGGTTTGCCTTCACCTTTAGAAGTTTGGTAATATCTGGTGGTTGCCTCTTGCAGAAGAAAGCTGCTCTGGTTGAAACCTGTGTGTGCTGTGGCCATGCTGCTCTTTTGGTTCCCACCTGCACTCCCATGGACACCTTGGCTTGCTCTAGAGCTTTCCCTGATTGAAAACCGTGGTTGGAGATTTCATTGTTTAAGTGCTTAAAATATCCTGGTGAATGTTTGTAGGATGTGCCATGAGAACTCTTTTCTCTAGTGGCAGTGCCAGCTGAAGAGGACCTCACTGTTTCTGGGGTGCTTCCTCAGCTGAGGGACATGGAGAAATAATCTTCCTCTCCACGGTGGCAGCTCTCTGCCCTCCTGCACGGGGTCTCACACAGCACAGGGGCAGCAGCTCCCACGGTGGCAGAAGTACCAGCAGGGACCGTGCTGCCCCTGGACTGAACCATGCCCGCACCTTGCTGAGGTTCGGTCACGAGACATCAAGCCTTTAGCAAGGCAGGGTGAGTTGAAGCACTGAGGGCTTTCTCCTTGAACAGAATGAGCTAAAAACAAAAACTGTGGCATTTCACACAAAATCTAGATTTCATATATTCAATATAAAAGGCAGTGCAGAAAGACCTCACAATGATGCGTTTAATCCCTGGGCTTTCTCATCCCACCTGACAGCGGCCACCGCTTGCCGCTGGTTAGACCACACCAAGGATCAGGTTTCCTGGCTGCACATACTTGCCACCTGCACGTATGGCCTGTGACAGGCTGTGATATATTGTCACGGGACAAGAGGCCACGGATCCATCTGAAGGAGCTGTCAACATTTTAAACCTCAAATATAGAGCCGAAATGATTTATTACCACAACCCACGAAATAAAACAATCTCTGGAGGTGAGTGTCTGGGCAGCCAGTAATAACTCCAAGTTTATTAAGAGACAGGCAAAGGAGGAAAAAGAAGCAGAAGTGAAATGAATTCCCATCTCCAGCTCAGCTTCTGCGCTTGCACAGCTACACACCGTGACTACACACAACAGCCATGTGAGCTACCGAGTTACAGAAGAAGTATCACATCCCAGCCTTCATTGACTGTATCAGAGAAGGAGAAAAGAGCTGGGAGACAAAGTCAAACCAAGATCAATACTGCAGTTAATAATCTCAACTAATCTTGCAAAATATTTCTGTCCATAAACAACAACATTGGAAATAAATAAACAAACTTTGAGAAGCGCTGAGGGAAATAAAAAAGGATTAAACTGAAGCAATTACATACACTTCCCATTAGGCAGACCAAAGCCACATGTGGTGGCTTCTTATGTTCCTTGTTCCAGCAGATGCAAAAATACTACAATAATTTTAGTTTGTCAGGAAATTCTTCAGGTAACTAAGTACATATTTCATCAGGTTTTACTGCACCGTTAAACACACCCATGTCCCCTGACACGCAAGGGCTGAGACAGCTGCAGGAGCACGGGATCCTCTGCTGCTGATTTCAGAGGCGCAGTTCCTCCAGCAGCATCCTCCAAGCTACATCCACGCCAAGGATGCCAAGGAGAAGTCCTACCTCCATCCTTTTTTTCCCCACCACCGTGCATTCCCCCTGCTGCCCTCACGCCAACAGCTAGCGCCAATTAGCCCAATCAGGCACCTGGCAGGAGAATAATTCCAATTTAAATAAAAAACAAGGAAATGTAATGCCAGCACAAGGAGGCATTATACTGCACAGCCACTTAGACACAGGCACTTTAACTTCTTCCAGAGAACTGCATGTTTACAGATGTCATTTAGTGCTTACTCGAGTGCCATGGATTTCCCTAATGCGTGTGTCAGAGCCACTGATCCCATGTGGAGGGCTCTGATGCCCACGTGGCACTGAGGCAGCTGTGACCAGCAGCCTAGCCAAGCCCCTCATGTTTAGGGGCTCTTGGAAGGGGATCTCATTCTTTCACCTCCTGAGGGTCTGTGAGGCTAAGGAGGCTGAAAAAGAATTCCCCAAAAGCAATTCAGCTCAGCTTTCTGGGGTTGTTTCCAGGCAGATGAGATCTGATGCAGTTCTAGTCCCTTGTAGAGGTAAAAAAGAGCGAGCTTGTCTTTGAAACCTAACAGAGAGGATGAAATGGCCTCAAGAAAAAGGGAAGAGGAAAAAGCCCCTACATCAAGTCCTGAAACTGTGCTGACCACTAAATCACAGCCAGGACTGCCCATTTGCCGGGAACAGAGAGAGAAAATGCTTTCTGATATTTAAAAAAATGTAAAATGTGAAAATGGGGGTGCACAGAAGAATTTACCTCTTGGGAAAATGAAGGTTGGCAGCAACTCACAAACCAGAGTTACCCATTACCCGCTCCAAAGCTGCAACTCCACAAGTAGACAGAAGCTGAGAAAACCAGTCTTGCCCACTGACACCCAAGCAACACTGAAAAATTATTCAGGTCTTCTCAGAAAACTACTAGCCTTAAAACACAGAAATCCTCACACAACCAACCAAAGAAGTACAAGAGCAGGGCTGGGATGTTTTGCAAGCAAACCAAAAAACCCACCATGAGGTGCAGGTGGGTGTCACCATGCCAAGGGACTTCCCTCTTTCTGCCTTCCCCCAGCCCCTCTGCAAGCACTCCCAGCCCCAGGGCCCTAACTCCCAAACCCACAGTAACCCCTGGCTCCTCACTCTTGTCTCCCATAAGAGATTCCAGCTCTGGTCCTGGAAACCACCACAAACAGCCATCAAGCCAGGAGTCCACTCCTGGAAACCACCACAACCAACCATCAAGCCAGGAGTCCTGCTGCTCCTGGGACCTGAGCACAGGAATTCACAGGTTTCCTTCCCTCCAGGAACACGGAGCTGAGAAATGCCTCCTGCCATCTGGATATCCACCCAGTAGCAAATGCAGAATTGAGAGGGGAAAGGTTTTGGGACCTTCCCCAGGCTAGGACCTGCTACTGGGCTGCTCGCAGAGAAAGGAGGGCAGTTAGTTGCAAGCTATTTTATGCACAATTTATACCAATACCTTGCATCGTAAAAAAGTAACTTGCCTCCTATGCAGCGAAAAACAAGAATGTTGAGTTTCCTCCCATGCCTCCTAGCTTGTGAAGCAAAAAGCAGGGAAAAGGTAAAGGGTTTAATCAACCTCCAATTTACTTTTATTGTTAGCAGATGCTTCAACTTGCTAGTTCTCAGGGGCCGCCTCAGTCCCTCGTTTGCAGTTGCCCAAATCCATTGTCAGCACTGACAGCAACAGAAACACGGATGACAAAAACCAGCGATGCTCCAGAGCAGAACAGCACAGGGCTCTGCCCAGCTCCTACTCAGAAAGGACCGGGTGGAGGGGGAAGCCAGGGCAGTGAGGGCTGAACAACAGGGTGACGAGGGAGCAGGTGTCAGCAGCAAACAGGCGCTGGAAGGGGGCTCTTTGGAGGACTAGGGGGAGAGGCTGAAATAATTAATCCTGCTCTCCCAGAGCCACTTCTTGCTGGACCCCAGCATGGTTCTGCACGGCAGGCACTTACCTTGTGTGTGCTGTACCAGGGGCTGGAGAGGGGCCCGCTCCCAGTGCCCGGACCCCCAAAGGATGCGTTCCAGGATGCCCACTCCGAAACGGGGAGGATGCCCATGTCCCTGCCCTCAGGCCCCTGCTGCTGGCCATGCCATGCCCTGTCACACCAGCGGGTCCGGGTGGCTGTGAGGGCAGGCGAGCAGGAGTGGGACGTGGCACTCACTTCCTGGTGTGGGAGAGGCTGCTCCTGTGGGTCACTCCGCTCGCAGGTTTGTGGGGCCAAGGGCTGCAGCTGCTGGTGGGTACCAAGAGACCCTCAGCTGGGGAGTATTTGTAGCACAGGAGAGGAAGGGGAGCTTGACAGATGGTTTTGCTGCTCCCTCCCAGGGCATTCAGGTGCCTTTTTTTTTTTTCCTCTCTCTGACTTCCCCAATGCCCCACCCTGCTCTGAAAAGGCAGCCTGGGAATTTAACTCCTTCAAATCAGTGCCCAAATCTAATGGTCAATTATTAATTCCTCTCTGCTAGGTTGCAGGAGTTGGAAGTTGTCCCCATATGCATACAGTCACTTGCATAAATTCTTACTTCTATCACGTATTATTCACTTTAAAGTGTTTCCTGAGTAGTTTCTTTGCAGAGATTTCAGGTGATGGGTTTGTTCCCTGGCTGTGGCTTTATCCATTCATTCTGTTAGTTTTTATTTGATCATTTATGGTGTCCTGGGGAAAACAACAACTAAAAAAGCTCCTTAAAAGGGAAAGTAGGAGTTAGCAAGGTGGGAGCTTGGCAGAATTACATGGGAGACAGAAATAGGCTTCTAGAGAAGCACAGACAGGAAGAATTAAGCCACTGCATCTTCAGGCTCTGGACAAGATCACTGCTTGCAATCCGGAAAGCTCATACTGTACCTTGGAAGTATTGGGTTGTATTACTTTATCCCATTGTCAGCTGAGCTTGAAAATGTCCAAAGTCATGACAATTAGAGGAGCAGACAAGGTCAGTGGGCAGTTATTCTACAGCAGAGTTTTCTCCTGCTCTCAAGAAGAAGTGGGATTGATTGCTTGGCTCCAGTGGGACTGATGGTCCTACCGTCAGCAAGATGCATTAAGAGATAAGTGAACATGCAGAAGAGCAGGTGGAGACTGAGCTTCCAGCAGACAAGGAGATATGATAGGTAATAGAAATGAGCAGCAGCAAAGTTGGCTGCAGAGAGAGAAATGAGGACACAGGCCCTCAGAGTGGTTAACTTGTTAAAAAATGGAAGGAACACACAATTACAGGAAAGAAACTGAGGTTAAATTAATACTCTCCTTCTTGACTACATAACCAATGCCTGCAATACCCACAAGAATGTTATTTGAATCCAGCCAGGTGATACAGGAAAGACAGAAGTGGCAAGGTAGTGCTTCAATAAATTGGTGATATAACACCCCAAAACACAAAACCTCACCGTATAACAAGAAATGTTTTGTTCATGTGTGTGGCCTAACTTGAAATACCAGTTTCTGTGATCAAAGCTCCAGTGAGTCCTCCGTAAATACTGGGGCTAGCTGCAGCCATGTATACATAGGTATACTGGAAAAAACCAGCTCCAATATTTCATGGCTATGTAAATTGCTGCAGACTATTTTTACAGCGTTGCATAATTATTCTCCGGAGTTTAAGCTTACATTTAAAATAAAATAAAAAAAAAAGTTTCCAGGCAATTTGGGTTATGGTTGCAAAAAAGGCCTTTAAAGTGGAACTGGAGTGTAAACTGCTACAGTGATATTTGCCCGGTCTAGAGAGAGTTGAAACAATAGCTCAGAGGGAAGTGTGAATGGACCCATTCTTCTAACTGGAGCGCTAAACTGGAAGTCTGCTGACAATTTAAGTGTCAACATCAGCTACTTCAAGGCAGATCATTTTAGCAGAAACACCAGGCTAATGTTCTTATTTGTCATCCTCAATTTGCACTTGTTGGATAGCAGATCCTGGGGCGAAGAGGAAAAGCAGCAACTGGTTGTCAAAGGTTGCGGGGCTGAAGAAACTTCTCCCATTCCCCTGCCTCCTTCACCTACAGCCACCTCTGTCCCAGCTCAAAATGGGGAGCAAAGAGGTTGATGCTTTGCCAGGCTGGGGAAGATGTTTTTGGTAGCCAAAAGCCACAGCAGTCCCTACCAGCCTGCCAGTGACCTCTGCAGTATGGTTCTCTGTTGCCAAAAATGCACAAACTGGTAAGAGATTGAAAAGGAGTGTAAGGGGAGTGGGAGGAGAGGAGCAGCCCGAAATATCTCTTGAGGACAGCTCTGGTTGTTTTGCTTCATTCTTGTTGGTTCACTGCCTAAAATAAAAATGTGACTGTGGTTTTGTCTTGCATAAGAAAGCTATTGGAACAGGTTTTCTGTAATGTTGTCTACGTGGAGCCATTGTTGAATTGCTTTTCAAGTTGATCTAGCAGTGATGGATTACTGTTTCACACTGAGCCCAGATAGTGAGCCACTCAGACACTGAGCCCACTCTGTCTAAACACAGCAGGGCCCCTTATGACATCCTTTATTTATTAAAAATCTCTGATTGTCTTGCATGTATAAGAGTCCAAAGTTATTTAACCTTTCTTTACATTGTAATCCAGCCCTTTTTAGAAGGTAAACAGCATTTTGGAAACTATTTCTCCTCAGTTACCACCCTCCATTAAAAAAAACAACTCGGTATGTGCATTGCTGGTTTCAGGCAGAAACTGATGCTGAGGTGACTGAAAAGGTACCGAAGCTCTTGGGACTGCCACTTAAAATATTCTGAGGGTACGCCCCATGAAGTAGAAGCAGAAGATGGGATCTGCAGGATGTTTTGATGGGGAATATTAATTCCAGTTTTCAGTGGCGCTCAGCTGTGCTGGAAGCTTCTGCCCAAAGTCAAGCTCTGCTTGAGTGTCCTTCAAAGTAGCGGTGTCCTCTGCCAGGTGCACCAGTAGAATAGACCAGAGACATTTCAAAATCATTTAAATATAAGGTGTTTCAGTGGACACCACAATACATTAACAAAACAGCACAGCAGAGATCTGGCACCAGAGTCAGGGACACATCACTGGGGCCATTTTCAGAATGCACCACGTATGATTCCCTACATGTGTATTTTTGGTTATTGTCCTTGTTGTACTGTGGGGAATCTGGGGTAACTCAAGAAATACCTCAGGGAAAATATCTCCAGAAAGGTGACCTAACTTGCTATTGCTGGGTCAGTCTTTTCTTGAGCCTGGGCAAAAGCAACAGAAGTAAGGGTTTTATTTGGATGCGGCGACTGACCCACATCAGAATCAGGACAGGACTGAGCCACCACAATGCCTGTGAGTAACACCTTGCTCCCTCTCGGCAGCACACAGCAGGAGGTAATACTGGTGAGGATGGAGTAGATGCTACTTAAGTTGATTGCATTGCTAGAAAATCTCAAGGATGATGAAACTGAGTCATTTACGAGATGGCAATCTTTGATTTGTCCTGTTCTCTTGCCAGTCATTTTAGGATAGAAAAGAAGGGGTTGCACAGGCTGGGAAAAGACATCCACCTTCTCTAGTGGCTCCCATCAAGGTGTTATCAGCTTGGGTTACTTCTGAAAAATAGAGACACAAGAGAGTACTGTGGGTTTTTATTGCGTGGTTTCCCTTACTTTGATGCTGTATTTCTATCTAATACTCTTTCTCCAATCATGATAATGTTCTTCTGTTGGGTCACAAGGGGCTTTGCAGACTGCAATGAGTGCTTTGTTGACCTCGGGTTCAGATTATCTGGGAAGGTACTTGATCCCTGTGTCTCCCTGAACTCTGGTTTGTCTGATAGTAGGACCACATAAACCAACAGGATCATTATGTAGTTTTCTGCCTCTAGTTGCTTTAGCCTCCTGAAGTCATCCATGGATAGCTTGACCTGACACCAGGGTCACTTAATTTCAGATACTCAAGGCACTTGGGTGTCTGAAGAGGAAACAAGAGGGCTGTTCATGTTTGCTTGCTCATGTCCCATCACTTCTCTGGGCTTATATTTCATCACTGTAGATGAAACACATTCTTAGCTGCAAAGAGTCCGCATCCTTGACTACTGACCTTTGTCACAGCTACCAAGACACCCTAACCCAGAAAATGAAAAAGGTTTCCTCCTCTGCCAAATAGGAAAACAGTCCTTCCTCTAGTGTACCTAGGTGTTTCTACCACCATATGCTCTCCACTGTGAGGACAGAGTCCAGGTGATGGGAAGATCACTGCTGGGACAGATAGTCCCAGCTGGGTGATACAGGAGAAAGGTGAAGACCTTACTTTGACCTGCTGCTCAGAGGACATGATTGCTAGTGCCAGATTCGTGCAAAAAGTGCTAAGATCATGCAGGATGATCAGATGTGTTTCTGAGCTAAATGTCTACCAGCAGACTTTTGCTGGGTCAGTTACTGTGTGTAAGGCTGAACCTGTGGGCTGGGGAATCTGCCTGGGGTGGGTTGCAGGCAAGGGTATACTGTGGAGTGTTAGCGTAGGACAACTTGTGGAAGATCTGTACAGACAGTCTGATGATTTGTACAAGCAGCTTTCATCTCCCTTCCCCCAGCAGCTTTACAAGTCCATGGTGGAAGTATGTACCGCTCCATATGCTATCAATTACAGTCCTGACTGGAAGTTGCTTTCCATCCTGAAGTCTACAAATGTACAAAAACCAGGAGTCCTGGAATCAAGATGTACGTTACAGACCTTGGAGAAGGCTTTTGTCCTTCCTTCCTGGATGATGGAACAGTGAGAGATTTGTAGACTTTGGACAGTTTCATTTTTACCTTTTAGAATCTACCAATTTGGGCTTAATCCTGATCTTTTTAAAATCAATGGCAAAGTTCCCACTGACATCAAAAGAGGCGGCCTGAGCTCTCAAATACTTTAAAGAACAATTTAAAACAAACAAACCAAAGATGGATAAGAATTGCATTTTCTCTCTCTATTAGGCATGCAACTTATTTTCTCCAAATGTAAACGTTACCTGGAGAGCTAAGCAGCGATGTGTTTTTTATTATTTCTTTAGGAGGCTGCAGTACCCAAAGTATATTCCATACATACTTCTTCATTTAGGAGCCAAACATAGCTATGTAAAGTGAGCAGCTTGTTTACAGTAGGCCCTTATGGCTTGCTATCAAATTAGTGGCAAATCAGGACTGTAGTAAACAGAGGTCAAAGATCAAACCGACAATTTCACATAAAATTCCAGACCATGTACACAAAATTTAAAATGCAAAATCTTCAAATCACAAGACCATCAACTGCTCTTAAAACTAATCAAAAGCAGGATAAGGACTGGAGGAAATGAAATTTAAACATGATTTTAATCCAAATTTTAATGGAACAGCTACATCATGGATATCCTTTAAACCATGACAGCTGACTCTATGCTACTTATTCTCACTTGCCATGAAACAAGGTTTTGGTACATCTCACTCGCTGTTCATACATGCCATTGTGCTTCTTTTTCTCCAATTTGAAATAAAGATAAAATCAATTACGGGAGAACTGTTACCACCTAAGACTTTACGGTGGCTCTGCTCCTGCTAAAGCCCATGGTAGTTTTGCATCACTCCTTTTTAGTGCAGTGATTCTTCTGAGTTCAGAATGAGGAACAGTAAGATGCCATTAGCTCCATTTTGTGCTGGAAGGATTGTGTTTGAACGCAGTCAGGTCCCTTGGCTGATGGTCCCTTCCTTACCTGGAGGCCAGTGCCCCTGTAAGTATCTCTCAAGTGTTGCAGGACCATGCCAGTCCCAGAAGTGTGTGTCAGACTAATCTCCCGTCTGAAGTGACCTGGGAAGAATCCTGTTTCTGGACCCAACCAAGGGAAAATAAGAATGCAGAGTGCTTAAAACCGAAACTTATTTGTTTAATGAAGATTTGGTTACTGAATGCCACCAGATGTCAGCATACACTATATGATTAAAAGCAAGTGTCTAAGACCTCTGAGAAGCGAGCAGCGATAAAACTGCCTTCTGTCTCATGGAAATGATGTACTGGATCAGCTTTGCTGCGGGAAAAATTATGGCAGGGATTAGCTGAAATAAATTGCCTGTGAGGTGTGGCTGAAGGAGGTGGGCACACGGAGTGGTTGCTGATGACTTAGGGAAAAAAATACGAGTAGCAGGAAAACCATGGTGTGATTATTTTTCTCCTGACGTACTCTTTCCCATTCTGGCAAACACCAGAAAGCCAAAGCTGTCCTTTGGATCACCTAATTGAATACCTGCTTAAAACAAGTTTTAAACTATGATCTGTGTATGAGGGCTTTTTTTCCCCCTACTGAAGTCAATGACACAGCTCTTCAGAATAAGGGCAAACCTTTGGGAACCTGAAGTCAGGCTTCTTCCCTGTCTCTTCTTACCTGCCTTATGGCAGGACCAAACATGCCTGGTCTACGTCCTGATGGCTTGACAGTTTACGTTTTGCTACAGCTGGGCACACATTTTACATTTTCCTTTTCTTCCAGTCATGTGCACCTTTTAAAGCAGCTAAAGTGGCAAGGCTTTGTAGCGTAGCCTTGGCCTGAAAGACCCTTTCAAAACTGTTTTTCTTAATGAACATGTATAGAGCTGAAGCCATTATTCTGCCACTGTAAATTGTGACCTAACTCTGCCACTGTCCACACACACCCCAAGGAGTCAGAGAACACTGAGCTATCAGAAAGTGCAAGTCTAAATAAGATAGCCAGAGCCCAAGGGACAGCTGAGCAAGGTGATGTTCCTCTGGAGCTGGGAGTCAAAACGCCATACAGCTGAGTTTTCCAGCACGTCTTCTTTTTCCTTCTTGGAGATTTAATTTAGTTTTGAGGATTTTGCTGTGTTTGGCTGACTTTCTGGGTGTGCTGCAGCTTTGGTTGAAGGTCCAGTACAATAGCTCCAAGTGCACTGGCACCCCTCCAGACTTCACAGCCGTGGCTACTGTGCTGCAGCAGATAAATTCTGCTGCAGGCACGTGCTGTTGTCACCACGCACCAACACAGCAGGTCTGATGCTTTGGGGCAGCTTCAGAGGTCGCACGTTCGTAGGGAAGACACAAAAAAGCACAGTGCTTCTGGACACTATCAACGCCGTTGCCTACGTGCTGTTCAGCTGCTTTGCTCCTGCTCAGCCACTCTGGTGCCTCCCAGAAGCATCAGATGTTCCGTTCCAGAGGCACGTGTGTGCAGACCATCTGTGCAGCAAGCTCACCGCACGTGTGTACGCAGAAACATCGCGGAACGTCAGCCAATCCAAGGGCAAAAAAATCCATCAGGTCCCTCAATCTCATCCGTGGCACGAGCTGGAGCAACCTGAGGATGGCTCTGTTTGCGTCAATTGAGTCCCACCTAAAGAAGGGCACATCCTGCCTGTGTCTTATGTTAGAGGCCTAGCAGTAAGGCTAGGAGACAAGTAGCCATGAGAGTGCCTGAGGGGTGCCTGAGTGCCTTTTTAACCTGGCTGTAGCTATAGTTTGGGGAATCCCCCCACCTTTGAAGGGGATAAGGCAAGCACCTCGCTTCAAATCAGTGGAATATCCTTAAACAGGATTTGGGTGCCTATGTGCCTTTGAAGATCTGACCTGTGCCTCAGAAACCTTATTCCATTGAATAGCCCATTGACTTCAGAGGAAGGAAACTGCATATTATACAATCTGTATTCCAAAACCACAGTGAAACCAGCCCTGGAGCCAGATGCTTTATGTATTACAGCCTTGACAACACTTACATGTGGTGGCAGTGAACTGAAACAGAGTATGATAAGGTCCGATCTGGATTGGATCTGTTTGGGAAAAAAAAGAAGTGATTTAAAAATAAAAATTATGGTATTTTGGTAAATCCATAAAATCCCTGCAATATTAAACATAAAAACTAAAATAACCTGAGGCAACCTCCAGGATAACTGGACTGAGAAAGCACTGGTTTCTTCCCTCCAAGAAATAAATTGTTAACATGAATATCACATGTGTTTGTGTGTGTGAGAGTGTACTGGGAGCGAGAGAAGAGCTCAAATATGTTTAATAACCAGTCAATTGATATCACAAAGCTTGTATATACACAGTATTGCTTGTTAAAATATTTGGGGAATTGGAAACAATCTTTCTTCACATTACAAAGGACAAAATCTTCTCATGCCTTTGCGTTTTAAATTAAGATTCAATAGGTTTATTTCCGTAGAAGTTCTGTTTTCATAAATGTACCACTTTGCCTTCTAAGAACAGATAAGATATTCTGATTATAAACTAGCTTTTATAAATGCCAAAGATCAAAGTCCAATGTTTTTTGCTTTAACTACAGCAATACTCACTACACTGTTTTGGAAATGCTGCTTTCATCCTTGTAAAACCATTCAAGCAAACAAAACCTGTACAGATCTTCAGAGATGGAGATAAACTCTTTGGATTATTTGGACAGAAAAACAGTAAATAATAATAAATCAAGAACATGGTGATAGATTTCTTTCGCAGAGAACATCTTCACTGAGGTGTATTGACACAGATGTTTCCTGAAAGGGCAAGTAGAGCTTCCTGAAGCATTTGTTGCAAAAATGCAGATGTTTGCTTTGGTGAGGAATAGTATCACAGTAAAAGTAAACAGGATTTTTCAGGGGTATCTGGTGGGGGAGGGGAGGCTACATTTTATTCAGGCAAATGATGAATTTTAAGAGCTTCACTGAAGAAGCAGCTAAGTTCATTACTGGAGAAAACACATTTTGCTTGTGATTTGGGGTTTTTTTAGACAGTTTTGTTAGAATGCATATTCAAGTTCTTAAAAACAATTCATATAGATAATACCTCTATCAGGGATGCTCCATGAGTTTTAACTTCCTTTAGGGAAAGTATTTCTTTTCTTGCCAGAAATTAGGTTCCTTATTTAGAGTCTATAGAACATTCCTTCCTGTATTTATTATATTTTTTACCATATCATAATAATTTTAGGATGAATAGCTATTTTATTTTTTTTTACCTCGGAGTGCATGACAGTGTCCCTTTTTCAACTTAGACATGAGGAACTGATCTTACTTCTGAAAATACCTTTTTTATTATTAGAAAGCCATTTGCGATACAGAGTTTACAGACTGTTTATTATAGTTTTGAACATGATGGAAAGAAAAAAAGAACAGTATAAATTGAAATCAAGCTCTACCAGACAAGGAAACATATTATATAAGGAAAAGATTTACAGGATTTCAATCAAGAGTGGCTTATGTGTGTAACACATGGAGATGTTTCAGTTTGGTTGTTGCGGATCCTCCAATTCCTCATCCAGTCTTTGCACATGTGGAGTAAATGGATTCCACCCAAATCTCAAGCATGCAAGGTTTTCCTTTGCCCTGTAATATACTCTCCCAAGCGGAATAGGTTTTGTGGGTTTCTCCTAAAGGTCGGTGATCAAATCCCAGATGCATGTGTGGGTGGGGAGAGCCCATTTCCAGTCCATAGCGGAACAGGTTTTTTCAACTATTAGCAGAGTTTCATGCACAAACCTACTCATCTCTTTATAAATCAAATGCAGCAATTCTTGTTATTTAAATAAGCACGGTGTGCACAGATACCTTAACTTACTGCCACGGTTATATAGATCAGCTTTGTATCCACTAGTTCGCTAGCGCAGGACACGTGTAACTGAAATGTATGACAGAAACTGTGGAGATTGGCTTTATAAATAGCTGAGATACAGACAGAAACTGTAAGCCAGAGGGGATTTTAGGTCTTTGACATTTTGAGGAGATTTTATTTTTTCCCTTTTTCCTCAAGGGTGATTTAAATTCTCTTTGAGAAATGGTATTTTGGAGTTTGAAGGCTTTAACAGGTTTCCCTTAACTTTATACATTGGATGCAAGCTGTGTTTGCCATTTCAGTAAAGTCTTATCTCATCCCCCTGTCTTTTCTATTTTTGTGTTATCCTTCAGGATGAATCTTTTGTATGTGTACATCCTCCCTTTTCCCCTCTGTCCTGGGATATGAGAATGGCAAAGTAGGAATTACGCCATTAAGGCTGTGGTTCTGAGATTGCATTTATTTTACCTGTACAGCTCCTGAGTCTGCTACTTTTGAAAATCCAAATGTATACAAAGACTACTAAAAAAAGAAGAAGAAAAAGATGTTCTAATTGCTTGCTAAAAAGATTGCAGAATTCGCTTGGGAGACGAGAAATCCCAATGGACAGGCAGGCACCACACCAATGTCACGACCCTTCCCGGTCCAGACACGCATGCCCATCCCTGGTGGCAGGAGGGAAGAGGGATTTGGAACAGGCTGTCTTTCAGCTTTCAGCTAGGATTGCTGCATGGCAGCTTCTGACACAGCCTGCCTGGCACACTGCAGAGCTGTGCTGTGCAAAGGATGGGGATCGGGTTGGACTCTAACTTTCATGGGCTGAAATAACCTTTAGCTGTTTTTACCTTACCTGTCACTGAATGTGAATTTCCTATCATTAATTAGCCATCATAGCACTGGTAAGGCTGCTTGGAAAATGAATACTTTTTTTTTTGCAGTGGTGCCTTTTCTTTTAATAATTTTTTTTTTATTACACCTAATAAAAAGCACAACTCAAGCTTGGGTTTCCAAATGAACATTTGAAAATTGTCCAGTAAGAAACATCTTGCCACAGAAAAGGCAAAAACGAGTGAAGAAAAGCGAATTTTTCATTTGAAAAATTTCAATGGAAAACATATTTGCCAGGCATTTCAGCTTTTGTAGGTCACCCATCAGCCTCAGATATGGCTTGCAAGTGTTCCCTGTGTAGATACATCAGTGGTTTAAAATAGATTGTTGCAAGTATCAAGCTTTTGTAATAAATTCGCTCAGTACCAGTAGCTCAATTTTATGTTATTTGAAGATGTGAATACAGATTCCTCTAATCCCCATATTTTCAACAAAGGAGGCTGTATTTGGTGTCCATTACTGTTAAAAATTTGCATTCCGGTAGCACCTACAATTCCCCAGCACAGACCAAGGCTCCAGTGTACAAACATGACAAAGCGATAATTCTTTCCCCTAATAATGATTTTCACATGGAGACCAACAGCAACTTCTCTTTGCTCTGTGCAGTTTGATTCAATGCTCCAAGGTACTGAAAGCAGCTACTTCCAAATCTTGTTAGATCTCTGCGTGCGGTCGCATTCGAAGCAGTTTGTTTGTTTAGGATTCCCCATGTGTAGCGTACCGTCTGGTGGTGCAGGCTTATTTTCCAGCACATGCTGGTGCTGCTGAACTGTCAGAGAGAAATTCCTTCCTTTGCAAATGTAGAGATTTCTTTGAAGTGGCTCATTGTGAGCTTCTTCTCGGTAAAATTCTGTGCGATACTAACCACAAGGGAGAAAATACAAGGGAATTGAAAGGGAGGTAGTTCTAAATTAAGTAGAGAGAAAGCTCCTGTAGGGATGGCTCAAGTCCTGTGTCCCTACATAGCCTAAACTCATACCCACAGTTTATTCTTCCTATTTATCCAATGGAGAATAATGCTAGACAAAGACTTTCAAGTGACTAGAGGTTTCACAGGCTTTCGTTTTGGGTAGTTTGTACAGCAATGCTTCATGGGGACCTGGCTTTGTAGGAGCTTTGTACACCTCATCTTGAAAATATTATCACTTTGAGGCACTCCATCCAAACACCAAAGGCTCTGAAATCACTATCTGCTTTCCACAGGTCCTTTAGTGCTGCAATGCAGACTTAAATAACAGAGATGTATGAGTATGAAGCAAGCCCCGTGTGTTGTGCTGAACCAAAAGAGAGCCCTCTGTCCAAAGTGGTCTTCCTGCCATTTCCGATGTCAAGGAATTTACCGCCTTTCAGTGGTTGAAATTTCTCAATCCCAAAGGTAGTCTATATTTCCTCTGCTCAACTCTCAATTATCCAAACTTTGTCCTTAAACAAAAGCTGATCCTAAAGGACATGACTGGTCCTGAGGTTTCACAGATGACTTAAAGCAACCTAATGGGGACTGCCACTGGAAGGATTTTCCTTTTCTCCAGATCCCTCTTGCCTCGGCCCTGGACACACACTCCTTCCCTCCTCTCATTTCATTTCTCACAGTCCTGCAGCCCTGTGGAAAATCAGAGACACCAGCTGATCTGGCTAAATTCTTTTTTTTTCCCCCTTTGTTTTCCCTCTGGGTTATCTTTATAGATTTTCTGCTTACAGTTACCCTTATCTTGATGTAAAAATCTCCTACTTCACCCTATAAAATGTGCACACACTATGCCCAGTATGCAAAAATAAATCCTTATTTCAAGTTTGCTTAAGAATCTGAAGCAAGAAGTCCCACGACCACCACCCCTCACCAAGGCCCTGTGCAAAGCGATGGAGCACGTGCACAGGGTGTCTGAAGAGACGTGAGCTGAACACTTTGGCATGACCTGGGAATATTTAACCTAATCTGAAATACAACCAACTATCCTTTGGTATTTAACTTTTCCTTATATATAATTAAACCTTAGGCTCCCATTTAAATTTTAAATTAACAGTTCTCATAGGTGCTATTTTTAATTTCTTCGTAGCTGCCTAAAGGCAGGAAGCCAATGAACCCTTGCGTTTTGGAGCAACTGAATTTTAAATAGTGGAGCCTCAAAGCCTGCACAATGGTTCTTCGCCATATTTATCATTGCCTAAAAGCACTGACTTCCCATTCAGTCAGAGAACTGGGCATGCACAGTCTGTTAATTGACACTTTCCTATTCTGATCTTGGCTGCAGCCTGCCAAAGCTATTGGGAGAAGAGGGGAGATTTTGCTTGTTTTGAGACTGTGGGAAAAAATTTTAAAAAAAAAATCTAGTTCTCTGAAGGCTTTTTTTTAAAAAAATAAAAATAAATGAAGCTTGTTGGCACTTATAGCCAGCAAACAAAGCCACACAGCGTGCCTGCACCATGCCATTGGGGTGATGCTGGGGCTGAGCCCTGCCCCGGCGCGGTGCCTGCGGCTGAGTCACCCGCTGCCCGAGGAGCTGCGACGGGAGCAGGATCAGCCCAGCCTCCCAACTGGTGCTCGGCCTCCCAACAGCTGTCTCACAGGCCTTGTTTATGACGGGAAATTACACTGTGGGAGTCACCAGGAGTCCCGAGCAACATGTTCTAACATGATGTAATTTCCCAGTGTAAACTGTCCCACTGGTGTCTCTTTTCCAGTTACAAGGCCAACAAACAAGATTAACGCTGGGATCACTTGCTAGAGTTGCAAAAGTGTCCAAAGATGCCAGCGTGAGGAAGGTGCAAGCTTTTTCTCATGTAATGCAACTCTAACCAGCCCAGGCGAGACTTCACATCTATTCTGCATGTACAGAGAGGCATCAATTTAATTATAGCAGCTTTAAATAGATTCTGTTAAGCCAGTGCACTTGTTCAGATTCAAGACTGCAGCCTACCTTTCCGGGTGAGCTGTAATTGCTGTCCTCCCCACCGTTAGCACCGAAGGGGATGTGAGGACCTCCCTCCTTCTAAGCAGGCAAGTCCAAGCAGTCCTGGGTGACTCCTACAATCCAAATCATCCTGGATGACTCAAACCAGTTAAAGTTGCTGGCCTGAGCCAATGCTGGAATTAGGCAAGAAAGCACTTCCACCTGTATCCCCATAAGCAAGCTGCAGGGATGAAGAACATGGGCACCTGCCAGCAGCATCTTTTCCATCAACACAGCTGGATCCTGAATAGGATCCTGAATAGTCTGTCCATGCCAAGGAGTGGAAAGTTGCACTAGGTGCCTCCAGGGGTGAGCAGAGCAAGGCAGAGCAGGGATCTCAGCAGCAACATTCACCTGTGTAGTGTAGGCACTTACAGAGTCTCCCAGCTCCAAGTTACTTAATATTTTATAAGGTATACACCAACAAAGACTGACATTCCCCCTGGCTCTTTAGCCGACCAGCTGTACTTAATGGTTTCCTACAGGCAAAGGCAGATACATCAAAATCAGAAAGTCTCAGCTTCACAAACAATTTGACATTTACACTTGACAAAAAGTCCTCTCAGGACAGTGCAGTGAGGGGCAGAGAAGCAGAGACAGGAGAGGAACATTGAAAATGACTTCAATGTACTCAGCATCTTGCCACATGGATGCACTTTGCAGGAGGAAAAATAGGATTATGTTAATAATAATAATAAAAATACTTTGCAGTTGGTATGGTGCAAGGGCTAAAGCAAGCACTGACCTCACCCTGTCAGCAGGGATTATCTGATCTGTTTGGTCTCACTTGTGACATTTTTCCTTACATAAAACTCCATTGGCTGCAACTGATTTACACCTGAGTAAATAAAAGCAGAAGCTGTTATAATTACTTGCTCCTCAAAAGACAGAGAAGAATTTAGAGTCAAGAGCCTGACTTAGGATGTTTTCCTCTTTCCTGGCTAATTGATAGAAAGCCAACTTCTCCTGTCAGAACAATGTCACAGTAATGTAGCAATAAATGTTTGTAGAACTGAGCCTTTTCATAAACTCCTTCCAAGCTAGGTGGATCACTGAACACATCTGCAGCACATAAGAGATTAATTTATCCTTCTTTTTCTTTTAGAGTTGGCAAGCAAAGGCACAACAGCCTGAAGTGCCATATCTCCAGGGATAGTGTGGTCCTCGAATATAACCGTGATCTCAGCTGGTGAATTTAGGAAACCTAAATCCCATAGCATTTGATGGCTCTGCTTTACTCCTACACTTGGATTTCTAACATTTTTGCAGCTAGGAGGGGCGATATATTTGTCTTTATGGTGGAAACCCAGAAAACCTTGACATAGGAAAGGGTGCTATAACAAGAAAGGCTGGTGTTTGCTTTGCAGTGCTGTCCTATACACAACTGCAAGTAAAATGTATTCCCTTTGTATGTTATATGTCTCTTTGCCAGGCTGCAAGCATTGCTACAGCCTTGTGTTCCTTGCTTAATGCCCTCAGCTCCACCCCCATAGTGTTCAGGTGTCCCCATCACCTGCCATGCTGGTGCACAGGGCCGTGGGAGGCAACAAACATGGGAGCCACAGGGGATGTTTCCCTCTCCAAAGACACTTTAATACTTCAGAGCTGACAGCAATGATCTCCTTCTTCAGCTGGTATCAGCAGGAGAGAAGGTAAATACACACAGAGTGAAAATCAGCCATCCGCAAAATCCTAAGTGCTTGAATTACATTTAAACACCTCTGCACAGGAATGAGTTTCCTCTGCAAATAGCATCTCTCTTCAGGCAGCAAATACTGGTTTAACTCCGTCACTTCTCAATGCACAGCCACAACTCATTTATATGAGCCAGTCATGTTGTCATGACCCTGGTTCTCTCTGGGTGGCAGCTGATAGCCTTTATGGGACTGATAATGTAATCAAACCCAGAGAAATTAATAAGGTAAAATATGGTCCGTATTTTTCCATTACAGTGTAATGACAAGGAGAAAAAAGTGCCATTTGTTGCAGAGTAGTTGGATTTAATACTGATATTGTTTGGGCTTTCGACGGAAGCTTTCTATTTTAAACAATTGCCGTCCTTAGAAGAGCAGGCATTACTTGCTAAGTGGCTCCAAGAGGCATATTAATATTGAGATCTTTGACTTGTTTGCAACATTGCCACCAATTTCTTAAAGCTTACAAAGGAGACGGTAGCAACCCACATGCCCTCCTGTATAAAACCACTGATCTCCTCAAAATTTTTCTGTGTGTCTGCAGAGACATCATTAAAACTGCATGATGCTGGAGGCTGCAGTACCCAGGAACAGCCCGCACGCTGAAGACAGCAAGAGCTGGCTCTGAGTTAAAACAGTGAATTTGTATTTATTTTCTTTTATTGCTTACTCATTTACGAAGAGGGAGAACATTTGTCACTTGCTCAGTTTTTCCAGCGCTGCACCATCTCTCCCTTTCTCTCTTTCTTCATAGTCTTCAGCCAGTTTGTGTAGGACACACACTCTCTCCTACACCCACTTAACTCCCAAGGTCTCTGAAATGCCTACGCCCTTTATATTCACTGGAGTGCTTTTTTTGTTGTTTTCTTTTCTTTAAACTACAGGCAACACAGAGCCTCACCACAACAAAGTGAGGGAGCAGAGGTCACCCACTCCCTGGGGAGCTGAGGAAGGTGCAGGCAGTGGCATCCTGTTTTGGGGGGAAAGTCTCCTGTCTCACCCTCCGGCAAACCACCCCACCGTGCCGACCAGAGGAGCCCCATTAGTGACAAGTGCTTTGAAAGCTAAATAAGCCTTGCTCTGTGTAGGTAAGGATATGTAAAATGCTGCTGCTGTGAACAGGCCTGAGGTAGTCAAGATCATTAGCACAGTTAAAAAGAAGCTGCAGGGCAGCAGAGGAGAATTAGGCTGAGAAAGCTGGAGTTGTTCAGGCTGGGGAAGAGAAGGCTGTGTGGGGACCTTACAGCAGCCTTCTAGTATCTGAAGGGCTCCTACAAGAAAGCTGGAGAGGGACTTTTTACAAAGGCATGTAGGGATAGGGTGAGGGGTAATGGCTTCAAACTGGAAGAGGGTAGATTTAGACTGGATAGGAGGAAGAATTTTTTCGCTATGAGAGTGGTGAGACACTGGAACAGGTTGCCCAGAGAAGCTGTGGATGCCCCATCCCTGGAAGTGTTCAAAGCCAGGCTGGATGGGGCTTTGAGCAACCTGGTCTGGTGGGAGGTGTCCCTGCCCAGGACAGGGGGATGGAACTAGATGATCTTTATGGTCCCTTCCAACCCAAACCATTCTGTGATTCTACGAGAGTGAAGCACCAGCTCCCACCTCCGTTCTGCACAGGCAGAGGGCAGGCAGCTCCTTTCCCTCCCCGGGTGGCTGCCTGTCCTACAGCAGATCTTCCCAGATGCCCCTGCCCACATTGCCTTCCACAGCAGTGTCCTCCTGGCCTGTTGCTCTCCTTTCACCCCATGCTGGTGTCAGGGCTGAATAACCCATTAAGGAGCTGTTGTTCGACAAAGATTTCTTGGGGTGACCATTGTGGCTCCAGGAAACAGAATCTCCCCCTGGTAACAAACCTCATGCACACTCAGAGCCACAGAAAGGGCCATTTTCTCATTGATCGATTCCCTTTCTTAGTGACTCTTGGTATTCTCCATGATGGGACCTTATAGATTTATACTTACTTATGGCTTTACATTGTTTCATTTCCTGCTAGCTTCTCACTAGCAGCCTGCTTTGATTTAACTCCATGTGGCCAGGCAGGATATTATCAGCCAGGAAAATGGAGAGGCTCTTGATATTGATATTGATGTACTGATATTTATGAAGAAAACAAAGGGCATATATTTTTCACATTCTTCCCTCCTACAGTTTTCAAATACACCTGAACTTACAGCAGTAGCACAGAAAGGAAGCGTCCCAGCATCAAGGGAGAACAAAGCCAGCCCACTGCTCCTTCCCTGTCTTTTAGGAAATGGAAATGTGAGAACTCCTGTGATCTTTCATGTAGGTGAAAAGTTAAGGCTGAAGTCTTAGAGGAGTGCCCATTCATTACCCAACACTCTCATTGCCCTCGGGATTCAAGAAAATTAGACTGCAATTTTCAGTCCTTTCTGCTTCAAAAATTGCCTTATTTTTAGAAAGAGACATTCCTGCATTTATTTTGTCTTTGTGTGATAGATTTTTCCCTTCCCGAGTCTAGGACTTTGTACTTGCCTTTATTGAATTTCACCTAATTGCTTTCAGACCATTTCTTAAATTTATCAAGATCATTTTAAATTCTTCTCCTGTCCCCCAAAGAGCCTGCAAGTGTGGTGTCATGTGTGAATTTCACAAGCATGTTAGCTCTTCCATCATTCAAGTCATTCATGAAAATACAGAACAGTACCAAGACTAGGAGAAATTTCTGTGAAACCTCATGTGTGCCACTATTCCTGTTTGTTGGCAAATTCTTGAGAACTACTTTTTGAGTACCTTTCTAATTACATTTTCCAAGTGTTTGTGCATTCTCCCCATAGCAGTTTCAGCTAGACCAGACTGCCAAGCTTCTGTAGGAGAACATCATATAGAAAAATGTCAAAAATCTTACTAAAGTTGAGATAGATCCCATCTACTTTCCCCTTTCCATGATGTCTGTTTCTCTCCAAAGAAGCAAAGTAGATTACTTTGACATGATCTGTTCTTGACAATTCTATGTTCCTGTTTCTTATCATATTTTTTCCATCTAGGTGCTCCTAAACAAAGGCATTTATTTGAATAACTTTAAATCATCGCAAAGCTGTCTAAGTTATACATTTCCAGACCCTCTCTCCATCCCTCACCCCTTTTAAAGGCAGCTATTTTTATCTTGCTTAACTCTGTGATATTGCCACAGTTCAAAGTCAATTGCTTCTGGTTAGAGATTGTTTTTGATAATTCTTTGGCTTTCAAAGTTTTATTAAGCTCTCCTGCATGAAATGTCTAACCCACTGCAATAAACTTCAAATATATCTCCCCTGCTTTGTCCTAACACACTGTCCCCTTGTTACTATTAATTACATTGCGCATCTGTTTAAAACGTCTTATTTTCCAGCCTTCTTGGTAGGATGTCTCCACCTTCTACATCAGCTGCATTCACTGAAACCTTTTTGGTTTGGTTGGATTTTTTTGCAACTCTTCTGTTGGCAACAGCTTTGGGACCTTTCTCTTAGTTACCTCATACTTATGTTGTACTTTCTACTCAGCTTAAGAATGTGCTCTTTTTCCTCCTTTTTGGATCTCCAGGTGAAAAGGAGGTCTTGAGTGCACTTCTTCCATGGGTGAGAAGGTCCAGTAACCCTGACAAAAAGCTAAATTTGGGGAGAGTGATGCTCTAAAGAATGGCCTGACACTGCCCATGAGAGAACGTATGTGCGGCTGTTTGAACAGGGAGGGCAAAGGTGTTGGGACACGAACAACTTGTTTATGGAACCAATTATGTCTTTCAAAAGTGAGGTTGCACTTCAGGGTTCCTCCAGTGAGCGGGCAGATGTGCAGGAGGCTCTAAGCATCTCCCCCAGCATTTTTTTTCCCATTCCCCTCATTAGGAAAATGTTGGATCAGGGAACTGATCCGGTAGAAACAAAGGCATATTTTAGCAGAGCCTTTTCTTTTTGTTTTTCACTGATCTGGTTCGGAACAAAACTACACAAAACACTGAGCCAGTGCCACAGAGGCAGCGGTAGCGTAGCTGGAGGCAGGGAACAGCAGGAACCTCTTAAATCCCCTCTCTGGTGGGGACAGGCTTTCCGTGGGCCGGCTCTGAAGGGGAGACCAACTTGCAGATCTGAAGCAAGTGCCAGTGAAATGCCATGCAGAGCAGAAATGGTCAGGAATTTTTGTTTTAATTATTTTTCCCCACAAAAAAGTTTACATTGCAACTTTTGGCAGGAACGGGGCAATGGCCAGGAACTTTCTTTTTTTTTTTAATGTTTTGTAAATAATTGAAATAGGATAGTTCAAGGGGTTTTGGTTCAAAGCCAGCTTTTTTCAATTGTAAGTTAATTTATAATTTTAAAAATATGATATCAACATCAGAGCTATTTCTAGATTATTACCCAGGCTGTGCAGATGAAGGGGACTCTCTGGATTAATGGCTGCTGCCTGAAAAAAAAAGAGGTGCAGTGCCTTTAGGATGCGATTTCCATCTTCTTCTTCCTTTCTTGAACACTAAATATTTATCCTTTTTTTTTTGAGGAGGAAGTGTAGGACAGGCAGGAGTGGCTGCTGCAGGCCACAAAATGAGCCAGGGTGAGCTGGATCACAATTCAGGAGCTAAACCTGACTTCTCTGGGCTGCACCCTGATGAAGTGGGAACCCTTCTGCTATTCAGTGATTTTGAGATTAACAGTAATAAAAGCTTTAACTTCAGGCAAGGCTGCCTAAACTTGACACGGCAGAGGAATGGGCTCAAGCAGAATGGATCAGCTGAGGGGGCTGAACAGTCAATCAGCCGTTTGTCCTTGTAAAAGGTGGATTATAAAAACACAAGGTAGCTATTCTGGATCACAACATGCTAGATAGGGATAGTGAAGCTTTGCATATGTCCTAAGTAGCATGAGATAGCTCAGTTAACTCCTGAGATATGTGCCAGAGAAGTAATGGCAGGATCTGGCCCTGCTGGAATGCAATGACTTTTAAGAAGTATAAAAGTCAAACGAGTTGTTGGTAGTGAAGATATCTTCCCGAGATGTAATCATGGAAAATTCCTTTCAAGAGCTGGTGTTTAGACCTCAGCAAATGCACAGCAAATTGCATTGTGATTTATTTGTCAGTGTCTTTATAGGTTGGGCGTTACTTTACCCCACAGCTGGAGTCAATTTTTAATATTTAAAAGTGGAAAGAAAGCAAAACCTAAACACATACAGATCTGTCTGTTTTAGATTGTACTTTTCCCAAACATTACTGTTTAGAATTGAACCCTGAATAGATTTCTGCAGAGGCCAGCTGGCAACACAGAATTAAAATAACTGGGACTGGGTAGACTACATAGAAAGACCTCCTAAACTGCAGTTAGCTGATCTGGTATTCATAGTCACTCCAGAAATAAATCTAATCTTTCCCTTCTTCTGATAAAGGACAGGAGGTTCCATCTTCTTCTCTTTTTTTTTTTTTTTTTTTTTTTTACCCTCCTTCTTTTTAAAAAAAAAAGAAAAAAAAGAATTATTCTCTCTTTTTTCCATCCTCTCTGGGTCCTTTTATGAACCTCACAGAAACGCCCCGGCCTCATGTCGCACCGCTCCTCGAGGGACGTGGGGAATCCACGTGGGCCCCAAAAGGAGCTGGAATTACCCCAAAAAAACATCTTTGGAAGCGTCCCCTTAACCTGCAGCAAAAAAAAAAAGGGGGCTTTTCCTTGATTTCCTTAATACATAACCAAAAATGGGATTCGGACTTTTCCGGGCAGAGCGCCGGTCCAGGGCTGTTGGAGTCCCCCTTTTTTTTTTTTTTTTTTTTTTTTTTTTTTTTTAACCTCCATCTCTTTCTCACTCTTTTTGTCTTTCTCTCTTCTTGGCTTTCTCTTTCTTTCTCCCTTTCTCTCACTCTTCCATGGCACAGCGCTGTACCGAGTAGGTGTGGTACAGTGCATTCTTTAAATATAGTAGTTGCTGGTTACCATGAGAGCCTGCTGAAGAAACAGATAAATAGAGTGAGGTGGCAATGATGATTTACATCACTCTTGAATAACACACACATTCGGGGCGATTCGTGGAGAAACAGACAACAAAGAAATTTTCCTGTGCCCATCAGCTTTTACTCAGTTAGCCAGGGAAGGCTAACGAAGTGACAGCTGGAGTCAGAAACAGATCCTATTTCAAAGCCCGTACTGTACCTACACTAGACAATTCGGTCTCCTGTGGTTCATGCTCAGGCTTTGTTACAAAGTTGTGCCTGGTTTCCTGCAGCATGAAATGAACTGACAGGCCAGCGCTTAAAGCACAGCTCTGAGGACCAGGATTTGGGAATTTTATTGCCTGTTCTGCCAACGACGTGCCAGGTGATTTCAAAGCTCAGACACAACAGCGAGTTACCATCATATGCAGATAATCACACAACAGCTAAGCCCCAGTAACTGTCTGTACATGTGTTTATAACCTCTAAGTCTGCCACTAAAGGCTAGGTAACAACTTAACTTGGTCCACAGAGAAAGACAGTGAAGTTGGATCTGCTGTGGGCTGAGAGCAGAAGCACAGACACGGCTCGGCTGGTACGCAGTGAGTCGTTAAGCCCCTGCTACCAGCTCCTGTGTCTAAGTGCTGTGAAAAATCACTTTACTTCTTCATATCTCAACTAAAAACTGCGATAACATTGCCTGACTCAAAAATACACCGCTGCCGTAGTCCTTGGTAAGGTCTCAGAGATTCTCCGGCAGAAGGGAGCAATGGAAATGTTTTAGTTGCTTTATGATTACTGTGGAACCACCATGCAAAGAAACAAAAATCACGAAGACTATTCCCAGCCTTCCTCCTTTTTCATAGGGAGAGGTACCTGTGGAAGAATCGTTCTGCCAACTGCCAGCAGCTTCCAGCTTGTCCGGGCGTCTCTGTGTTATAGTAGAGTGCACATGGAAACAAGACCATCTTTGCATGGCATGTCGGACTTCATGCACAATTTCAGTCTCCAAGTTGCTGGTGAGTGGCCCTGGCACCCCTGCAGGGAGCCATGGATATGTTTACCAACAAAAGGGCTCTGTAATATGCAACATATGGAGATAGGAAAAACAACTCTAATTGGGAAAGGCACAATCCCATTTGGTAACATTGTTGTACCTCTTAATAGTATTTTATTTATTCTCTCTTCCCTACTGAGTCATGGTGGATGCCAAAAGCCAGGACCACCAAGCAAAGCTGGCTCCTTCCCAAAAATATGCCTTGCCTGAGTGGATTCGCTCTGTGAAGGATTGCAGGGAGATGTTCTCCTTCAAAGATTTTTATATGATTGGAAGGGATGTTGTGAGATAGGCAAAGAATGCTTCCAGCTGAGAAAGGCTTTAGCTTCCTGCCTGTCTAGTCCAGAGCAAGAAACATTTTGGCTGTCTTTGTGGAGCTGCTGTCTGCAGACCACAAGGCTCTTGGTTCAAACCTCAGCTGTGAAAATGTGCACAAAGGGAGCGTTTATTCAGCAGATGGGGGACATCTCTGTTTTGAGGAAGGCAGCTAATTCAGTGTCTGGCCAGCAGCTGGCAGTCCTGGCAAATGATGTATTTTTTTAAAATATCGACTCTTGTGGCTTGTCGTCCCCATCATGAATTTTCACATCGCTTCTTTGAAGATTAGCACAATTACAAAAGGTTTCTATTACAAACCTTTCAGGATCAGAAGGGATCCTTGGAGCAACTCCTTGCTCTTAAGGGCATCTGGTCTGGGCTGGTCAGGCTCCATCATGATGGAATTAGTTTATCTTTCAGAAATCTGCAGGAGGTGAGAAAGGTAATACAGATTGCTGTAGTGGCTAATGGGAAACACCAGGGAGGAGGGGCATTGCTTCCTATCTTAGACTCTATGTGCATTCTTTGAAAATAAGCATCTTGCTATCTCCAGAGGCTACCTGTAGTCACAGGAAACATGGCAAGGAATTTTTCTGACAATACTATACTTCATGGGAAAATCTTTTGTTTCTACTCCTGCAATGTTTTTGTTTGAAATGTCTCTCGTTCATTCAAGTTTTCACCAAATTAGATAAGCACATCCCTGCCTGGATTCTGGGTGGGATGCACAACACCAGGGCCCCTCTCTCTGGGTCAGTGATGCTGGGCCAGCCCAGCTGGCTGGGTCTGCTGTAGGCTCTTGGCAGACGGGACTTCTGCTCGTAGGCAGGGTAGCCCCGGTGTGAGGACCTCTGGCAGCTGGTCCCAGTCTGCAAGGCTGGGGGAGGGATGCCAGGCAGCACGCCCTGAGTCTGGAGACCCAACGACTCCAAAAAGTGAGAAGCTTGCAAGCTCTGGCTCTGACCAGGTCTTGGCTCCCCGGGTGAGGGCAGGGATGCTGGCATCCCGCAGAGCCTCAGGTGGAGCTGCCTGATTCCAAGCTGCAGAGCCAACTCCTGGGAGGACTGAGACATGCCACAGCGTTTCTGTCTACAGGGTGAGATAGGAGGGTGGAACTGCTGCAGCTCCTGAACATAACTAGGAAAGAAAGGAAAAAATTTTCAGGCCAACTTGGACGAAGCCAATATTTTACAATTTTTTTTCAAATCAGACTCTCTTGTTTTGGACCACCTCTAGTGTCACAAAGAACCTCACATGTTAAAATGCCTCGCGCACTAAAACGAAGAATCTAGTCCAAACTAAAGAGGCCACCTAAAGGAGACGGTCCCCTTCCCTGGCATACACGCAGTACTATCATCAACTGCATTTGAATCTTACTCACACGAATTCAATGCTCAACTATCTGAATGGAAATGAACAGATTTGGACTAGGTCTAGCTTTTTGCAAGAATGACCCGAGTCTTACCAAAATATTGCAAAACTTTTGTGTCTGTACAGAAATTCTCAAAATCAAGGAATTGAAAGAAAAACACTTTTTGGTGTGCGAGCACAGGAGAGGAAAAGAGAAGTACATTGCATAAAAGGAAAATACATAAAAAATCAAGTCAGACACAGAAATATAAAGGGTTCTGTCTCTCTCAGACCACAAATCCACAGTGTGCATGTGCCAACTTCTTTCACATGTTCACGCCTTTTTTCTCTCTGAGACAAGGAAGACATAGATGTAGAGTTTAGGGATGGAAGGACACTTGAAAATCACTCAGCTGGATCTCATATGACGCAGAAAATCTGAAGGGCTGATCTCTGCATCATGTCTTAAATTTACTGTTGAACACATCCATATACAGACTTGACTAACATCCCTAAATAAATTGCTCCAATGTTAAACTCTCCTCAATAGTAAAAATATGTCTGCATGCATCTAGCTGGTAAGACCTCTTTTTTAAGTGGTGTGGCAAAGGAAAAGATTTAAGGTATGTTATTGAGTTTTGCTCAAGATTCAGGTATAACAATGTTCTCACCTAGCTGGGGCCTGAGGAGGTTTGGCCTGGGTATTTCTCTAGAGAAGCCAGATGTGTGTTTGCATATCCCCAGCACTGACTGCAGTACATACATGTAAGCCAGAACACCATAGCCCTGCCCATGTTTCCTCTGTTCAGCATCACTTGAATGTGATGGTCCTGCTGCAGTCACCCTGAGCTGGGTGGTGTCCTCGTCCTTGGGCTTCTACGCTGCCCAAGGCAGTCCCCGAAAATACTTTCTTAATTCCTGTGGTTAAATCTCACTCCCCAAGGTCGCATGTGCTCACAACAAAGAGAGGCAATTCTCCTTCATCCCATCCCAGAGGAGGTAGAACCACCAGTAAGTGTAAAAGTCTCTATGCAGGTAAGATCTGGCCTGCCCAAGAAACACTCTCAGTCCCAGAAACTTTTTACAGAGACTCTGAAAGATACCAGGGAAACAAACCATGTTTAATCCTCCTGACAAAGTGCTCAAGCAGATCAGCTAGAAAGAGTGTTTGCAGGAAGAACCTGAATGGAGGGTCAGGGTCACTTTACCCCCAGTTGTAAATACCCGTCATGTGGCACTTGATCCTTCCTAAAAGGTTAAAGACATCTCTGTACAAGAGGAGGCATACCCCCAAATATGTCCTCATCAGCACAAATGATTCAAGGGCATGCAGAGGGGGAGAAATTCCAACAGCAGCAGTGAAATCAACCTTCCTATTCCTGGCAAAATGCGACTGAGGTACTCCCTGGAGCAGCTCCTCCAGGCAGTACGGCACGGTGCTATTGCTCGGTATGAAGGAAAGAAAATTAACCTTCAGAAACAAATCCTCCTGCTTTTCTGTGTCAGGTTTTATAGCACAAATAAGGAACATGCCCAAAGGGTCCTAGCAACACTCTTATATTCCCTTTCAACAGTTTGTTTTTAAATACACCCAAGCAAGCTGTTGTCCATCTCTCCCAGTTGTCAGGAAAGAAAGCTATATCGCTGTAGCACTTAAATTCCTGGGTGAAATCTTGGCTGCACTTAGTGATTGAGGTATTTGCTATTTACTTCAACAGGGTGAGAACGGCATAGCTCTTACTTGCCTGAAACCACAGAGAGGGATGATCTGCAGAGTTGGCTGCAGGAGGCTTTCACACAGCCATTTCATAGGATTTTGAGATTGCTGCCCCAGGAGAGAGCTTCTTCGTGGTTTCTCATTTGGTAAGTGTGTGCTGCTTTTAAATGCTGCTATCAGACACACAGAAACAACCTCCAGAGGGTGAGGTGTGAGCGTGTAACCCAGGGCAGAAACTGCTGCTTTGATAAAAAAAAATAATTACACAGGTTGTGTGTGAACACCTGAACTTGTGAGTGCCTTTTTGCATCTTGGTCCAGGTACATACCCAGCCTGTGTCCCCCTTCTGAACTTGGGCAAGAGGTGCCTACAAATGATTACTGCACTCTCCTACACCCCATAATACATCCAGAAATGGGGTCTGGGCAGAAGCCAGTGTGCCCAGCCAGGTGTGTAATAAGGGCACCTGGTGTGAATAATGGGTGACTACATCCAAGCTGTACTGTACAGCTTGTGCACTACTGCATATAGAGATGGCCAGTGATGCTCCATCGCAGTTCTTTATTTTGTTGTTCTTAATGCTAGTCTCAATCTATAGGGCATCTCTATTCTAGGAGCACCTCTTGTGAATGAAAATGTGATCTGCAAAGCCCTTAAAAGCGAGAGCTCCGCTTTCTGCACAGTGCTGCATTTGTTGAATTTATTTGCTGGGCTGAATTGCAAGGTATTGATAATGATAATAGCACCTATCTTGTGTATAGCATGCTCTAACATGTAACAATGCATCTCAAAGTGTTTCACAATGCAACACAAACCCCTTTTATTTCCATATACCCCTGGAGGTTCCATATTCACAGAATCACAGAATCTTCTAGGTTGGAAGGGACCTTAAAGATCATCTTGTCCAACTGTCAACCTAACTGACAAAAATAGACACCCACACAACAAACAAGGAGCATCATCACTAAACCATACCTCCCAGCACTTCATCAACCTGTCTTTTGAACACCTCCAGGGATGGTGCCTCAACCACCTCCCTGGGCAGCCCATTCCAATGTCTGATAACCCTCTCAGTGAAAAATTTTTTCCTAATATCCAGCCTGAACCTACCCTGGCGCAAGTTGAGGCCATTTCCTCTTGTCCTGTCGCCTGTGACTTGAGAAAAGAGACCGACCCCCATCTCTCTACACCCTCCTTTCAGGTAGTTGTAGAGAGCAATAAGAGAGCAATAAGGTCTCCCCTCAGCCGTTCCTAATTTAGCTCATTGCTTTACACAATCTGATACAATTCAGGAGGACAAGGCAAAGAGGGAGGCCTTCACCTGCTGTTGTTATCCCAGGAAATGTCATGTCTACAACACACAGGTGAAGAACCTGCCACAAAGGGTAGGTGCAAAACAGGTCAGTGAAGAGAGAGCCAGCAGCTGTGTGGACGCAGCACCACAGTCACGCACAGCTGCACTGAAATGGTCCCCATCTTTGAGTAGGTGTAGAAAAACCTGTAGCCTGAATTTCACCTATCTATTTCCTTATGGCCGTGGGGGAGCCTCAGAGAGTGATTCATAGGACCTACATAAGGCAGTAAGCAGGCAGCTGCCTGGAACTAGTCAATAGGAACATCAGGCAGAGAAACGCAAATGGAATTTAGCCCCAGTGGTCTAATATAAAAGATCTGCCAGTGACCAACTCACTGCCTGGGTGGTTCTTCTGATGGTAGTTTGTGGTTTCGGTTATTACTTTCAACAAAGGAATGAGGATAATAAAGATTTCGGAGTCTAAATTAATCTTGTGAGGCTCGTAAAAGTTATATTCTGTACCAGCTTTGTGTTAGGCACAATCCAGTGGCTTTTATTTGCCTGAATGTCCCTGACTTCTGAAATATGCACAGTACATGGAGGTACCAGATTCTACAGGAATGATGAAATTCATGTTTGTTCTGCATTAAAACAGCCGGTGTTGAATGTCAAAGGCCTGTCAGAAGAAAGTTTCTTGCAAATGAAGCACCTCAGATAGAGCAGGATCAAAGTTTTACTTTAAATTTGGAGTCAGACACTGTTTTTTCCAAAAAAATAGATATACTCACATGATTAGCAAATAGGCCAGAACAAAATGAGAGTTTTTAGATAAATTATGCTCTTCTGCCAGCTATTGTGAAACTCTGAAAACCTACGCATGCTTGTAAATAGATCACACTTACATGGAAGGAGATCTCTAAACGCACTGTGACTCATGCAGCTTAAATATACAAGGATGGATCGTACACTGCACAGGGCTGGAGTTTCTTTCAGTATTATACATTAACAGACTCGTGGTATGCAGTGTTACAAGGACACATTGGTAAGAGCAGTTACCTGGCGGATTTTGAGGAATAAAGATCCAGTCGTCACTTTACTTTCCTTCTCAGTGACTACTAGTCAATCCCAAAATTATCAACAGGACGTTTTTAAAGCTTTGGAAGGTCTCATTGCACTCAATAGGGCAGGAGAATATATGGCCATCCTCAGATCATTGTACTGCAGGCTTATGATTCTGCTTACCAATGTAATATAGGACAGCTTTTTTTCTTTTGTTTCCTTATAGTTATGAATGCTCAAAAATTAATTGCTTACAGGCTTAAAGTTAAGTGCATGCTAAGTGCTTTGTTGGACTGTTGCTTTGCTTAAGTGCTTTGCTACATTCTCAGTAGACTGTGGGCTCAAATCCTCATCTGTCTCCCTCGTGATTTTGGCATTTAATCTCGTAGTCTACGTCGATGTAGCTCTGGATGCAGATGGACTCAGCAGCCCATGCATCTCTGAGTCACTTGGCTGCCGTGGTGACCACTGGCCAGTTGCTTCTGCAAGGCTGCCTGTTGGCGGGTCACTGTGTGGCTGTGTTTGGACACGTATTCCCAGGTCCCCTGGAGCTCGTGTGCTCCGACCATGCCAAAGGGGGTAGGAGTAAGAGTGGCTGGCGCAGCCCCTCCTGATGGGGGTCCTGAGACTGCCGTTACAAGACAGTGGAGATGCAGTCCAAGACACGAAGATCTTGATTTGAAGCTCGTTTGAGCAGGGAGTCAGGAATCTATCCACGGCCTTCTGAGCATTTAGAGTCTCAAATGAGCTCCACTTGTCAAAAACAAAGACTTAAAGACAGCACTGACATGTTTTATACATTTTTCACATTATTCCACAGTAATGAGGACTATAAACATCCTTTTTTTCAGAACTGAAAGATGAGATTTTTGGAACACGAGTCTTTGGCAAATTTGGTAAGGAAGTTGCCTGGAGCAGTGAGTTTGGCTGATGTCTGTACTTACAGGCTTACGAGCCAGGATGGGGCAGCATCAGCAAACACTACAGGAAAAAACAAAGAACTCAGCTTTGCGCACGTCTGCCCTGGGAGCCGGCTTTCGGCCCCCTCCATCGATTAGTACATGCTTGAATGCTTCCTTTAACTGGAGCTCCGAAACAACGCACAACATTCTCTCTGAGGGAGGAAAGGAACTCCTGAGACTTCTGCAGCCTGAGTTTTGAGCATCAAACGCTAACATCATTAATTGCTTCCAAGCGAGCTAGCAAAGCCAGGGCGATGCACAGACATCTGTGCCTGAGCGGCCCACATTGAACGCATTTAGGAACGTTGGGGCAAGTCTACTTGGAAGGCCAGTAACGTTCACTAGGCAAGTCAGTCGCTGCCAATTATTCACTGTGCTGTAATTCAGAATACGGTCCTTATGTTACAGATTTTGTGATCGTGGCCCCTGTTCAGAAAGCCTTAGAAGCGCAAGGCACTCTGCTCGCAGGCGCTGGCTCTGCACAGGGTTTCAGCATGTGAAGGACACCTATTTTCATTGGAAGAGACTCGCCAACAGCAACTGTCAAATTTTGGGCCCATTAATCTTTTTTTGTGAAAGGAAAATTTTAAATCTATTCTTCGACTTGGAAAACAACTGAGTGCGAGTTTGTGATTCATCTTGCCATTTGAGGAGACAAATTAATGAACCCTAGTAATACGTTAGTCCAACATCCTCCTTTCTCCTATTGAAAAAAAAAAAAAAGATGATGAAGAAAGAGGTTAAAAAATGTTGTCTGCCCGTTGAGCTGGTGCCTGTGTTTCTTGAGTTACGAGGTGCATACATTATGAGCCTGGAGGGATGCAGAGTTTTGAGTGCATTTCGATGCCTTCCACTCACTTTGCCATTGAGATGTTTGTTGACAACTTAAAAGGGTGGAGGCACCTCTGCAGTTCTCTCTGGGGGCTTTTAAGGTTTATTTTGTGTTTTTGTTGTATTCCAGGCTCACAGCTGTAATTTTTCTACTGTCCTTTTGATATTCTTACTGGCCATGAGTTCTTTTCCTTACCCAAACTGGCTGAGGCCTGTTTGTAGCCATCCCTTTCTCTCACCACATTTCATGCCTGAAGAGGGATTCCACAGCTGGTGTCTCTGTGCCTCCTGAGTGGAAAAAGGGGAACCCTCACCCAGCAGCCTCGCTTTCCCCTTGTCACAGGCAAGCCATCTCTGGCCCCAGCAGGACCATGCAGTCCAGGGGCCGTGCAGATGGGCACTAGAGGTATAGCAATGTGCCCGAGATGCAGGCAGGACCACCACCCGCTGTCACAGCAAGCCCCAGTACAGCCACTAGTTGTGCATCAAGCAACTCCTATTTCCCCCAGGCCAGACATACTGCCCATGGCTCATTGCTGGCAGAAGGAGATGGTGTCCTCTGCTCAAGCACATCCTGCAGGAGCAGCTCTACAGAGTCAGAGAAGCTTGCAAGGACTCTCTGGCCTTTTACATGCAAAGAAAGCTCCAGGAGACTCTGTAACCCCAGCCTGTCTCTCAGCCTGTTCCCACTCTTTTCAAGCCCCAAGGTCTTACGTGAGCCCCCAGCACACCACATCTGCACCAGGAGCTGGGTTTGGCTCCAGTCAGGGCCACAGATGAATTGGTTGCATCCTGGCCTCCATCCAGCTGCTCCCCAAGTGTCCATCAACACAGATGCTATCTTAAAAACAGTGTGCAAACACAGCCAAACTGCTCTTTTACCTGGGCTGGTAGGAATGCCCATGACAACGTAGTTCACTAACTCAGGCTCCCCTGTTGCTTTCCATTTGGTTTCCTGCTGCAGCATCTGAATTGCCCAAAGCTGTTAAACATACGGAGATATGCTGACAAAATAGAACTCATGAAATTAGTTTAAGTAGGAGATTTTTAACAGAACAATCAATCCCTTCACTATTTTTTTTCCTCCGTCTTCTGAGGCATTAGGATGCATGGGCATCACATTCTGAGGTTTCCCTCTACTGACCTTCCTTTTTTGAATAAAGCCTAAAATTCTCACTCGTTTACTTTTCCCTGCTGCTCTAAGAAAAGAAAAAAAAAACCAACCCAAAAACCAAAACCCAGAAATATGATGGGGCTTTTGTGAAAATCAGTGTTGGCAGTAGTGTCTCAAATGTTGAGTAATCCCGCTGTAGAGAGTAACTTTGCCACTGACCCAGAATATGGGGAAACACGTAGTTTACTCAAAGAACCAAGTCTGGTTCACAAACTACCCCTTATTTTAAGAATTTATTATATTAACAGATAACTTCCCTTTGTTGTCATATGGGTGAGGAGAACAAACCTTCACTTCATGGGTGCACAGCTTATTTGAGCAGACAAGCCATTAAGATGCTTGACATCAGGTAAGATCCCATTGTGACCCCTCCAAACCTCTTCCACAGCCCTCATATCACATTCCCAGCTGAAGAAGAGTCCTTCTGTGGAGAGCTGAACTCTCAGAAGAGGTACCACACTGCGATATATGTGTATATATAAATACCCTGCACTGTCATCATGAGGGTATTGCATCCTCTATAGAAGATGGCATTCAGTGCTGAATATTCACTGTCAGCATCAGTACTTTTGAACTTTCTATGAGAGGTGAACATTTTGAATTCCCCAGACTTTGCCAAGAGAAAGATAAATTAACACGGTGTAAAATTTCCATATTTTAATGGCACCCATTTTATATTCAGGCTCGGGACTTAGAATAATCGAGTTAGTTTCATTTCTGTTTATAGCTCATTTCTGCTCAATTTCCTCTCCTGCCTTTCCCGCAGTAACTCAGTGTGGCGGGGCTCGGGCTGCAGATTCTACAGGAAAATGGTTAAAATTTGTTTCACTAAAAATACACTCACAGTTCATACAAACCTATTTATTGATCCTATTTTCAAAAAGCTTCACCTGTGACCTAGCTGAACCAGACTACAACACTCTAAGCTTTTGATGATATGGATTTTCCCAGATATTGCTTACTGTCTGTTTCTAATTCATATGCATGTTCCTGATCTATGACAACTGGCTGGTTTATTTTTAATATCATTGCTGCACATGAGCAATAAAGGGTGACACTTCTTCAGAAACCCACAAACTAGCAATAAGCTTCTTCAGTTACAAAGGAAAAGAGCAGAGCTCTGCCATCAAGGAGAAAACATCAAATCTGGGGGAGAAGCTGCAAAGAGAAGAAAAGGGTTTTCACATGGTTTGCAACCCACATACTTTTTTTTTTTTTGGCCACTCAAAGGTTTTTTGTAATTGCCAGCCAAGTGCTACACAGCAAATTCCAGCTCCACTGGTGCTATCAGAGCTGCTGTGAAGTTAACCTAAAGCTGGCTTATGTAGCCAGATGCAGCTTTTCCAATTGCAGAGGATCATTGTGGAAGGATGGAGAAGGTCACTAAATGGTCACATGTGGGGCTACCATAGCCCATCTAAGGCTCCCTGGCTCCTAGGGGAGGAGAGCACATTTCACAAGGGAGTCTCAGAGTGGACTTTCACAAAAGGCAACCACAGATGAGAAAGTACCCTCCCAGGGCTAAACAGGCAGTCAGAGGACAACACTAGGCTGGCCTAAAACCCCATTTTACCCCCTCTTCTCTAACTGAAATGAATGTAAATAAAAGTCTCCTCCAAGTGGCACCATCTCTCCAGCCTGTGGAGTGGGACGAGCAGCAGGAGAATGGTGGTGGGCACCGATGCTCTGGGATGGGCCATGGAGGGAGAAGCCAAGCCCCCAGGAGGGAGAAGCCAAGCCCCCAGCAGGCTCTGGGAACTGCTGGTGGCCCTGAGCTCATGGCTGAGATCACACACCAAGATACACGCTGAGCAATTGCTCTCTCCACAGGGTGAGAGGATGCTATGCTTTAAATTTCTAGATCTGATCAAGGTGTATTCCGTGAGTTCACAAGTGTACGTAGGTAAAGAGGAGTTCTTTTCCAACAACAACTGTTTATTTTTCGTCACATCTTAGGTTGATAAAGGCAATCTGTATAATTAATACCATTCCACCTTGGCAAGGTACTAGATCTATTGTTACACGGTGCTCTGATGATAGTGTTAGAAAATATCAATGAAGTGAACACTAAGGTGATGAGGAACCAACATATCATAGTGACAGCCATTATCAAATAAAGCTGACGTTAATTAGGGCTCTGTCAGGCCAGGTGCTGAGCCTGGCACTATTTGATATCTTCACTGGTAATCTGGAAGCATAAAATCATTGCTAATAAGATATTTGGTAACAGAGAGGTAAATAATTGTGTGGGCGGGACAGTTATGCAAGACTGAGACTCTGCGTTCACTCTATCTAAATACCCTTTAAAACAGGTGAATTCTATGTTATAAACTGCTGATCAAGAAATAGGGACCACGCACAAAATGCCTTATATTGGGAGACTTAAATAAATCTGCCTGATTTAACAAAAGGAAGACAAAGATCTAATTTACGAGCATTAATGGGAGAAAATACCCAATCTGAAGGGACACTTCATTTTCACAGAGAAAAGTGTAACAAGAACCATGGATGGGAGGATGAAGCCAAATAAATTCACATTGGAAATAAAGCACATATCCTTAGCAATACAAACAATTAACCACTGGGAAAAAAAATAAAAATTGGAAAGGATGGATTTTCCATAATTTTTTCATAATGTCTCCTGTTCAAGTCTGAATGCTTTTCTGCAAGCAAAATTTTAGTAAAAAAATCCCAAGTTGTTGGACTCAGAAGCAATGGGAAGTAATTGAAAAGCTGGAGATAAACAGGAGGTGGGGCTCAGCTGGCAATCCCTTCCGGACTTCAAAATCCCCTGCATCTATGAACTGTGCTGCTAAAAAAATTGCCTTATCTCCTAACGAGTGTAATAGGCAGAGAAATGTTCTTGGAATGGATAACTGTAAGTTTGATTGGCCAGGGATATATATCACTTAATGAAATCTAAAATGAGGTGACAGATACCATCAAAAACATCACTGATAGAAATTGTTCAGATGTTTGTTGTGAGCCTCTGTTGTTATAATTCTTTGTTTGTACATTTGCCGAAGGATTTCTTGGCCTGCAGAGGTAATTATGTGCCTTATTGTACGGATGGGAAGAAAGCACTCTTTTCATGCAGACCATATTGATTGGAGTAGTCAATTTATTAGAGAAGCAAGTTCCAAAATGCATACCATTTAGTTGCTTAGGGATTATAGTCAGTTGCAATTTTTCTACTAATTTAAGTTACTGTAGAAATAAAAATATTTCCATGTTGATTTTATTTCAAGAGCAATGAGATTGCATGTCTAGTGCACAGCTTTATTTGACAGAGAAACTTGCATCTGTATTATATCACTGACAGCTAGAGCATTTGCCTGCAGAATACTACGGAAAGGTCATGATTACCAAGAGAAACATAAATGTGCATGCACTTACTAGCTTATTTGACTTGGAAGCTTACAGCTAGATATAGCTGAACAGAGTATTGCCATAGTTAGGAGTATTTCTCAGAGAGGGGTGTAATCAATTTGTAATTTTTAAAGAAAAGCATGAATGTGTAGGCAATCTACTGTTCTTGCCTTCAATTGGCTTGTTGCTCTGTGTTATATTATTTTAAGCAGCAGCTGCCTATTACGAGATTTGTGAAGGTCCTGCTGATTCTGAAAGAGCAGGTTTCATGTCGACAGATTGAATAATAATACTGTGTTCAAGACTCTGCTTCCCACTCTGATCAGTTTAAATTCTTCAGGAAAAGAGCGTGTTCTTCTGTGAAGGTATCTTGTGTGTACCTCCTCAGCAGATAATAACAAATATTTCCCCAAAGCTGGCTTCATCAGAAAATGTAGCAGCGATTGCACTGAAAGACTCAGGCTCCAGAGAGGGGAAAAGTTCACCTCCCTTGGTAAAGCTCAGCATGCCTCTGAAATCATCCAGGCTCTCAGCTCTAACTGCCTTTCTCTCCCCCACATCTCAAAAATAGCCTTTGAGTTCAAAATGATCACATACTCATCTTACATAAAATACACAGGTTCCCAGAGAAGCTTGTGTCCTATTTGCTGAGACGTTTACAGAATGATTTCAATGCCTGCACATGATGGAAAAAATTCGGGACTCGTGCTACTGTTTTAGAACTAATGCATGGGCTGGTAATGATGAAAAACATAAGGTTAGAAATAATAATGGGAGTAGCACTTACCGATGGACCATCAAAAATAAGACTGACAAAATGAATCCTCTTTTTAGAAAGAAGCTAGACTTTTAGGCATTATGTCTATGTTATCTGCCAAGCCTGGACCTAACACTGTGTTTGAGGCCCAAATCACCTGCCATTGTGGGCAGATTCCCCTTCTCAGGATTAAATTTTATATCATCAATGGAGAACACTTGGGCCCCTTCTGCTTTTGAACCTGTGGGTGGCACAGGCACATGAAGGCTTGAAGCAAGTCCCCTACTATCTGTTTACCCCATCAGTCCCTGCAGTGGCACCCCATAGCCCATGTCAGGCAGGTCTGCTGCAGAGGGCTTCTCAGGCAGGTTTGACACAATGTGCATTGGACACTTGCTGGGGGTTCCCTGCCACCATCACCGGGCTTGCAGCAGGGGCCGAAGGTCTGTGAGGAGCTTTACCTTTCAGCTCTGCAGGGAGAGTTAGAGGAAAACCCAAATCTATCCTTTTCTGCCCAGCTTGCCAGCTCCCCTGATAGCTCTCCAGAAAATGGCCAGTACTGACCCCTGAAGGCTGAAATCACACATTTTCCTCATGTTTGTATAAGAGTGGAAGAGAACAAGCCGTGGTGAAAGACGTGAGTCTTTATACTTTCACTTTGCGCTTTTTGTGTTTCTCTTTCTGCATATGTAACAAGATGGCAGAGAATCTCCCCTCATACCGCAGTGGGTGCTGGGCAGTCCCATGTCTTGTCTGCACCCCAGTCGTTGGCTCACAGGACTCATCCTCCCAGGGTGGCTTCATGAACAAGTGGAGTTCCTGTGCAGCTCACTTTGCTCCTTTGTTAGCCTGCCTGAGCTTCTGGTGTTGTCTCCCACAGATCCACCTGCTCCCACTCTGCCTTCTGGAGTTACTGGGTACATCCCCATTTCTAAAATCAAGGTGAATTCTGCTCAGCCAAGGGCAGGCGGCCACACGAGCACAGGATCTGTCATTGAGATAGACTTCCCAACCTCATGCCTTCCTTCAGGCACGACCTTGTCTCTCTAGCAAAGGTGGTCCCACAAAGAACCTTGTTCCCAGTGTGCTGCTGGTCATTAGGCTGCGTGGGGATGGAGGAATCCCTTCCCTGGAGCAGTTTTCTTCTCCTCTACCTGGTCCACGTGGGCTGCTAAGCTTAAAACCCTGTACAACACTCTGAAGAACACTCTCCTATCAGAGGATCTCCCTGTCTTCTTTCAGATCTCGCTTTTATTCACATATATCTGTTTGAGACCAACTGAAGATCAGGAGCCAGCTCAGCTTTCTGCCTCCAAAGGACTGGATTGCCCCAGGAGGTGACAGTCCCACTGTGCTCACTGTACAGCAGGCATCTCAGCAGAGAGCCTGGTGCTGCTGAAGGGCTGCTGGCCCCAGCTCCCCTTGAGAACCAGCAAGGAGCTTGCAGGAGGCACAGCACTGTGTGGTGGCACACTGTGTGGCTGTGGGTCTCTGCCCAAGGCAGCCAAGAGGCAACCCAGCCCAGGGGAATGGTCTACATCTCACCCACCTTCACTTAAAGACACTAACTCTGGGCTGCAGCCTAAGCAAAATGTCTTCACCCCAGGATCTTAGGGTTAGGACATCCTGGTTCAGCTTATCCTACTGGAGATCTACAGGCAGTTCCCGGCCCTGAGTGGCAGGCAGCTCAAAGCCAGCAGCCTCCAACCTGCCCATGCCTGCACTGCTGTCCCGGCAGACAGACATGGTTAACGTTCTGCAAAGACACTGTGCAACAGGATCGGGCATCCCCTCCGGGTTTTAGGAACCTAATGCTAAGTTCCAGCAGGCGTTTGCCTTTCTTGCACCTTTCCCCAGACACCTCAGATGTTCTCCAGAATTAGTTACTGTTTGGGAACCGCAATTTGTCCTCTGGCTCCTACAGATCCACAGAGATAGGAGCGGTGTATCCAAGTCCTTTGGAAAATCCAGCCCCAGAACGAAGTGTCCTTGCTGGCTTTTCTGCAGACCAGGTGATTTTCCAGCTCCAACCCAAGTTTAATACCTTCAAGGGGCAGCTGATTAGTCACAGATGGGGACTAAACACAACTCCCGTCTGTTGAAAAGATCATTTTTTCTATTTTTCCCAGAGAAGGAAGCTCCCAGGAACGTAATAGCCAATGTGATTTGTATTAAATGCAACACATCGAAGTCCCCCTTAATTTAACTTGGAGAGCCAGTATCCTGCTATCAATGCTCTACTGTGGTTCAGGGATTTATCCCAGTAAATCCTAGTAGGGGGCTATTTAATCAGCAGAGCCCAAGCTCAGTGTTTGCAAACAGACCTTAAAATAAAAAATGTAGAAGTAGGTTAGAGTGAGCAGGCGGCTTGGCATTCCTTAACACAGAGGCAATTTGTTTTCATACCTTCTGTAATACAGCCTCTCACCCCTCGGCACATAAGCACCAATCAACCTGCAGGGAATCATTAGCTTAAAACAATTACCAGCAGATTTCTTTCAGGTCTCAGGAGCGCTGGGGACTGCAGAGCTTATCATTTGGCATTCACTGCATCCTTAACCTTTCCAAAGGCAGCCGGAGAGAGCAGAAACCAACAGAGAGCCTTTCAAAAATCTTTTAATAGCTGCTTTCTCCGTTTGTGTTTATAGCGACCGTAGCTGTTGCAAAAAGCTTTCTAAAGCTCTCCAGGCCTCCCTGGAGCAAAGACCGGCTGGTGCTGGGCACTGTAATAGCAGCACATTGTTCCACAGGTGCAAAGTCACTCTAAACCCTTCCTTTTTCCTCTCTCTGGAGGCCAGGGCTGGCCATAACTTTCCACGCCGAGCCGTTCCAAGGCTGGTGTCATTACTGCAGATGTGGTTTCAGCACGGTGCGTGGGGCTGGGAGTTGTGCTGGCAGCTCACTAACGCTGCGTCTCTGCACTGGGGACCCTCTCCTTATAATCACTACGTTGGCTGAAGAGTAACATTTTAATGACATTTGCAGATGTCATTCAAACCATGGGTGGCTTTACCCATACAAACATAGCTCTTAGGCGACGTGGCTTGGTGCAATTGATGCTTTGTGCCTTTATAAGCGTGGTCTTTGAGAACATTTTTCACTTGTGAACAGCAAAGTCCAGATCCTCCATAGCAGCTGAAACTACTTAGTAAAACTAAGAAGCGGGGACAGCAGGGACTAGTTAGTGGCTTCTAATCTTTTGTTGTACCCTGGCTTCAAACTGAGTTAGAGAAGCTTAATACCATTTAATGCTTTTAGCTCCTAAAGGATTCACTGTAAGACACACACTTATTCCCACTACAGGCTTAGGTGGAGAATAAAGCTGAAAATCTGCTCTCTAAAAGTAATGGAAATGTGATTTTTCTGCATTGTTATTCCCATGTAATCCAAGAACCAGGATCCCTGTGCAGCATCTATGCTATCTATGCCAAAGTGCAAAATCTCCTCAGTCAGTATATCAGCAGCTACAGCTGTCTTGGTTACATGCTTTTTACATAAGGCTGACAAAATCACCAGTAACCTTCCTTCACAAAAGCAGTGTCTTCAGACTGTAGCCTTTATCGTTTGAAGGATCCTTACGGAAAGTATGTGGCTCTACAATGAGACTTCTGTTAAGGCCAAGAGATACAGATCTCATTCATAATAATCAGTATCTCCAGCATCACACTGACACCTGTGAGCAAAGCAATTGGAGGTCCACAGTCTTTCTGCTTCCCCACTCAAGTGATAAGAACCAAACCACCCATGCATTCAATGGTACAAGGCAAGGTATTCATCTCCATACATGACATCTTTGCCAACATTCCCAAAAATTGCTTCACAACGTGACCAGTCCACTGTCTGTCTCCCTTGGAAACCATCCTTCTGTCTTGGTCAGTACAGATCATCGGTAACTAGCCTTTGACTTTTTTGTAGGTTTTTGCATCTATACACTCCTTCACATTTTCCTGATACTTTTTCTGTATTTTGTTTCTAAAACATGAACATTATCAGAGAATTCTGATACTTCTTTATGCCTATTAAAATTTGTTATTGGAGAAACAGAGCCCTTGACCCAAACCTTCTGGGAGCTATCACTGAGGCACGATCAGCCCCAGGGTACAGGGCTGACACCCAGCAAGATAAGTCAACATAAAGGCTCTCCAGAACACATTCCAAGCTGGGGGAGAGGGGTTTGGGACTTATTATGGAGTGATTAGAAGAACCACAGATGGGAAAATGGATGGATCAAGATTGTTTTGGAGGAATGAGCATGAGAAAAGGGAGAGATAATGAAATAAAAGGGGCTGCATATGAACACGTGGCTGGTCAGTATGTTTGCTGATCCATGTCCTGCACCTGACCAGTGCAGTCTGTCCTCTCTTCTTATTAACCTGAGTCTCTATTTTCCTGGGTGAGGGGACTCTTTTCTGCATGCATGAGTGGGCATGGACCCAGCAACTGGATTTGAACCACAAGTTGAAAGGGCCCATGTGGCTGGGGTGCAACCAAGCAAGGATGGTTCTGTAAATCAGTGTGTCACTGGCAGCAAATATCAAGCCAGACTAGCTGGTGGGTAGAAGTGGTCTGGAAGCCAAGTATCAAAGTAGCCATAAGCCTGGGCTGGGTATGTGCATGTCTGTGAGGGAGATCACTGGAGAAACTGGCTACTGGAGGCACCAGGAGATCCAGGCCAGCTCCTGGCGTCTCACAGTCAATTGGAAGACTCGCTTGTGTGTGTATGGGCAAGTGCATGTGTGTTTGCACGTCTCTGTGCATGAGGCAGCTGAAGACAAGAGGATGCAAGGGCTAGTTGCCGGGCAGGCTTGGTGTCTGACCTTACCAGGGATCCATAATGTGACATAGGGGACTGGGGGCACATGTGTGTGTCCATGTGACGGAGTCCATAATAACTGGAGACTTGTTTTTGCTCCAAACCCTGACCTACACTTTGTCTTGTCCCTTGCTGTGTATAAAGCATCACCTGTGTAAGTAAATTGAAAAGCACCGGAGACTGTCCTTAGACACTGAACTCAGTCACAGTAACTGTAAGGTTGTAAGAACAACCCCTGTAGTGCCTTGGGTCTCTGCCAACAAACACTCCTGAACAGTTTGAAGGCATGATTTGAGATGCAGCTCAAGTTAGGGTTTGTATGCTGTCATCCTTTTTTGGAGACTAAGTGAATTTGGGGCCCCTCCTGTGCCAGTTAGCTTCTGTGCCAGAGATACAGTCTGCACACATTTAATTACTGACTGAGCTGTAGGCACAGAACCATTCCTTGGCTCCAGCACCCTCCACGTGGTCACTGAGCATGTTGTTCCTGCACCAAAAAATTCCAGATATCAGCCTGCCTGGATTATGGTCACTGGCCCTGCTTCCTACCCAGCTTTCTGCTAGATCAAACATTAGGTCATACCACCCACGCCAAGCTCAGCAGCGGCCTTTGCTCACATTGCCTTTTCTGATTCCCTCAATTGATTCCCCTGGTCTGGAAGTTTGTGCTTTTATCTGTACTACCTATCAGTTTTTCTTACTCAAGATCTATAATCATCCATATATCCCACTCACCTTGAAAGCCCTCTTAACAAATCCTCTGTCCCAAAGCCTACCCAGCAAACGCTTGCAGCAGGTAGCCCACTAATGGGCTGAGACTACCACTAATCAGGTTGACCAGGACTGTTTTATTGTTTCTTTGTGCCAAAAGGCTTGATCTCTGCCCCTAAGATAAGGAAGCAAGAAGAGACTGGCAAGACAGGGAGACAGATTTCTTATGGAAATAGAAGATTTTTCCCCTTGGTGCCTTCTCTGCACCAACCTGTACAGCTGAGCTATGGCAGCACCATGCTGTGGCATGCCAACGACAGGTGATGGGGTGCAAGGACTCCTGTTACCCAATCCTGCCTTCAGAGAGCAGGTTGCTGCAGTCTTACTACAGGTCCTACTGCAATGTGGGAGGGATGTTTGGATGCTGCTGGAGGTGACATTTTAACCACACGAATCTCCCTCCTGCCTCCACCCTCCTAGATCAGTCACAATTTGTTTCTCAGAATTCATCAATGGCAGTCTCTTTCCTATTGCTACAAATTTGAGACCTTCCTAAGTGGATGGATAAAGTATTTGCTGGTAGGAGGTAGAGGAGAGCCAGGATGGAATAAAAAGCAGCTGGCCACCATGGCCCATATCTTCCATTGTTAAGGGACTGGATTAATAAATACAGTGGGATTAATAAATTCAATAAGCAGTGAAAAGCACAGGAAAATTTCATTTCTGGTGCAAAAGGGAACACACTCCCCATCACCAATGATGGTGCGTTTGCTTAGCACAAGTATGAAAGTCATCCCAGAGAGTCAATAAAGACTAAATCTTGCCAAAAAACCATGATCACTCCTTTCTTATTGATTTACAAAAGCAGCAGATGAAGGGAATGAAGCAGCAGCCTACAGCCAGTCCTGAGAAAAGCCTCAGCTACAAAACATGACTTGAAAAATGAATGCAAGTTGGCTGGGAAATGAGCACTGTCACAGAGATTGAACACAGGCTGTGAGTCCATAAACAAAGAGGAACAAAAGATAAACATGAACATAAAGAGCCGATGGGAGAATATCTGGGGCATGGATTGGGTGTGGGGAGGAGAGGAGAGGAGGGCTAGAAATCTGCTCTAAGTCTGGTTTTATTTAATGTCTATTAATGATCTGGAAGGAAGCAGTAAACACCACATTCATTCAATTTATATTTGATGTAACGACTCCTATGAATTAGAGAGGTGGTGTGTAAACTAGTGGGGACAGACACAAAACATAAAGAGACCTAGACAGGCTGGAAATAACAAAACGACAGCCGAGTGGATGGGCACAAGGCAACAGTCGGCAGGAGGAAGCACAACCTCAAATGCAGACATGAAATGGAGAAATGTGCTAAAAGAAGGGAGACAGAAGGTCCTAATAACAACAGAGACCAACAAACTTGCTGTGAGCTTGTGGAGCAGACTCATCCTAAAGGAAGCAAGAGGGTAAGTATCTGGACCTATTGATTTATGAGGAATTAAGTCAATGAGATGAGTTTGGCTGCATGACAACCGAGCAAAGAGAGCAGAGTGTGCTCAGGCGTTAATGTTGAGACAATCTGCTGGAGGTGAGGAACCACCCTGGGGACTTCTATCTACTTGGACAGCGTAAACACCACAAAGGAGGAGGAGGACTGATTTATGGAGTGGGGAGGAACAAGGGTCAGAAACAAGCTAAAAGAAATATAGGCTGGCTCAGTGACAGGGTGAGCTGGATTGCCCTGTGAAACAGCTACCTGCGGAGGTGTCTGACATTTCTCTCTCTGAATCCCTTAAAACTAGATAAAAACATGTGAGAGAATGGGCTCCAGGAAACAGGTTTTTGTCTTTGAGAGGATGGACCGAATGGATATAGAGGGCAATGGCAGCCAGGGTGACTGCAGTCCAGATAAAAGGGTTTGTCTGCTAATGCATCTCATCTGTTGTAAAATCCTAAGAAGAGTTGGGGTACTCTTTCCCTTCAACTCACAGCACAGTTGCCTGGGAAGGAAGAAAAATCACAAAACCAGGGGACAGCTAATGAAAACACAAGGATAAGAGAGAGGCCAAGGAACTAAAGGACCTGCCAGCAGGTACTACCTCAGAAAAAGACAGGTTCACATCACGGACCTTAGCACCTCACAGGTCAGGGGCTGCAGCATTCAGCAGAGACAAGGAAGACCTGAGCTTGCTGTCCCTTTCACCAGGGTGAATTTGAGCCCGCATCTCCTGCTCTTCAAAGATTGTCCTAACCACACAGCCTGGCAGAGGGAGCAATGTTTACCAACTGTCCCGTTCATGCTTTTACTCCCCTCAAGGGTTTACTGAGTTACAGGATAAGGAATGAAAACGATGTTCTCATCATGCAGGAGGTCGCTGGTCTGGCTCATAATCCTGAGAGAAAAATCTTAAGTGGTCAGGAATGACTGCTCTAGCAGTGGAGTTACTGAGCAAGAAGGCATCCATTCGGTCTCTTCTCTGGGAAAAGGGAGGAGGGGGAGGGAATCTGAGAAACATTTAGCAGAAGAAAAGGACAGGGTGGCAGAGTGGATTGTGAACTTCAAAGCTGACTGCTCAGCACAATACAGGTTTGGATGGCTCTGGAGGCAGGACCAGAAACTGATGATTAAGAGGAACTTGGCTGACAGATGTGCAGATGTCAGATATTTAGGCAATCTAGGGGTGAAGAGGAAAGGGCAAGGGAATTTTGAGGTCTAGTTTTGGTTATGGGGTAGATTAATCTAGCACTAATACCTTACAAGATCATTGTTTTAAGGTGTTAAACCTCTTTTGTGCACCATGAGAATATCCAGAATGTACTGGAAAATTACCATTTATTTAGAGAATTCCATTCCCCAGACAAGCAGCTATAATGCATTATAAAATGAGATCTCATGCTCTGGGCTGAAAGGAAGGAGAAAAGAAATCTATAGAAAATCATGTTTTCAAGCATAAGACACTGGGAACTGGCTTCCCAGCTGTCTGGAGAAGATAAGGGCTAAAGTGAAAGTGAGGAGCATTTTAATATGTCACTGGTGAGGGAAGCACTAGACTTGGCAACAAGCTGTATTTCTTTACTTAGGCAATAGTTGATGCTTTTGAAAACTACACAAGGGTGGAAATAAATTTTTTTTAAAAATGATTACACCTTGCTGCAGACAGTTGGGAAGGTACCCGAACTCCAGATCCTCATGAGCAAAGGAGAACTCTCACCATACAGAATCATAAGAGGTGTTCAAACATTAAGTATTTCTACTTTGATTCCCCTTATTATACAGACAGCCCATGAATGAAACAGCCATCTCCAATTTTAGTGCAAAGAATAGTTCCACAATATCTTCAATATGCAGGAGGCAAATGCCAGGCTTATGTTTTCTGCACACAGCTCCTAGAGACACCGAATCACACCATAGCTGAGGCTGGCAGCCACCCCTGGAGATCCTCCAGTCAATCCCCTGCCCAAAACAAGGCCACACTGCTCATGATTTTGTCTAGTAGAGTTTTTAATATCTCCAGGGACTGAGACTCCACAACCTCTCTGGGCAGCCTGTGTCAGTGTTTGACTCCCCTTGCACTGAAGTTCCTTTTCTTATGTTTTAGAGAAATTTGCTGTGTTTCAGTTTGTGCCCATTGTCTCTAGCCCTGTTGCTGGGCACCATGGAGGAGGGAGAGTCTGGCCCCATCTTCTTTACACCCCTCTCCCTCAGGTATTTATACACATTGATGAGACTCCTTCTTCAGGTTGAACAGCCCCAGCTCCCACAGTCTGTTCTCGTTATGTCAGATGCTTGAGTCTCTTAGACATCTTAATGTCCTTTCACTGGATCAGCTCCATTACATCCGTATCTTTCTTGTACTGGGGGATCCAACATTGGACCCAGCACTCCAGACGTGTCTCACCAGTGCCGACCAGAGGAGAAGGACCACCTCTCTCAACATACTGCCAACCTTCTACCTAATGCACAGCTGGAGGCTGATGACCTTCTCTGCTGCAAGGGCACATCACTGGCTTATGACCAGCCTACTGTCCACCAGGACCACCAGGTCCTCTTCTGCCAAGCTGCTCTCCAGGCAGTCAACCCTCAGCCTGTGCTGTTGCAGACCGTTGGTCTGCGGCATTTTTTAAATCTTTTCAGAAATAAAGTGATAATCTCAGTTCTGCACCCTTTATGTGTGGACTACGAGGCAGTCCCACAGCTGAACCTTTCTCCCTCTCCCCTGAGGACTGGGCAAGCAGTGCAGCAAAAAGGGGACTTCAGCTAGCTACTGGGAAAGATTTTTTAATGGTAAGGAAAGTAAAGCAATAGAAAATCATGTAAATGTGAAAATTCCGTCACTGGATCTTAGACAAGTATCTAACAGGAATATATTAGACCTAGCTGATCCCGCTTTCAGGCAGGGGAGTACATTAAATGAACTTCCAATGCCTTTGCTATGGTTCTCTGCTAAATCAGTACACAAAAATAGTGACATCAATATTTGAAAAATCTTACCGTTATTCCAGGTATGGCACTTATCATCTGGCACAATGCTGAAACACAGCTATTTAAAGCCAAAAAATAGGCATTTTACGGTTTTCTCCTCTGCAGGATTCTGGTGTTCTACAAACACTGGCTATTTATCTTCCCAGGGCTGCTGAAGGTGAGAAGGAAGTACTACCTTCTACATTTACTCATGGTCATTGAGTCAAAATTGCGAAAAGAAACCATAGGCTTTGGTTTCTCATTTGAGATGCTTAAGAAAAGTTTTTTTCAGCATCTAAAACGTATCTTCAAAGCCCAGTTCCCATAACAGTGGGTATTCAGCATATCTCCTATCAGATTCCAGTTTTCAGGGTTTCCCAGATAATCAGTGACCATCTGTGAAAAGTTTTAAGTGACTAGCCCAGTGTAACATAGAAATGATGTTCAGGAGAATAACAACAAAATCCATAACAGCAACGAAATCCAATACCGGCACAACACTCAGTTTCCCAAACCACAGTACAATCCTTTCCTATCTTGAAATCCTCTGCCATCACCCTCCAAATTCCACAGTTTCTGCAATGAGGTAAGCATGATTCATCCCACAGCAGGTCCGTCCACTGGAGTGAGGAAAAATAAAAGCAAAAAAACCCCACCAGTCTGTGGTCACGCAATTAGAAATTGAAAGATAATGCACACAACGGACCTGAATTATGGCAACTTTAGTTCTGGCATTCCTTAGCCTTCCTTGGCAATTATTGTGCTCTTTTCCTATGGGTTTATTTTTTTTACTGTTTCAAGTCAATTCATAGATTTTTACAAAAGCAAGCTGGAAATACAAATTCCTCATATGGAACCAGCTGATCCACAGCTGAGTAAACAGCAGAACTGGAACTTTTGTATCCTCAGCGCGGTTCAGCGGGTGCACGGAGAGACACTGGCAGAGCCGCTCATACTGATAAGCTGCTATCGTCAGATGGGGTTTACATTTGCATATCTTCAGACATGACTCGTGCATTCCACAGGAAAACAGCGGTTCATCTTTGCGTGAAAAAGATACTGTTCCAAAAAAAATCACGTCTCTTTCTGTCACTCCAGCTTCTTCCCCTCAAGTCTTGTTAATGTTATAGGTATACCAGCGTACTGGCTAGCCTCCAGATGTAAAAAATTAAAGCCATGTTGTTACAAGAGGGTAAGTTGGCTACATTTGTCTCCATGGATTTTAGGGACAAAATCCTGTGGATATCTAACGGGATAGGAAAGCTAAGTACCTTCTTACTGTGCGTAGTCCCTGGGCTGAGTTCTGAATCTAAAAAAGACTGAAAGCATAAATCTCCATTCGGATCTTCCACAGATTTTATATACTTCCAATTACACTGACTCCTGTAGAATTATTATCAGATAAGTAACACCAGCGAGTAACACTAGTGTTATACAAATACTTTTAATCATTTAAATATGGCTGTTTTCCCATGTTAAATATTCACAAATGATCTAATACATATGTCTATACGTAAAGGCCCAATGCATTTATTCTTCTTGGCAATGTAAACCTCTCACCTCAATCAAAGTCAACACAGAGGCACTAATCAAACAATTAGATCTGAAATACCTCCGGTTGTTTAATAACTTTGGACCTGTGTACAAATAGGTCTTGGCCTTCCAGCTCTAAATATCTAGAATAACCAAAGACGTCTAATGCATTTCCCTACAGAGGAGAAGAAGCCAAGGCTGGAAGTATTGCATTTGGGGTGTAGAAGCAAGAATCACGGAATCAATCATCCAAAATAAATGATATTATTATTAACATCACTCAGAAGCTGTGTGAAAGGAGACAAGCTGAAAGGATGTGTTCAAACATGCCAAACGTGTTTGGGATATCTCACATGCGTTTCACTGTCCTCAGATACGAACTGATTGCTTTTTTATTTAGGGCTAGCTAACCTACAAAGCAAGTCAGTACACTGGGAGGCCAGAAGAAAGTATCAGAGGAAAAAAGGACATGTTTTTTGACTCATCATTACTACCTCCAACTCCAGTGATATAAATTCATGTAACGTTAGATTTTTACGATTTTTTTGTTTCTAATGACTAGGCAAAATCCCTAAACAAGATAATTCTTAGGGCTTTAAGCCAAGTTCAGGGCTGATGTAGCCCATGAAACTGCAACAACAAGCAAAGGGACCAAAATCTGATGCACTGACCAAGCTCAGTGGCATGGCAGGAACACCAGTCCCCAAACAGTAGCAACTAGAACACATCTAATTTGTATTTGAATCACATCCCTGCAGCTTCTTACATCCTCAACTGATATCCATGCTACATACATGTGCACACATTTCCTACAACACATGGTCTAGTACTGTTGCTCCATTAATGGAACTTGATCTCTAATTTATATCCACTGTTTGGCTGCTCACCAAAAGCACATCATGTGCCTAAGAGTCAAGAGAGTTGACATCTACTTGGTACACTGAGATACCCTGCTCACCACTACCAATTGTCAGGAAAATTTGCACTAACGAATACTTGAGATTCTTTAATTTAATCCGATGGAACGGCAGAATGGCTGAGGCTGGCAGGCACCTTTGGGGAGCCTCTAGTCAATCTCCTGCCCAAACCAGGTCAGTCACAGGTGGCTGCCCGTAATCTTGTGCAGTTGAGTTTTGAATATCTCTAAGGACAGAGTCCACAACCTCTCTGGGCAGTCTTTCTGTGGCAGTGATCAATCACCCTTGCATTGAAGAAGTTTTTCTTATGTTTTAGTGGAATTTCCTGTGTTTCAGTTTGTATTCATTGCCTGTAGTCCTGTTGCTGGGCACCACTAAGAAGAGTCTGGCTCCATCTTATTTGCATCCCTTTATGCAATTAGGTGTTTTATACACATTACTGAGATCTCCTGGAGCCCTCTTTTTTCCAGGCTGAACAGACACAGCTCTCCTCACATGGCAGGTGCTCCAGTCCCTTAAACATCTCAATGGCCCTTCACTGGACTTCCTTTTGTTATGTCCGTATTTCTTGTACTGGGGACCCCAGGTCTAGCAGACTGCACCCCTTTGGAAGAGAGAGGATTATTATTCTGCACTCATGTGTACAGAAAATTAGCACCTTCCGTGCTGAGAAAAAATTTGCCTCCTCCACATGTTTATTCTTTGATTCCTTCACAGGTAGAGAGTTGGAAGTCTTTCTGAAAATCACCTGATGAAATATATTCCCTTGGAAAAGAGGTCCAAGGAAAGTACCTGCATTGCAGGTAGGCATACCAGCCTCTTGTAGCTGTTCTGAAGTGAGCTTTGACAAGTAGCCACAGCAGTGTGGTCATAGTGACAGGGATCTCAGTAGAGAACAGCAATCCAAGTATGGTTCTGGGAATGTATATAAGTTGCCAACATATACTGAAGTCCAGCCTGGTCTGGCTCATACTATCATTATCCATAAGAGCCAGAGGACAGCTAGTGTGAGAATGCCTCTCTGCACAGTACTTGCATGTTAATTTGGCTGTGTAAGCAAACCCCTTGTGTCTCATTTCTTCTTGGGCTGACCTATACTCTTGGGCCAGCCTCCAGGAAAGCCCCGTGTCCTGCACAGAGAAACCTCACCGCTGTTGTCCCTCCATCTTTGCCAGGTTTTGTCTCTGACACAAATCTACCCAGGTTAGCACAGGAATTTAGTTAGGGGAATTGGATCTGTAGATAAGAGAAGAAGTTTTCCTGGCTTAGTTGTTTGGCTACATTGCAACAAGAATACCTATCTAGAGAGTGTTTCCTGTTACTAGAGGCATCATTGAGGAATGTTTAATTCTTAGCAGAACTGCAGTTCTTGTTCTACACAATCCAGATGATATAAATAAATAAACCATGAAATGTTCAGAGAAGACAAATCACCAGTCCATCAAAATGCCTGATAAATTAGTTCAACAGACTGGACTACAGACATGTTCAATGAATCATCATCACCAAGAGTAAATAAATTCAGATTAAGCAAAACTTGATTGAATCATGCTGAAGTTTGGCACTTAACAAAATAGATCAGTCTGAAGTCTCACATTAGGAACACATAATCTCTTAAGATTTATGAGTGTTTTTGCTCACCACATATGTTTCTAGGTTACTGTTTGCTGTGTAGAGAACTGGATGCTCTGAGTGTACAAAGGTTTGCCTGCTATTACACATTTTAATTGCCAAGAAACTATTCTCCTTGCTCCCCACTTTGGGGTGCAGAACAAATTGTTACAGTAGTACACTTCCTGATTGCTTCCTCTCCCCCAAGAAAAGTCCCGGTTTCTCCCAGATTGTTTTTGGTTCCATCTGATCATTCAGTTCTGTTTGCTAAGACATCTGTAGCACGTTGTGATACAGCCAAAGTGCAAATGGACTGAAGGCTGAACTCAGTCGCTTTGGTTCAGCCATTGGAAAGAATCCTCAACTTTTTACATTCAGTACCGCTATCCTCACACACTGGGCATCGTCTTAATCCAGTGGTAGCTGCATGTTAGGAACAACGTGTGTCCATGGAAATATTTTAAACCACAAATCAAGAAATGAAATAACCTTCCCACTTTTTATCAATAATTACATTTCTTTGATGTTTATATTACGGTGATATCCAGAAGTCACAGTCAGGCTGGAGATCCAGATGTGCTGACTGCTATGGACACGGGAAGGTAAAGTCCTTTACAATGTAAATTTAAACATTATAACCACTGGAAAATGTCAAGTTATCCTCTGGTGTAATAGCCTAAAAACCTCAAATATCTTTGCATTTAAGGATTTCTTTGTGCTGTGAATATTGGCTGGGGCTAGAGTTGGTATTATTAACCTTATTATACGAACAGGTATAATATGCAGTCCAAGTTCCAGGCTAACACTGGTGGGGACTCTCCTTCTAGCCTTGCATGGCACACATACTTCACAGAATGCTTAAAACAACAAACTGGGATTTACCAGCCAGCGTCACGGATTGTGGGTCAACATTGTCAAAAGTTGATATTTATAACCTGAGTGTTATCACACAGGCAACAGAGCCTCATGTCCAACAAAGCTTGGATAAAGATCCAAGCAACTGAGTGTATTTTCATCTGGAAATACTGCTCTTCCCCCATGCCCCCCATTCCATGTTTTACTGAAGGTAGCCTCAGAATCTTTGTGAAGTCCCAAATGGTTACAATTAGAGTTACAGCTGAATTTTAAGTACATTCAGTGCAAGTCAAAGTGTGCTCAACATAAATAACCTCTACAGCTAGAGAAACAGACAAACAAAAAACTCATAAAACATTAATTTTGTACCAAAGTCCTGTCCTCAAGGCTAAGAAGTCTTGGTGGCTACTATGTAAGAAGTGCCTACATGCATATATGTAGATGCACACACACGAATAATATTTATCATGTTATGGCACAGCTCTGAAATAAGCTTGTTCATGATTTCTTGTGGAATACAGAAGTAATATGCACTAAAGCAAACATGCCCTTGGTGAACCTGATGCTCCAGCCCATCTGTAGGGCAGACAGCATTGTCTTACAAGGCAGCTTCTGCTGCTGGCTGCAGGACATTGCTCAGCCAGATGTTCTCTGTCTATTGAGATGGTCCCCGTGATGCTAAGTTAACCCTTTAAACTAACCCCAACAATACTGAGAACATAGACCAAAGTTGCATTGCTGTTTTCCCCTCTGCTGCACCTGGGAGAAGGCTGGCTGAGGTACATCTTAGCACATATTTTGTCCTAGGAACTGCAGAGAAGCAACCTGCAAAGCATGCATCTGTGTCAAGCTCTCACCAGAAAATATGGCACAAGGTGGAATGTCCAAAAGAAAGCAGGTCTTGTGCACTTGGCAGGAGGCACTGGGCAAAAAGAACAGGAGAACAAGGGGCAGTGAAGCAGCTCAGAAGGGAAGAAGAACCCACGTACCAGTGGCACAAGCACCGCTGCATCTCAAAGAGCTCTCATTTCCAGACACAACAGCAATACATCTGCTCTACTGGTGGCAGATTGTGTGAGTCACAAATAGGATTTCACAGCCAACGGCAAACTTGTGAGCCATAAAACCCACTCCCTTCTATTACAAAGTGATCACCTCACAGGGATGTTGTAAGGCTTGATCAACTGATATTTATAGAGCACTTTGAGATCCTGAGATGAAAGTCACAATAAAAGGCTACAGATTTTTCATAATGTTCATAGACCACCTGCTCAGACCAGAAGCATTCACTCTTAACATCTCTTGAGCCAGCTACCAATCTGATATCTCCACAGGAATTTCCTAAAACAGATGTGGCTGTCACATTTAATCTCTTTTTTACTAGGAACTCTGAGAAAAAGGAACCCCTGGAAAAGGAAATAAAACAAAGTGCATTAAAACTGATGGTGAGAAGAAGCCACGTAATTCTGTTCCCACAGCTCATGGATTCCCCATCTGTACCTTTCAGAAAGCTGCCATAGTGACTAACTCTGCGAGCTTCACAAATTAGACCTGACCTAGATTCAGTGAAGTCTTTGTTCAGCAGCTGGTTAGTGTAATATTCCGACTGCAGCAAAGTTCAGAATTGCTCCACAAAGCCGTGGTTTGAAAAGAAAAGCAAATAAAATGGAATTCAGGTTTTCCTGTGCTCACAACATGCTGGCCCGCACTCGACATTGTACCAAATGAATCCACCAGTGAGCTGAACGGTGAAGTTTAAACTACTGCTGTATTCTCATAATTTCATGTGTATGCTCTTGAAAAAAAAAATATTTCATTATTTCCTCTCTATTATAGGAATAACAAACTCCAGGAGAGCAAGGAAAAGCATGTTTCTGAAAGCCAGAGGTGGTTATAATTAAGCATATCGTTAAGTGCTTTGTTGAATTGAGGTTAAAAAATGTGAAGTTTAAAATCATGTTAGCTAAGGATAAAACAGTTCAGAGACTTTTTTTATAAACTGATCTGAACCATATGAAACTCTTCAGAGCATGGATCTGGACTGGCATCCCTTCAGAATAAGGTTTCCCATGATGTTTTGGACTTTCTGCACTGTGTATAGAAACTGAGCACAGATGTCCCAACATGTTTCAGAAACTTTAAAACCTTTTGTTCCACGATAGCAGTGGGAAACATTAATTGGAATCTTATTTAGTGATCTTTTTTTCTTTTTTTAATTGGCTTGTTCTTGTTTTAAACATAATCCAAAAATACCAAAGAGATTCAAATCGAAAGGAAATAGTTTCTTGATCCTTCATCCTCTAGTGAGACATCTCTTAACAATCAGGATGTATTTGGAGGCACAGAAAAATGTCCGTAATCTTGATCAGACCCTCAGATAGGCAAGTCTGACCTTTAGGATAATTTACAGCCCAACCTGCCTTTGAGATACATCTCAGGAAAGGTACCACCATTGCAAAGTTACAGTGAATGACTCAGAGATGGACCATTGCTGCCAACAGTTCGTATTTTTGAAGGAGTGGGGCGTGCTCTCCCATTCAAAAAATAGGACATAAGTATTATGCAGGCTATGAAAAAGTTTTTAATTCCTTTGGCTGTGTGGGCAGCTATTAAAGAATAAATGGTTAAAGGTGATTGTCAGTTTTCCACTATGCAGAATTTAAAAAAAAAAACAAAAAAACCCACAAAACCAATTACAGTAAGGCTCTGCGTGGACAAAATCTTTCTCTCAGTGTTTTAGTTTGCTACAAAAAAAAAAAAAAAAGAGAAGTTGCTGAAGACAATACCATTACAGAAACATATTCTGATGGCTGCATGTAATGGTCACATATCTTCAAGATAGCGCCCTTCCAGGCTATTTGCTACAAACATCTCAAGGAGACTTAGATTTACCTTAAATTCCCAACTGGCAAGCTCTGCACATGGTGGTTGATGAGGAAATAGTGAATGGTCCACACAAACTGGGAGAAAGAATTTATAGAATCACAGAATCATAGAATAATTTGGGTTGGAAGGGACCTTTAAAGGTCATCTTGTCCAGCCTCCCCTGCAATGAGCAAGGACATCTTCCACTAGATCAGGTTGCTCAGAGCCCCGTCCAACCTGACCTTGAACGTTTCCAGGTGTATCTATCACCTCTCTGGGCAACCTGTGCCAGGGTTTCAGTACCTTTATTGTAAAAAATTTCTTCTTTATATCTAGTCTAAATCCTTGCTCTTTTACTTTAAAGCCATTACCCCTTATCCTGTTGCAACAGGCCCTGCTAAAAAGATTGTCCCCATCTTTTCTGTAGGTCCCTTTTAAGTACTGAAAGGTCCCAAGGGCCTTCTCTTCTCCAGCCTGAAATACCCCAACTCTCTCAACCCTTCTTCATAGGAGAGGCGTTCCATCCCTCTGATCATTTTTGTAACCCTCCTCTGGACCCGCTCCACCAGGTCCATGACTTTCGTGTGCTGAGGGCTCCAGGGCTTCCTGTTGGAAGGGCAAATCACTGGATTAAGAAATTGTGTTTGGCAGCAGAGACAGTTTCTTCTTGCTGTAACCAGTACAATTTTAATGTTGTTACTGTTTATTTGAAACACAGGATTAGCTAAGGGTCTCCTAACTCCAAACTCCCCTCAAAAAGTCAGGAAGTGTCAAGAAAGAAGGAGATAATACTAATCCACCTGGTGGCGACACTGGAGCTGGCCCATCATCACCAGATTGAACAACCCTGACCTGAATTTTACTAATCTGTGTAAAGTACTCCATGGCCCTTTGCTCCTCCAGGAAGTTAGGACAGTCTGTGAGCTTGGATCAACTAGTTCGAGAGGTTTCTCCTGCGCTTCTGCATGCTGGCTGCATAATCAAAATCAGTTCTCTTCACAGACTGAAATTGATTTAACTTACGAGGGAGTTTCTCATATTCTTGTTTTTTGAGTAAAATATTTCCAAGAAGGGACTGTTCTTCCTGCTTGCGCTAAACTTGTTTTCTTTATTTAAGATAGAAATCCCAGTGTCACAGGTATATATATCTATGGAAACAAGAAATTTTCTCAATTATTCTTTTTAGAATAAAGGGCTCAGATTAGCCTTGGGTGAGCTTTTTCTCACTTGCTGAGAGCAGGTAGCATTTTCCCCATCTTCTTTAGAAGTGCACAGAAGAAAAATGGCGACAAAACATGCTGCACCATCTAAGCATGAGGCGTGCTCTCAGAGAGCAAATCAGCTGAGAATATATTAAATCTGGGGATCTGCCCAGAGGAACTAGTCTGTAGCTGGATTTCCCACGGCTTTGTTTTCTAGATACACAGAAGCATGAGAAGTGTAAAGGATGAAACACATGGCTGGGTTCCAAATGCAAGTGAAATAACCTTCAAATGCTCCAAGTCAGCTGACTGACAGCACAGAATTAGGTTTTTTAGTCACACTTAAAAGTAATAGCTGTAATCTGAATCTAAGGAAGATCCTCTTTCCTCCCATCTCCACTCAGGTAAACATCAGAGAACATGCCCATTGCTGACTGACAGTAGGAAAGTGACAGCTGAACTGCATTTGGTCATCATCTTCCATCCAAAACTGCAGTCCTGAAAATCCTTATTGCTGTTGGCAATGCTTACTTGTGCAGCTCAGCTTTTGGGTTGCTTTCATCCAAAAGGAATATAGCTCTCAGACTCCATGTGAATGAAATCAAGGTAGTGGAGCTGATCAAGACGGTCACTTCAAAAGCACAATCCCAATCCCAAGTAACAGGTTCATGTAAACATACCCACTGCAGGTCTGCTAATGTATTGTCAGTGTAGGTGTGTTCATTTAACCCATCTCAGATACCAGTTTTCAGCAGGGGGACAGAAGGTTGAAATTCTGCAATCTATACTAAAAGAAAGTCACAATTAGCTAATGATGCTCATTTGCCTTGCACTCCATGATTCTGAGATTTGGTGACAACGTTCCCCACAGGGCTTGCAAAAGCAAATATTGTCATGTGTCCCCGATAGTTCAAGAGTCAGCAGTGACTAAGCAGGTCAACTCACAACAAAAGGTATAATACTTCAGAGTCATCACAGTAAAACTTCATTGCTCATGCAATCAGTGCACCGCGAAAGATCTGTATTTGTCACTCTGTTGAGCCACTGTCAGTTGAAATGAAATGTTCAATTCATGTTCAGTACATGGTTCAGTATCTTTAGCTGCCAGATGGCCTTTCTGTGATCCACTGGAGTTCCACCCTGTCACAGTGGAGGTCTCTTTTCAGACATCACTATCATTGCCTTTAAAAACCTAGCTTAGTAACATATTTTGACTCCATGGTTTTTCTACTGCAAATGCCACAAGAGCTTATGCAAAGCCTTTGCCTCCTAAGAAAAGTGGGCATGTCACTAAGGGCTCTTGTGGGATGAGCAGATTCATAAACAAAAAGTACTCCTTTTCTGCCTGTGGTTATGGAAGGATTGACATAGATCTTTCTAAAACAGCTGGAAGATCATGCAGCAGAGCTCATCTCAGCTTTCTTTAAACTTCCAGTTAGAAAAAGCTGACTGAAGACCGCCAGCAACCAAACATCACGAGAACAACTACCTTGCTGATGTGAGCGGGTAAGAAAAAATCAGAGAATGACAGAATTATATGGGGCTGGAAGGGACCTCTGGAGATCATCAAATCCAAACCCCCTGCCAGAGAAGGTCCATCCAGAGCAGGTTGCACAGGAATGTGTCCAGGTGGATTCGGAATGTCTCCAGAGAGGGAGAGTCCACCACCTCTCTGGGCAGCTTGTTCCAGGGCTCTGCCACCCTCAAAGTGAAGAAATTCCTCCTCATGTTTAGGTGGAACTTCTAATGTTCAAGTTTGCGCCCATTTCTTTTTGTCCTGTCACTGGACACTGTTGAAAAAAAGACTGGCCCCCTCCTCTTGACACCCTCCCTTTAAGTATTTGTAGGTGTTGATCAGATCCCCCCTCAACCTTCTCTTCTCCAGACTAAAAAGATCCAAGTCATTTGGGTAACTGTCCAGAGAAGGATGTAGCCTTTATGAATTTGTTTGAATCCATTTTCAACTTATTAATTCTTTGACACTTGACAATATTCTGCAACAGTCCTTTTCCAGTATTTAAATGAGTATTATGTGCAAACCTGTTTTGATTTCTTTTGAACATAGTCACCAATTGGCCACGGTCTGTGGTGGCAGTAGGAATGCTTTCACAAAAGGATCTCAGCTTTGCTCCCAGCCACCTGTGAGTCTTTGCAGAGAAAAAATGATCATATCTATTGATGTTAAACTAACACATTAAGACTCCAGGATTTTCCAATCTGTCTGGAGCAAAAGGAAATGGCCAACAAGAATGTACATTTAAATCTGGCTCTGGGGCCAGAGGGGGACCTTCCAGTAAGTATTAAGCTCAGACTGAAGTTCCACCTTCAGCCTAATAGATGTCCTCAAGTCAGAAGTGAATCTATCTACCATTCAGTGGAAGTGCTGATAAAACCACTGAATTAGGTGCAGCATCTTCCCTTAGACCCTATTCAACGTTTAATTAATGGTGCAGAAGCTGCAGTAGCTGTAGCAGTTGCACTTCTTCCAAAGCTGACAATGCATCTAAGATGTCTGTGCCTGTGGAACAGAGTGCCACACGTCCTCATCAGTATTACACTCACTGCAGGGTAGTGCAGCTGCTGTACTGGTGGGACAGCCACGAGGGACCAGACAGGAGATGTTATCCGAGGATGTGGCTTCTTATGCAGTGGCTTCCTACACCCAGTCAGTCACTAGCACAGCGACAATTCCACGTGCCATCACAGTTCAGGTCACCACAATCCCAAAGCAAGGGCTATAGTCACACGTGCTGCGGTCAGGATGTCTCCAGACCCAGACCAGCCCTGGTTGGCACCTATACATATCCCATGTCTTTGCAGAGCACTGGCACCTTCTCATGTTCCTTAAATAACATGATAGCACATGTACCAATAACACAGACCCTGTCTCTCTCACACAATCTCAGTGTCAAAAACTATAACCAGCAGAACCAAAGTTAGCTGAGCTTTTGTGATATTGCCCAAGGGTGATATGAGTCACCCATTTCTCTCCCCGTTCCAACAGACAACTCTTTCACGCTTCCTTCCCATGCCAGCCCCATCTCAGCACTCCTTCTCCATCCTCCCCAGTCCAAGAAGGCTCCACAGGGCAGTAAAGACAAAGTGTTTTCATATTTACTTATTACCAGTGCATCCCAAAATTTGCTCTTACCCGACACATCGCAAGCTCATTTTGTGCAAAAAATGACATCTCTGATTCCTTTTGACATATCAAAGTGGATCTTTCACCTTGGACACTGGACGCCAGTGACAGCGCGTCCACAGCAATTTGTCCTCTATTTACCATTGGGAAAGGCAAAAGCACTAGGTCAGAACCAGACCTGCTTGTGTGGCTGTGCAACAGAGTGCACACCTTGCAGAAACATCCAGATGAATTTTGGATTACTACCTTGGGTGCTGGAAGCATTTTAGCTTTATTAGAAAAGCGCTCTGGCTGAGCCAATTAGCCCTAATTACAGGAGCAGTTATATTAAACTAGGGAGAGTTGTATCCTTACACAGTTATATTGCTTCGTTGTTTATCTCCAGTATATCTGCATGAACTTCACTGTGCCTTTTTAATGAGAAAATACGGGTTAGAAAAGTGACCAGTGATTTTTTCCAGGGTAAAAATAAGAACAAAAAAGGATAAATACATTTCCCAAAATGAGTATGAGGTTGCCAATAATCCTTTTTCTTAGCCAAGTGGCTTAGAAGGCGAGAACAATGTATAAATGCTTGAAAATCCTCTAAACATCTTTCCACTTAGTTTCTTCCAAAGCAGCATTAGGGAAAAAAAAATATCTAATTTAAGAATAAGAAAGAAAAGTAATGAAAAATATTTTTTTTACAAATTTGCTGAAGATATTTCAATATGTTTAAAGCCCCCACTAGATACGTAGGATAGCACAGAGCCGGTGAAAACGCACAGACATCACTTGAATGCACTACCAGCAACAGCTCACTCTTCCTTGCAACGTCACCAAGGAATAGGAGTTATTTTTGTTCTCCTAACGGTGAGTGGGAAATTACAGCAGAGAAGTTTTGTGATTTAGCCAGGCTCTGGGGAAGGGGGTGGGACACATCCAGCTCAGAAATCCCGGTGTGGTGGTTCGCAGTCCTGTGTCCTGCCATCCCTTGCCCCAGGCACTAAAAGCCCAGTATAAATAGAGCTCCCCAGTGAGCGGTTCACCAGTGGAGCCCGGAGAGGAGGAGGCTGTCACAAACTAACCTAACAACTGTGCTGCCGCTGGGAAGCAGGAGAGCTGCCTCTCTGGAGATGCAAAGCCCTTGTTAGAGGGAAACCTGCAGGTCACCACTGCACTTGGGAATCCTCCTCCGCTATGTGTCAGGCTCTGTCTCCTGTGTGCCCCTTCCCAGGAGGGGGAAGAGCTGGGGGGGGACCAAACCGAAGGGCAGCAGCACTTTCCCTGGCCAGGAGGGCAGCCTGGTGTGCATAATTCCATGTGGATTTAACGTGAGATGCCACTGGACGTGCAGTGACCCAGAGCCCCAAACTGGGGCATGTGTGTGTAGCAAAGGGGGGGACACACTGGAGGGCCACAGGGGGAAAGGGAGGCAGGAGGCACCCACCAGCAGGAGAGCAAAGCAAGAGCAAGCACCACCCAAGAAAAGGCAACCAGCACCTGTAGCACCCCCAAAGCATGGATCTTCTGAAGCATCCCTGAGGGGGCTGAGGGTCCCGTGGGCCCATGCACACCACTGTGGGAGTGTCCCCAGAGGTGTGAGGGCTCTGGCCACATGGTGGAACAGCACTGGGGGGGGCATGGTGGGGTGATAACACCACCATAGCTGTAGGAAAGCAGGGTCTTGGAGACCCAGGCACTGGCACGCACCACGGCTTACTCACCTCACTCCATGTCTGCGCTCTTGGCTACCTGGACTCATATCAGGGTGTTCATTGATACTGAGGGGTTCCTTGTAAATAGAGCTCAGGTGCCGCTGGAGTTGGGATGTACAGCCTCTCCCCTCCTCCACGGGTCTGAGGAGCAAGGTGAGGGCCATGCACGGCGCTGGGGGGCTTGGGGCTCTCTCAGGGCTGGGGAAAGCAAGCGAGGGGGCTTCGTCCCCCTGCGCACCCTAATCCCGCAAAGCACTGACCTCCGCTGGAGGTGCAGGTTTCCAGGATCATTCCTCCCGCAATGGCCGGGCTGGGTTGTGAGGGGAGATGGGGGGGTTCCCAGCCGGCGTTTTGGGAGGCGGCCGGCAGCCCTAGCCTTCCCCCGGCCCCGCTTTCCTCACACCAGAGTGCCCCCATCTTTCGCCTTCCCAGCCCCCTCAGGGACGCTGCCCGGGCGCCACAGAGCGGCTGCAGCCTGAGGGACCCCCCCAGAGCGGGAACCCGCTTGTGCCGTGGGCGGCGTGGGGCGGAAAAAGCGACACCCCCCGCCCCCCCGGTCCCCTCCGGTTTCCCCGCCCGGGGTGCCGCGGGGCCGGCCGGTGGGCTGAGGGGGCAGCGGGGCGGGGGGGGGCGGTGTGTGGGGTGTGTGTGGGGTGGTCGAGCGGCCGTGGGTGCGCTCCCCGTCCCCACCACCCACCGGGAAACCGGGAAGTTGAGCCGGCGTGAGGCAGGATCGCGGTTGGAGGTGGGGGGGGGAGTTGGGGAGGAGGAACCCCGAGTTTGCGGCGCCGCTGCCGTCCCCGCACAGCGCCGGTGCGCGGGGGCAGGAGCCAGAGACGAGCGAGCGAGCGAACGGC
>NW_015094509.1:9535167-9702996 GCF_001431845.1 Calidris pugnax
TGCGGCGGGAACAAAGGAGCCGTCGTCGGTGTCTTCAGTGGGAGAAAGAAAAAAGGGGGGAAAGAGGGGAAATGGGAGAAAAAGGGGGAAGAAAGGAGAGAAGGAAAGAGAGAAAGAGAAAGAGAGAAAGAAAGAAAGAGAAACAGAAAGAGAGAAAGAGAAAAGGAGAGAAATAGAGAAAAAAGAGAAAGAAAGAAAGAAACAGAGAAAGAAAGAGAGAAAGAATGACAGAAAGAAAGAGAAAGAATGAATGAAAGAAAGAAGGAAAGATAAGAAAGAAAGAAAGATATGAAAGACTGAAAAAAAAGGAAAAAGAAAAAAAGGAATAAATTAAAAAAGGAAGGAAGGAAGGAAAGAGCGTCGACAGGTGAACATGCTGTAGATTTGCTCATTTTGCCGATTTTCTGTGCAATTGCATCCTAGGTTTTCACTCCCTTATACACCTTTGGAAGGAGCTCACTATGACAGGGCAGAGTCTGAGGGCTTTGTCTGAAGCAAATTTTGAAGACAATGAGATCAGCATCAATGTTGGAGGCTTTAAGAAAAAGATGCGATCCAACACATTATTACGGTTCCCTGAGACCAGGCTGGGCAAACTGCTGAGCTGCCACTCAAAGGAGTCCATACTGGAGCTCTGTGACGACTACGATGACACCAAGAATGAATTTTATTTTGACAGGAACCCTGAGCTCTTCCCTTATGTGCTACATTTCTATAACACCGGCAAGCTCCATGTGATGGGCGAACTCTGCGTGTTTTCTTTCAGCCAGGAGATTGAATACTGGGGAATCAATGAATTCTTTATAGACTCCTGCTGCAGTTACAGCTACCACGGGAGGAAAATGGAACCAGACCAAGAGAAATGGGAGGAACAAAGTGACCAGGAAAGCACCACGTCTTCTTTTGATGAGATTTTGGCATTCTACAATGATGCCTCTAAATTTGACAAGCAACCCTTTGGAAACATCAGGAGGCAGCTCTGGCTCGCTTTGGATAATCCTGGGTACTCGGTCCTGAGCCGAATCTTCAGTGTCCTTTCAATAGTGGTGGTGCTGGGCTCCATTGTGACCATGTGCCTGAACAGCCTCCCAGACTTTCAGATCGTTGATAGCAACGGGAACCCTGAGGAGGACCCTCGCTTTGAAATCGTGGAACACTTTGGTATTGCATGGTTCACGTTTGAACTGGTGGCGAGGTTTGCAGTAGCTCCTGACTTTTTAAAATTTTTCAAGCATGCCCTGAATTTGATTGACCTAATGTCTATCCTCCCATTTTATATTACCTTAATTGTCAACTTGGTGGTGGAAAGTAGTCCAACTTTAGCAAATTTAGGCAGGGTTGCACAAGTCCTGAGACTCATGAGGATCTTTCGCATCTTGAAGCTTGCTAGACACTCCACAGGTCTCAGGTCTCTTGGAGCCACCCTGAAGTATAGCTACAGAGAGGTGGGGCTTCTTTTACTGTACCTCTCTGTTGGCATCTCCATTTTCTCGGTAGTGGCTTACACCATTGAGAAAGAAGAGAACGAGGGGTTAGCCACCATCCCTGCTTGTTGGTGGTGGGCTACCGTTAGCATGACCACAGTTGGCTACGGGGATGTTGTGCCAGGGACCACTGCTGGCAAGTTGACAGCATCTGCATGCATCCTAGCTGGCATCCTCGTGGTAGTGCTTCCCATTACACTGATCTTCAATAAATTCTCCCACTTTTATAGGCGTCAGAAGCAGTTAGAGAGTGCCATGAGAAGCTGTGATTTTGGTGACGGCATGAAAGAAGTTCCGTCAGTCAACTTAAGGGACTACTATGCTTATAAAGTGAAATCCCTTATGGCCAGTCTTACCAATATGAGCAGGAGTACCCCCAGTGAGCTGAGCCTGAATGATTCATTGCATTAGTGTACAGGTTTGACAGCCGTTTGCATGAGAGCTATCAAGAGCTATGTTTTTAAATGTTTTCCTATTTGTCTTCTTTTTTTCCTAGAGGATAGTGTTGCTGACACTGCACTAACTTTGCACTTGAGAAACTGAAGACATTTCTATCACAAGTTGACAGTTTGCACATTTTCATCCTTGTTGCATAGGCACTAAATGCTGACTTTTCCATACAAACGTTACCACTCCCATGACGTTAGTGCTAGCGGTAAAGTGATGATCTGTTACTTTGTGCATTTCCTCATCTGAGCAGAGAAATGAACACACCCAGGTGGAATAAAAATTCTCAGCTGACGTGAGTCAGTGACATGAATAATGAAAAAAATCACCTATCACCTCCACTGGTACCTGTACTAGCATAGGACTTCCCATGCATTTTACAGCAGTTTAAAACAATCACCTGCAAATCACTGACACGGGAACACTCTTCCCCGTCTTTCTAACTGGTAATTCTGATCATCACGTGTCTGAAAACACCTCTGAGCTTCACATTTCAATGGAAATTTGCTTGCTCTTGAGCATGTGTGTTAAAAACTGGGTGTTCTTGTTCTGAAATGTTATGTATGGTAATATATTTCAGAAGCTCCTAAGCATAGACCTACCTCTGTTTCCAAGATTAGACCAAACCTGAGCCCTCTGAAGAAGCCCACCCCTTGTTTTCAGATAGCTACATAGTCAAACACTCCATCTCCACAAGTGACTCCAGGTACAGAGGCCCATGAAGACATCTCAGGTTCCCATTTCCAGAAGCGACTTGCACACAGCTCGGTTCCAGTGAAGCTGAAGATATGCTGTATTTCAGCCCATCAAAATGGTTCTGAGATTAGACACACAAAATCGTGGGGTTTCAATAATTAGAAGCTCCAATGAAAAGCTTGGATTTGTTTAATGAAGCGACATGAACAGTACAGGCAGCATTTTAGGAACTGACATTCATATACTGCAAAAAGACTAATTATAAAGATGCCATATGTGATGCTGAGATATAAAATCTAATTTTATCAGGAAAGCTTGAAAGCAGGTGTTGATGGCAGACAATTCCATTAAGCTTTCTGCCAAGGAAACTCTAAGGAAAAAAAAAAGCCCTGTAAGTCACATTTCTCTCAGAAAGAAACTCACAACTTATGGCTAAGGAAGAGTATAAGGGCTTAAGAAAGGAACAGATAATGAAAAAGAGCTTAATACTGTACTCACTGTGGGCAGATCCTCCTACCTGCTGCTTCTGTGATGTAGTCAATTTAAATCCTTTCAATGGCTGGCCTGTACTTTTTTTTTTTAATTAAAAAAAAAAAAAGACTTGAGAGAGCAGATCACCCCTTATCAACCCCTATGCAATTGCACAGAGATCAAACACTTGTAGCCAACCTGCAGAAGCCACTGCTTCCCTTTCTTTATACTTCTAGGGATCTGTGCTATAAAACAAATTACTGGCACTCAGTGGGCAGAACAGCATTTCTCTTCAGATCCTGCTGCTTTTCCATCCCATTCATTACATATAATGTTCCAATTAATTGCTTTTTAATTTTATTTTTTTTGTTTTACTTGTCAAGACTGGAGAGGTTCAGAAAATAAATTCAAACTAATTAGAAGAGAAATTAAAATACTAAAGCTAAAATTGTCATGTTTGGAAGGCTGTGTTTGTATATCACAACAAGGAGTGGCCAAACTGGCAGAATAAAGCAAATATGGCACGAAGAGGTAATTCCTTTTCTTAGGCTGTTAGAAGTTGCTGTCTGGTCTGGGTCTTTTGATGTTACTGCTGTATCAGCTCTACCTAAATGCAGAAAGCTGAGCACCCAGGATCTAATTCCTGTATGCCCCATAATCTATCATCACAGAATATACTGTGAAATAACTTACCTGCCCACACCATTTCCTTTGACCATCCTCCTCTCAAGTCAGTCAGGAGTTGATTTAGGCCATGAAGTGTGAGGGAAATGGGTATTTTCTAACCTTACCAAATAAACCTCTTGGAGATTTCAACATGGTATGCACAAGTTATAAAGTCAATAGGCAAGGCAAGGGACTTGCTGTCCCTGAAAGTCAAAAAGCCAAATATATATGGCCCTGAAGGTAGACCTAGATAACCCAAATCAGGTGTCCAAACTGGAAACATTTAGCTAAGGTTTTCACTTCTGGAGGGTTGGTTCAAGTTCTCTGCTGGGTCACAGGCATAAACTCAGTAGTCTTGTCCCTGATTCATATTGCATGCGTGTCAACTATCACAAACCTACAAACACCCACCCCAAACGTGGCACAGCACCAGGTTCCCTGTTGGATTGAAACACCGTGAGAGAAATAAGGCAAAGGAAGAGATGGGCTTGAGCAGCACATCATGGGCTACTGCTGGGTTCTGTACTGCAAGGGTGGCAAACCACCCCACTGATGTCAAGGACACTGCAGGTGCTCACGAGCTCTGTTGGCTTTGGGCCTTCAGAGAACCCAGCTCCCAGCAGCAGTTTTATCTCGGTTTCACAAGCAGTAGATGCACAGAGTTGAAAACCAGTGACCTTCAGGGCAGTTATTTGAAGAGACCTGTAAACTTGCCAAAGAGTCACAAATTCCCTCAGCTGTTGCTACTTTAGCATTGCAAAGCCTGGATCCAAACTTCGCAGCACGTCATTTCAATAACCTATAGCTTATCTTACGTTCTAGATTTATTATTATTCGTAGGGCTGATGCTCTGTCATTTCTGCAAATATTGAATGGAATGTGTCCAAATTGCATTCTACTAAAGAAAATGAAATACCCCAAGGAATTATGACTTTTATTGTACTGGTTGAAAGGAATTTTCATTATTGCTTTTTTATATAAGTGCTTTGGATCAAAGACACTAAATAAATAAAGTACTGAAATTTAATATGTCCTTATTATCATGACAATGACTTTACACAGTACACAGGAATTCCCTTCATAAACTTAACTAACTCCATGTTAAAAGCAGTCAGATTTTTGCTCCCCCTCCTCCGGAAGAGCATTCCAGAGCTGCACTGCTCTCCAAGGCTTGTGTGACTTTCAGCATAGTTTTATTAATTGTTGCTTTATATCAGTTTTTTCCTGATGCCACCACTGTTCTTCAGCTTAAATATTTCGTTTTCCTCTTAGTGTTTGCATGCATGGTGCATTTACAGACAGCAACCATACGCCTTTACATGCTTATTTTCACAGGATTACACCTGCCAAGCTTCCTTTTAGTTTTCCTTTTGCAAGTCATGTTCCCCTGACCATTAATTCTGCTGTGATTTAATCTGTTTGAGCCAGCATTGTACACTATTGTATTGCTTTGTACAGCAGTTTTAATATTTGCTTATGACTAACAGAATTTTTCACTGAGGAGGGTTGCTCTGATTTCAGTAAGGGTATTGCCTCAGCTCCCCCAAAATATCTAGGTAAGGAAGAATGAGGCACACCCTTCCTACCATTTTATGAAGTACCTCTATTCTAGGGCGCAGTCCAGTAACCGCTGCGAATCCTCATCTCTCAATGAGTTAAAATTAGAGAAAAATGTTTATGCTTTGAAGGAAAAATTCAATCTCTCCAGAGCCTCAATGAGGAGAAGAGGTGGTGCACTTTTTGAGTAGTCAATACTTTTCCCAGACTTCTTCAATCACTGTTTTGTAAACGCAGGGCGTCTTCACTTCTAGAAAACAGCAGGTGAGAAATGAAGGACGAGTGGACTAATTGGCCATTTTCTCCAGTATTTGAAAGTTGAAAATTGTTGTGGTCCTAAATCTGCTTACTGTGGATGAATGAATGTTCAATGAAGAGCACTGCACTTGTCAGGTGCTCCTTCTGCCTTGTGATGGTCACCTTCCCAGCACCGGTGAAAATGCTGCTCCTGCTCTCTTTCGGCTGAGAGCTTTGAATCGCTTAAATGAGGATTAGGGTAATATTTCAAACAAGGCAACTTACTTTATTGCCAGGAATAAACTGTTAGAGAATCTTGATTTCTAGTACAAATCTAGGCTATTATGAGAGTCAGAGATGTCCTTGAGAAGCAATATGTTACATTATTTTCCTGAGATGCAAAATCTATATATAGATTGTGATTAAGCATTTTATGTATGTTCAGATTTTGTATTATTGCCTGGTTTATTATTCACTAACTTTCATCAGTTGCTAATTCTCTCTTTTCCTGCAGACTACTTTATCTGTTCTGAAAGCAGACTGTTTTTTCCTCACATATTATATATAGCATGAGCTACTTCACATTGCAAACTTGAAAAAAAAAAAAGAACTTTGCATTTGATTTTCCAACTTTAATACCTCTAGTATTTGTACCGTTTTGTACAGAACTTTATGACACTGCAGGGAACTGCTGTATCTGGTGCTCTTTGTACTGCATTTCTTGTCCCAGTAGTGTGTAACACACTCAAGAACTCAGCTTTGTCCCACAAAATGGAAATTAAATGCATAAAAAAGTATATTTCACCAGGGATTAAGAACTGATTTAAATTTCAGGATATTCTGAGTATGTATTATAATCAAATAGAAGCCTGGATCTCATTGTGAAGATTGGTTTCTCTTAAACACATACATCAGGACAGATTTCTATTTTTAGAAATGCTCTTAATTGGTGGTTGTGGTGGGGAACCCGCATTTTTCGGTTGAGCAAATAGTGCAAGCTTCTCATTCACTACCTCACAGATTAGGGACTAAGCTACATACCAATAGCACTTGTAGGCACTAAATCAACTTGACGTGACCTTTCATCTCTTCCAAAACAGCCCCCATCCTCAGAGGCCCCAGCTGTGCACATGTAAGCAGGAGAAAGCCCCTGGAGTAACTGCTCTTGCCGTGTTAGTTATCCATTTCCTCTCACAATACTCCTGACTAATCTACCTTTGATGGTACTTTCAAACACCATTCAGCCCACAGCCACCACTCATATCCCTTGGTGAGATGTTGTGCCAGAACTGTTCTTTTCTCATCATGCTTTTCTTCTTGTTTTCTTCTCTTTTTTTCTTTTTTTCTTTTTTTTCCAATTTATGCACCTGGATTCCCTTTACGTTACACCAGAAATTAATTTGATCTCCTGAAACTTATTTTTAAGTTGCCCACTATTTAGGCAGGGCTAGAAGAATATTCTCAACCAGTTTCTGAAACACCTTTTACTGATTCTGCTTTTTTCCTTAAAAAAAAAAAAAAAAAAAAAAAGATGCTTCTTCTTACCTGAGAATATTTTCCTGGGTTAACAACGCAACAACAACACATTATTCAAAGCAACAGTTCTCTTGCTTAGTTGATTCAGAGACAGCCATAATGTCTGTGCCTTCAGAGCAGTTGTTGAAATCGTTAAGAAACATCACCCTCATTAAGGACTGTGCATCTCTTCACCTCTCATATATAAAATTATGGGTTGTCAGCTGGAGGAGGCAACCTCCAAAGAGTGTAGAAAGTGTTTCCCAAGATAGCGTGACACTGCTGGCAAAGGTCTGGCTCTGGTATTTATTTCTCCTGCTAGTACAGAGGATGGAGAATCGTCTCACAGGTGCTGAGACTCAAACTGACCTCCCACTGGACGCTGCAGAAATTTGTTTGCCTGACATCACCTCACCCTTTACACACAACCCTAAATCATGTTAAGTCCTCACTTGGATACGTACACGCATCTGGTTATAGGAGGCACGAATTCAGCACTCCGGCTTCACAGAAGTACAGAAGAAACATCAGCACCTCCCACTCTTCTTTTTTTTTTCCTCTTCTAGGTTACCAACGAGGTTTGGCTTCTCATTGAACCCTACTGAGAAATAAACAGGGCTAAGTTTTTTTGGGGGATTGGACAAAGTCTGCTGTAAATCAGCCAATTTCTTCTATATCTCTAAACCACCTTAAGAGAGCTGCCCATGTTCAGATGCACGGTCCAACATCTGCTTGTGGTGACCACACGCGCAGAAGCCCTGTGTGGTGCACAAGTCTGGGTAGTTCTGAGCAGACTATTCCACTGGTTACACTGCTGACCTTCAAAGAAAACTTCTAATCACCTTTGGAAGATGAGAGGTACTCAAACGTCACCATTTGTTTACCAGCAGCCACTGCTCTGCTCATCTTAAGTCCTGCAGCTCTTGCTTCACCCTCTTGGTCTGTCTGCCAGATCCTGACGTGGCTATTCCTCCAGACCCCGTGACAGATGATGAACGGGTGATGTGGTGGGGTCTGAACACAGCAAAATGAGTGTCTGGAGTTCCTGACTTAGGAATGCCAGTCCCACCAACCATAGTGGAAATTGTCCCTTTAAATTACTATGTGATTTTTGAAATTCATGTTCTGTCCCATTCTAGGAAATGTTCTGGACATTGAAATCCTAGCATTGCCCCTTTGATGACCAACTGTTTAATTATCAAGTAAATTTTAGTATATTTGTATTGTACCAGTGCCTAAGCAATCCAGATCATGGGCTAGCACCTCCGAATGTTAGGTATGACAAAAGATAACACATCAAAAATGTGGTTACTTTGGGGAAAAAACATTCTCTGTGTTGTTTCTTTCTTTCTTGTTTCCATATCAAAGCACAGCTTCCTGCTCTCCCTGTTAGTATGATCCTTTTTTAACATTTTGATCCCTACCCTGAAAACCAGAAGGAAGAAGTCCTGGATGTATTTTTCTCTGGAGTAGTATCTCTTGGTATTCCCTGTGGGATCACACTTTAAAGAAGACAGCTGAAACCTGGAAAAATCCCCATCCAATTCCCCTCTTGCAGGGCCAGTGGAGAGGCAAGGCAGGTCCCTACGAGAGGAACATCTCCAACTGCCCAAGGCAGGGTGCAGCTTCTTCACTGGTCCTTTCATGCTCAGCCTGGCAGGTGAGCTATCAGGTTTGACACCTGGTTTTTGCTTGGGACTTCTCACCTGTGGTACTGGAAATGCTTTATAAATATAAGGCAATTTTGTTTATGCTTTTAGTGGCAAAAATGCACCAAATCTTCCTTATACTCCTGTCAGTGAGGGCAGCCCAGCTCCCAGCCCTCCTCTTCCCCGATAAACTGGAACCATGCAGGAGCTCTCACCAAGGCACTGCTGGAGAGCACAAGGGACATCTCTTCCTGTGAGTTGTTACACAGCACTGGCCCAGCCACCAGCACAACAACAACAAAAAAAAATGAAATGTGCTTCCTCACACTTGGCAGGAGCCTCAAAGCACTGAAACCATTTAACAGGCCAGGAGATGGGAGTCACGCTGGGAACAGGAGGTGGCAGGTGTTTCTAGGTGTGTTTGATTTTCTTAAGAATCCCTTTAGATTCAGAGAGAGGTCAGTCTAGACACGCCAAGAATATGGAAGAAAAAGGCTACATGCTTTGACAGACAGTTAATGCTTCCTGAAACAAGATATCTGGTACCTCTGACAGTTTTCCTTCCTGAGAAAGCACAATTAAAAAAGCGAAATTGTGTCTCTCCATCCTGCTAGAGAAGGTGAGAAAAAAGCCATGGTGAATAAAAGATTAGTCTGCTTGGGTTCTGGGCTTTTTAAATAAAACATTAAAGCTGTAAAGTCCAGAAAAGAAGAATAAAACTGAATGAAAGGCAAAGCTGCAGCAGAAAGAGCGTTCAGATTATTTGCTTACAATGCACACAGGAGACAGCTGTGTCTTGCATGGCTTCAGTTAGAGATCTGGACGAAACAACGGGGGCCAGCTTCCCAAAGTTTAGATTCCCAAATTTTTAAGCACAGCTAGGTGCGTTGGACATACCCTGTTCCTCACAAGGAGCTCTAAACACGGGGTTGGCAGCCTGGTGGTATCTTGGGGCAGTATGGCCATGCAGCGTCTGGCACTTGCTGTGGTGAGGGGGACACAGCAGATGTTTGGGTCTGCAGCGTGGTGCCCGTGGACCAGGACAGAAGCTGGCAGGCGGCTCAGAAAGGCAGCAGTGATCTCTTCTTAAATATGACTGAAGCATCGTTCCTCCTTCTAGAGCGGAGACCTGAACTAAACACTTCAGTTCAGCATCTGTCTACAAAACAAAACGTTAGTCAAACACTTTGCTAATAAGACTTCCTCCTACTTCAGCGGCAAGATAGGACCTAAGGGTCGTGCTTTTTGTGGAGGCAGTAACTGAAGATAAGAGCTATGAGATGTACAAAAATTGTGTCAGTTGATGGGCTGAATAAATCAATGTTAACTACATTTAAAAGGCTTCAAACTTATACCCACTCTCGGAATAAATTTGCGATAATTGTTGGGATGCAGGGCTACTGTAGTGCTGGTTCTGTGATCCTAGAAATCCTCAGTTCCTTATTTCCCAGTAATTACATGTTTGGGGGCTGTTTAAACATCTGGGTGTGAACAAGAGAGTTACAATTACACTAACTAGGAGAAATGGGTCTATTGAATTTAACACTATTGCCATCGATTTCAGCCGCATTATGCTGAGGAATATAAACACCCTGGAAAGCTCATGTATTTCTATAACAGCTGAGCAATCCATGGTGGATGTGCTTCCTCAGCAGGATGGGCTGCTGAAGAAACACAACAGGTATATAGTCCGTCAGCATTTTCTAGCACATACCCATAGTGAGTTATCAAATTCCTTTCGGTTGGTTTAGAGCTTCTAATGGGATGAGAGAGACTCTTGGAATGAGTCAGAGCAGTATTTCGGCTGTATTTACTGAGACACCGAACCAGTACTTACTGCACTGGAGACTTCTGTTCGCTTTTCAGAGGTCAATCGGATTTGGATTAAGCAATTATACATGTACATAAATCAGTGCAGTGATGAATATTAATACAGTCGTGCCATTATTTTCTAGATGGTCCCAGGAACTTGAGGAACTCAAGAACCAGATTCTGTAAAGATCAACAAACAGGAAAAACAAAACTCTCCCCAGATTTTAGGAGACTCAAAAAAAGTTTTTTTATTAATTGTATTAGAAGTACAGAGTTTGATTTGTTTCTGCATTTTTTAATACAAAACACTTTGAAAGCTTCTAGTCTTCTTGCGTAGTTTTAGCAGGGAATATTGGTATATGAGAAATAAATGACTTATCTACAGACTGAAATAAGGCCTGCTTTTTGAAAAGAATCTCTTGCTTTTGGATATGGTTGCTAAGAAAAATGGTAACTCTACTTAATCCTCCTTCAAATAATCTCTGACCTCCATAATCTCTGGACTATGACACCTGTTTTCACGTGCGATGAGAGATCAAAAGGACGCCTCTTGCTGTTAAGCCTGTGTACCCCATTGTACTGTAATAAAAATGAAATATCAATTGATGCATCACACTAAAGGCTTAGTGTCAGATAAATCAAATCAAAAGCTTTTGGTCTCCCTCTTTGATGTACTGGCTGTGAGTTTTTCCTTAACAGTAACCATGCAGGCTTTGGAAGCCCAGGAGGAGTGCAAAGCAGCAGAAAGATCTGAAGAGGGGGAAAAAGTAGTGTTAGAAACATCTGAGGGCCACAGCCATCTTCTCAGCGACACCCAGGGAATGAAAGGATGAATAGGAGGTAGAGGGGGTGTGTTTATGTGTGTGTCTGCACACACCTGTGTACAGAGAAAGAACAATTACACTGGTGAGTCTCCTGAGGGGAGAAGCAGGACTAGGAGGACTATTTTTCTCTCTGGGAGTTTGCTAGGGAGAAATATTGGAATATAAAATATCTGTCCTCAGAAAAAGTACTTGCAGGGAGAAGGGTCCAGGTCTTTAGTAAAGAACATACAGTTGAATTTATTTGACAGAGAATAATATATCCAGATACACTAGCATATGGCTGTGTGTATTACAAATTTGATTTCTGAAGTTGTGACACCTAAAGAAAAAAATCTGAAGGTCACTGGGCTTTGTGGTGCACAAGTAAATACTATTAACATTCTCCCCCATTGTGACAGACAGAAAACCAGCATTTGAGCCCAGAATCAGATTAGTTTAATTCCTTCCAATGCTTTCCTGCCATCTGGCTCCAGACAGCTCCCTGCTCACTCTCCAGTTTATCCCCTCTGAATTTTCGGTGGCCTTCAGAAAGGCCAGGTTGCACTGAACAAGTCCCAGCACCAGGCAAGAGCCCCTGCTCGCCCCATCGCCTCTGCCAAAGCTAAACCCAGCACCTGCAGTAAGACCTTGGGATGCTGAGGGATAGCGCTACCGGGCTGAGACACGTCCTGGCGTAGGGCACAGAGCAATCTTTACCTGATGCCATTAACAGACTCTTCCACTGCACTGCCATAACTTCCTAAGAGCCACTCAACATTTTTTGTACATCAACATAAAAACGGGCACTGGGAATCTCTTCCTTTCCAAGAGTTAAACGTGATTTTCAGATACCTTGAGGTGGAGATGCCCCCATCTGCATCCAGGGGCTATGGCCATGCTGCAGTCCTGCCAACAAACATCAAAAGCCAGTTGCCACCGCTGCATGGCTTTGTCCCCGAGATAAGAATCTGGCTCCTGGCAAGCCTCCTAGACCTCAGTCTCTGGTTTGAGCACAGTGCCACCCCGACGCTCATCAACCGCTTCCAGATTCTCACCCAGTCTCTCAGTGGCAAAGTGGTACCCACTGCTTCATAGTGCTTCCTCCTCACACTTTGCAGGAGCCTCAGTGCCCCCACTGCAGGAGGGCAGGAGGGGGACAATGGCTCCCTGCAGGGCACAACACTTACAGGACATCCTGAGCAGGCGTACGGCTCATTCAGACCTCTTGATAAAACCACCTCCATCCACACCTGCCCAGGGCTGGAGCATGGAAAGTCTCTCCACGCAGCGACAAACATCATCTGCAGTCAATCCCCTCCATGACCCCTCAAAGGAGCTGGGGAGGAAAGAACACCACCCTTTCAGTGACTTTGGGATTTTTTTTCCATGTTTATTTACTTGGAACTGTTATGGTATGTTTCCATTTATAAAAAAATTAAAAATTTCTACCTTTAAAAGTGGCAACTGAATAAATGAAGCACAAATATAAGAGACCATAAACATGAAGGGAAGAAAATCAGATGTGAAACAGTGATGTAGAACAGTAAGCTCTGTTTAAATCATAACTACCTGATTTGCTTTTGTCAGCCAACACTTTTTTCCCCTCACATCCATAGCTGGCCTCACAAGCGACCTGGCTGGGTGCAAATGCCATCTGCTTTTCCTCTTCTCCCTGAAGAATTTTTTTTTCTCATTATTGATTTCTTTCTGATTCTGTGACAAATACAGCTCTTCTCTCACCTGGAAGACTCTCTAGTGAAACAGAATGAATCTATCCTGAGGAGTTTGTGAGGCAAACAATGGAAGAAAGTTCCTTGTATCTAGTCTGTCTGGGACTAACAAATATTCTGAAAGAGAAAGATTTGTTTAGAATCTGAATGTGCCGTATTTTCAAATGAAGGGAAAACAGTACAGCCGGGACTCAACTTCAGTGATCTCTGACCAGAAGAAAAGGATAAAAGCTGTTGCAGACATCTGCACTTCTGCACAGTGTCCCATGAACATGTGGCTCAGGTGATGTTCTTAAAAGTAATGCCCACATTCATCTTCTGGAGCAGGGGGAAGAGAAGAAGAAAAACTATGAGGAATTTTCAAGTATTTTTTTAAAACCAGAACAAATTAAAACAACAACAAAAAAATAGGATAAGAGCACACCATGTAAATGGGAATCGCTTCCATAACGAATACATTAAACAGGCAGGAGAAATACATTTTATGAAAAGATATTTTAAAACAAACTTAACAGGTGCAGTCCCCAAGTGCTACTTAATGACTTCACGCTGAACCATCAATGTAATAGCGAGAGACACCATGCGCTACCCATGACTTGCCTTCTCCAAGGCTTTCATTGGCAACAGTGGGCAAAGTGCTGCTGCACCACAGCCTGGCACAGAAATACCCCAAAGCCCATTTCCCAGCCAGCTGTATGACATTATAGAACATCCATCACCGCCTTTGGAAGCACAGAAAGAAATGCCACAGTAAGCTGGAGCCCTTAATATTTATGAGTACAAAGAAATATAGACTTCCTCACATCATAAGATCTTTTTAATTAGTTTTATAACCATGTATACACTTTAAAAAAAAAAAAAAGGTAACCCTCATCATATCACATTGATAAAACAGGGTGCAGACAAAGTGCTTTACAGAAGTTGGACAGGATACATTCTGCTTGGAAGCACCAGTGCCTATTAATGGTGATTAAGGCTCTTTCACTTACTGGTGGATGGATTCACTCATCGTGAGCTGTATTTATATTTGGAAGTTCAACACACTGGAGGGAGAAGCAGCCTGAACCACTGTGCACTCTCTCCTGAATATAACTGGGCAAATACAGGCAAGCTATTATTTACTGTGAAGAAACAGTAAATAATTATATCATCCAATAATTGTCAGATTAATTCAGAGTAGCAGTAGAATTTTGTCACTTCAAACATATTGTGGTTCACTAAGGAGTTTTGTTCCTGAGTTCCTTTTACTAAAGTGTCTTTGTAGGCAAATTCTTAGAGAAAAATCTAAAAATCAGAAAAGAAATGGGCTATGGAATCAAATTTGAGACATTAAATATATTCACATTTCCTAGTTAAGCCTGTCCATTACCTTTTGTTGTTCTCCTTACACTAGGAAATCAAAGGAGCACCTAAAGCTGCTAACGTACCTCCAAGTGAAGGATGTCTATGAAGACCGCCAACATATTGGGGTGGTGGCTCAGCTCTGTCAGGATTAGGCTTTTAGCAACTTTAGCTTGAAAAGCAAGGGACTTCCACAAAGTATGGAGGATGTCTGGCTCGATACTCTTCTATTGAGATCCTCAGACTTCTAGAGCTTGCCGAAATGTTTTGAGCTGGAAAAATCCTTTCCAGAGCTGACTTTGAGAGATGTGGGTTTCTGCATTCACGGCTGGGCTCACAGCATTACAGAAAGGAAATAAAAGCATGAGAGATAGCTATGGAAATGAACATTAATGGTTACTATTAATATAATTTAGCTTCAGTTAGAATGAACAAGACGACGACAATTATACATGAAAAATTAGCTTTTATTACAAATGTTTAGTAATAAGTAATGATTTTTCAAATATTTTTTTTTTTACTTACTAAGCCTAAACATACAAAGTCAGAAGCAAACAAGAAATTGCTTGGTTAAAATCTTACTGGAGGTTAACTTGTCAGTAGTTCTATCAGATTTCCTGAAAGGCTTTCTTTTAAAATGTCTGGCTTTCCTTCACAGAGATGCTCATCCTCCAGCAGAGATGTGTAGTCATCAACATGGATGATTTGATTCATTTATATGAACAGAAGGAAGAAAAAATATAAGTTGTATCCATTTCTCAATATAAAACCTATTTCTCTACATTATGCTTGCACATAATTTAGAGCCTGATACAGTGGCTTCTGAAGCCAAGGAGAGTTCTTACACTGACTGCAGCCTGCACTGTATCTGAAGGGCAACATTACTAACTTCATACTAATTGGTGAAAGTATTCTTTGGTCACAAATGTCCTCTATCTACCCAGTTTACAGTATCTCAGAAACTATTTCTCATGCATTTTAAGGAGCTTGTTTACATTTTTATTTTATTCCACGGCTTTCACATTTTTCTCCCGCATGTATAATCCATACCTGGGTGCCTGCCTGTGCACAAAATGTATTGGAGTTGTTTCTATGCAGACAGATCAGGAGTGAAGAAAGGATGTCCCTTACCTTCTGATACCTTTCAGATGTCAGGCTGCAACAGCTCGAGTCTAAAACGGCCTTTTACTGGAGTCCCTCTGGACAGGCAATTCATATTTAGTGCACTGCATTACTAAATTTTTCAGAATACACAAAATACAAAAAATGTGATCATTTTATTACATTGTCTGTAACAATGTAAAGCCACATTTTCCAAAATCAAAGACTTACTTTTGGTGGGAAAAGTTTAAGAGAGTAAGGGAAAAGTAAGCTGCTAATGAGGCAAGCAAGAGTGTCTGGACAATGACACTTTGCTTAAAAGGCACACCAAGAAAAGGCAAGTTAGGTTCCTCTCCTGATGTTTTATAGTTTTTCTTATATATATAGATATGCATATATACGTGTATATACCTACACAAATATATGTACACACGCACGCCTTTGAATTTTTGAGAATAGAAAGTTCAAGAATTAAAAATTCATTTTAAATAAATAAGAACCATACTAATAGGGGGAGGTTGGTGCTGTTATTTTTTGCTGCATTATGATTATAATCTAATGACACAATGATATGATTATATCATTTTTTACTTTACATCATTTCATTGTATAAATGTGAGGCATAAGGCTACCAGGTGCATTTGTCTTGCCTAAAGTGATTTTCATGGATCTTCTGTGTTCTTGCTTTTTCGCAAGGGATGGTCATTACTTCAAGAAATATGAAGAGAGTTGAGGGTAAGGATGTTCTAACAATCACAATTAAAATTTATTTGACTCTAGGGTTTACACGTTAGAAGGTGGCGTGCACGCAAACACCCACACAGAATGACAACGACAACAATGGCTGCACACAGCTCAAACCCAAGCATGGTCCCAGCACGGCTGTAGTGTCCTCATCTTGTAAAAACACTTGATTTCCTTTTGCATAAGCTTTGTGATACGATGCACTGTTTCCAAAATCTGCACTGGTCCATCTAAATGGTCCACGCCCGATGACGGTAAATGTTAAGAGGTATGAGATGATTACTAACTTCCAGAAAACATTTAACAGAAGATGCCCATACAGTAGTCACCATTAAAAGTTTAACAGCTGAAGGTTGAACGTACAGATCTTTTCAGCTGTATTGTTCAAAGAAGTATGACTATCACAGTAAAATTATTTACACAAAAGGCAACCATAGTAAAGATATCAATCGAGAACACAGTAGATTGTTCAGAAAGGTGATCACATTTTCTACTAAGTCTGAAATATTTCTTGCAATGTTGTAAATCTTACCTACTAGATATCCCACAATATAAACCAGACAGAAGAACTTGTAAAAAGATATTAAGAGCTTGGTCCTGCATTTCTGATTCGCCAAAACCTACCACAGAAGACCATAGGAATTTTGAATGTTTAGAGATTGCAGGACAAAACCCTCAGAGGACTGCAAAACACTGCTTCTTTTCCGTATTTATTACATATAAGCATTCAATTTATTTTCTTTGGCTTTTAAATTACTATCCCTTCATATCTATAATGTGAAACCAAACCAAACCCAAACCACTAATAATTCCCTTCTCCCCTCAAAACAATGATAAAAAAATTAAATGAACCAAAAAAGTATCTAGAAAGTGTAGCTGTTACTTCATTATAAAACTACGGTGCAAAATAGAGGTTTATACTGGTCAGAATTGCAATAGCAATTGGAAATTTACACTGAAGGAGTGACTGCAAGTATTGCTTCTCCTGAACAACAGAAAAATCAAAACTGATTAGGCACTTGTTTTCTTGTTTACTAAGAGATCATTCAGTGTGCGTAAAAATGATAGAAATACTCTCTAAAAGAATGCTCTGTAGCGTAACAACTGTATTGCTCAACTACAGCCACAGTCCCTGGTTCAGGAGAGCAGAAAAACATGTGTCTATTACTTACTTTATGCTTAAATCCTATTGATATGAATGGGCTGGATACATGTTCAAGTGCTGTCCTGAATTGGGACGCTTGCTGAAATCGGGAGTTTTAAAAGATAATATAGTGGTGAGCTTCTTTTCATTATTACTACAATACCAATTTAATCTAATCTGGCTCTGCTCTCCACAATATTACCCTAGTGCTTCCTAATAAAAAAGAAAATAGGCATAAAATAAATAGGATAACCAAAGATTACATAATAAATATGCTACTAAGTGGGAGGAAAATATATTGCAACATAAGGCTCTGTAGTGTTGCACAATCAAGAAATTGTTCCGGGTGCCCCAAAACACAACTCCTTATGTACAACACCAGATTACCACTCTACACCCAAAAAAGATTGGGAATTAATAGATTAAACTTGTATTACATTAAACATTTGAAAATATGAACAAGTGGTAATGTGTTTCGCTGCCTTTGCAGAACACCGTATATATGTTCTTTCACTGTTCCAATTGTCATTCCTCATGAAGAAAAATTCGAAAGACTGGGGTTTTGAAAACTCTCCTAATGGCATTCCTTCAGACTTGCAAAGTTACCAGTGTCCACACTGACTCGTAGTATTATCTCTGAAAGTAAAACAAACTCAGAAATTTTGTTGCCTCCGTTTCTTGGCATCCATGGCGTCCAGGATAGGCTGCCTCTTTGCAGTGTACCTCTGGCGAAGCTCCTCGATTTCTCGTTCCATCATAGGGTCCAAAGCCTTTAATCGCATCTGTAATTCTTCTAAACTCAGATTCTTCAACTGTAAAACAAACAGTAAAAAACAAAAAAGGAAAACACAAAAAAGGTTAAAAACTATTTACAACAAAAATTATAACCGCCACCTTCAATAATCCTTTAATTTACAGCTGCAGCGTTGTGCTGTTCGTTTTAGTTGGGGTTTTTTGGGTTTGTTTTAGTTTGGGTGGTTTTTTTAACACACTTTGATTGTATGTATACACATATATAACTGTTTATATAACTGAAAGCCTTAGTAGGCTCCACACTAAATAATTTATCAGCATACAAAAACACAAATACACACAGCACATTTAATTTAAAAAAATAAAAAATCATTTTGCACACATTGCAGATAGGTTGCAAATAAATATAGGGTTGGAGTTTAACTCATCAGGCTGGAAAAAAGCATGCCCCAGTATACACAATTATATTGACGTACATAAATTATATTGCTTAATCCAATACTTCTTACTGAACTTCACGCTCTTATAGAAGCCTGAAAAAACATAGAGCTGCTGTAAGCAATAGTCTAACAGAAATACTTTCTGATATGAATCACAGAATGGTAGGGGTTGGAAGGGACCTCTGGAGATCATCTGGTCCAATCCTCTGCCAAAGCAAGTTCACCTGGAGCAGGTTGGACAGAAATGCATCCAGGCTGTTTTGAAGATCTCCAGAGAAGGAGACTCCACAGCCTCTCTGGGCAGCCTGTTCCAGTGCTCTGGCACCCTCAAAGTAAAGAAGTTTTTTCTCATGTTGAGATGGAATTTCCTGTGTTCCAGTCTGTGCCCGTTGCCCCTTGTCCTGTTGCTGGGCACCACTAAGAAGAGCCTTACCCCATCCTCTTGACACCCGCCCTTTAGATATTTATGAGCATTGATGAAGTCCCCTCTCAGTCTTCTCTTCTCCAGGCTAAACAGACCCAGGTCCCTCAGCCTTTGAGAGGTGCTCCCCTGACCATCTTTCATAGCCCTCCACTGGACTCTCTCCAGAAATTCCTTGTCTTTCTTGAACTGGGGAGCCCAGAACTGCTCTCCAGACGTGGCCTCACCAGAGCAAAGCAGAGGGGGAAGATGACCTCCCTTGACCAGCTTGCCACACTCTTTTAATGCACCCCAGGAAACCACTGACCTTGTTGATCACAAGGGCACACTGCTGCTTCATGGTCAGCTTGTCCACCAGGACTTCCAGGTCCCTCTCTGCAGAGCTGCTTTCTAGCAGGTCACCTCCTAACCTGTTCCGGTGCATGGGGTTATTCCTCCCCGGGTGCAGGACACTACACTTGCCCTTGTTGAACTTCATTAGGTTCATCTCCACCTATGACAAAGCACTTGTCTTCCTCAGCAGATTGCTGCCAGAACCAGTCAAAGCAAATTGCCAACCGAGTGTTTAAATAATACATGAAATAATTTCCTGAATCCATGGGAGGGAGCTACCTTTGACCGAGCTCTTCTCTTTCTAAAAATATTTTCTCCCAAATGTTAAACAGTTCATTACATTGCACTCATTAAGAGCGATGGGTCATATAACCAGTAAATTGCTTCACTGGCTTGCTGGCTGCTGCAAATAAAGTTTGGAGTCTTGTCAGGTACCGGGGCCCATCAGGCAGTACTGGCCCACCTGCTCTTGCAGGGAAGGATCTACATTGGAAATATGTTCCTTTGGCTGCCCTGTGTATTTTTTTTCCCCTTGTCTAGTGCCTCTCTGCATTTTCTCTTGTCAGAATTGCCTATGTGCCAATTACTCTTCACCAAGTGTGAAAAATATCAACAAATTTCAAATAGCACAAATACTTTCATCCTAGGAAAGCGATAATCTATATTTTGTTTGCAAATATTCTGACACTGCAAACAAGCACACCACTGAACTCAGGGGGAAAAAAAAAAAAAGAAAACATTTTCTGAATCAACCTACTAATGAGTCAATACTTCGCTCATGAATCTAGGGCACTCTTCCATCAAAACAGTCTGATCTGTTTTCCCTGAGGAATGAAATACTACTTTTGATCTTTATTTTTATCAGCATCTGAGGCATATAAAAATTATCAACACGTATTGCTACATATAGCCCAAACCCGAGCATTACGACTTCTACTAATAGACTAGATGGTACATCACAAACAAATAACTTTAAGTCATAATAAAGAGGGAGTGCAGATCAGAAATTCATAGAAGAGCATATGAAAAAAGATGCACATTTTCATGCATCATTTTAACAATAAGATTCCTAATGAAGATAAGATTTAAAACCCAGATGTCAAACTATCTTCCAGGATAAAAAATCATTAGACCTCAGACGTGCTCAGTAGCTCATCAGTAACATTTGTCTCTCCCAAGGACAAATGACCCCTTTTGTTTTTAGGAGGAAAAGAGTTGCCTCCCAAGGAATTAAATGTCATATAGCTTATTGTATTTTTCCCATTTGATATATGCAAGAAAAGATGGAGGAAAGGAATCAGAATTCCTCAGTCACCAAGACTTTTGGAGAAAAACATATTTCCATGTTCAGAGAAATAAAAGATTAAAAAAAATTCTCTTTCATTTTTAGCCCATTGGTAAATGTAACTGGCACATGACAAAACACCTCTCAGTGAAGATACTCTTTTAGAGGACTAAAGTGTCAGAGAGATTTGCAGTATAATGAGAAGAGACGACAGTGCTGACTCCCCTGTTTAACCGATCCCAATGCAGTATGGAGGAGAGGAGCAATAAAACCACATTTTTTAGCATGTGTAAGAGGAGAAACGTATTTGGGGCTCCATGGACCAGCAAACGGACTAAGGCAGGCACCATGAATAATCTCATGTGTGAGTGTTTTGTGAGAACTGCCACTGATGAAACCGCCTACCCGCTCTGGGCCAGTCCAAGTGGCCATCACCGCTGCAGACACCAGGCTTCCACTGCACAGAATAGACTCCAACTCATGTGATCACATAATTATTCTGCACTGAAAAACACTTCTTTTATAAATTGTCAGAGAGGAATGTGATGGGTGAGTTTTTATTTAAATTTCAATCAAGAAACGGAGCCAGCAAACAGAATTAAATATTCTTTAAAGATCACAGACAGCTGGGCTGGAAATTAAAATATAAAGAGAATGAATTTTTAAATCCAGAGAATAAGAATCATTCAGAATGATCTCAGCCACATCACCCAGGGGACCCAGAGAACTGCAGTACTCAGCTGTATGAACGGATTCGTGACATTCAAAGGAAGTAAATGACAGAAAACGGGGACAATAAGCAACTGAAAATGGAGTTACGAAGGTCTCACCTATCTGACATCAGATGCTGGATTAGGCAGGAAGTCAGAGAGCTTTATGTACTGTAGAAAACCACTGAGGCCCATCTAATAGCCACAGCTGATCAAGGAGATATGTGTGTGTGTGTGTCCAGGGATGTATACGTCTCCTTGGTAAATTTCAAAATATTTTTTCTTGCCTTCTGTCTGTGCTATAGGTATCACCTCGTGAAGCCTGAAGCCTGCACAAGCCTAAATGCTGAATGCAAGAGGAAATACATCAAATGAGATGCACAGAAGTAACTCAAACAAGATACTTAATTATTCCAATGTAATTTATTCCCCTGCATGATAAATATTGCAATTCAAATTCTTAAAAGCAATAGAGCTCAGCATTCTCACTTACTCTCACTTGCAAACAGTTTGCAATTTAAACTGTTTGTTATTCTAAGTACTAGGGCTACTGGCATTAATGGGAAAAGAGAGGAGAGCATTCAGCTGTGCAAGCTACAGGAATTGAAAAAGGCTTTAAATTACATTTTCATAGCTTTTTTAAGGCTGTAAACTGTAGCAGTTCAGTAATCAGGATAGTGTTTGTCTGACAACAATAGATAGTTCAATTTCTGCCACTTCACCGAGCTGATCGTGTTCTTTTGAGAGATCACACAATAGACAGCAACTAGTGTCAGGATGGGCCACCTCCAAGATACAGGTCTTCAGTCACTGGAGCTTCTGATAAAAGCATTTGCCTTCACTGGCACCCTTCATATCACCAGGTAATCACGTGGCAACAGTTCAAACTCCAATTTTTAATGCCACAAACCATATAACCTTGAATAACTTCTACAGGCTGACGGATTCTCAAGACACAGTAACATCCAAAGAAGCTACACTGAAATTCTTCACCCTGCTTTGCTAAAGTAAAGGAAATTGAATTGCCTATGAAGAGACCAGCTAGCAGTCATCCCTGAGCGCCAGCAGCTCTTGCCTCTGCCTTCTCCTCTTCCTGACATAGGGAGAAGAAAGGCACCCTCCCTGGCAGAAGAAAGGCACCCAAGCAGAAAGCAGCTCCATCAACCCAAGCTTCCAGTGGCAGAAGGTGCTTCCAGTGGCAGAAGGTCCTTCCAGCAGCACCCCCCTGAGCTGGGGCAGCCAGCACGGCATCAAAGCATAACTAACCTTTCAACTGCACTTACTCTGGTTGGTACTAGTCTCAGGTTAATTGCATTTTTACATGTCTTCCACCAGTGTCACACAAAGAATTCTTCCCTCACATACTGATGCGATCGTCTCTCACAACCAAACTTCAGCAAGAGAAGTGCGGCAATTCTTACTTTTTTGGTCTTTCAGTCAAACCTCTTGCAATCCACATGGACCAGCTTCATTTGGATCAGTATTTTCAGCAAACCAAAGAACAGTTACGTGCAGCCAATACTACTTCTGCCTGCAGGAGGACACACATCGTACCTTACATATTTTGTTCGCAACCCTGATCAAATCATACTGATGAGAATTCAGACCAAAATGGGCACATGGAAAATATATATGTGTTCCTGTCTACGGACATGAGTTCTGTAGTAATAAGATGAGAAGGAAGGAGATAAAATACAACCAAAAACGGACTCTTAGAAGTCATCAAGTCAAAGGGTGCAAAGCAAATTCTGACTAATGGCTTCCACCTGCATCCAGCACAGGAGTCAGGAGGACACGCATCTGAGATACTTAGTGGTGCTTGCAGTCCATGGATTTAGGTGAAGGGTTCTGGTAAAGAGTCTGGAACTCATTAGCCGCACTTGGCCAGCACATATCCGTAGCCATCCAAACTTTTCAGGGGGGGAAAGCCAAAGTTTTGGTGGATGTAGCACACTATAATCTTAATCCACCCTTGACAGCTAACAGAGGTAAATAAAAACTCTAGGCCTGTGATGTTTTCAATATGATAAAATTAGATTTCATTAGTAATTCCATAATGCATGAGTTACTATTGCAAACCTCCAGCCTATCAAACTAAATTATAGAATACTGCCATTAAGCTGGTGCAACAAAAACAAGCAAATATATTTTTAGGGTTTAAATTGTTAAGAAAATAGATATTCAATCAAAAAATAATCTGTATCAAGTTTGTTGTGTTTACCTGAAAAAACAAACTCTTCCTAGCAACTGCTTAAATGAATCTTACAGATGCACCATGCCTTATTAGGGGCCTTTGATTAAAAAAATATGGATTGTTATTACTGTATTCTGAGTCATCTATTTTCCCATCTGCTAGTAATTCCTACAATATGAACTATCAACAGAATGGCTAACAACAATAATTTTCTATGGCAATTGCAAAAGTGGGTTGCCTATAGCACTTTCTAAGATTTAACCAGTGCATGCCTTGCATTGTTCTGCGTTGTTAGTGGCCTCAGGTAAGAGAAACTCTTTCTCTTCAGCTGTTCCCTTCACTCTGCCGAGCAGAGTTTTCTTTTTCTCTTACGGAATGAGCTCCACTGATGATTTCAAACTCCTTTTTACTAGTATAAAAAGTTAGACTTAATTTGGGATACAAAAAGTACGAGGTGAGTCTTTCTGACCAGTCTTTCTGGTTTACGAATTCACGCTCAAAATCTGTGAATCTCACTGCCTGAGACACACACTGGCCACAGGTCAGAGCTCTGATACCCTGTCACCCCCCTCCCCGCTGCCACTACAGTCAGCAGATCAGTCACAAGAAAACAAACGTGGATGGGGGAGGGAGTGAGAGCATTTATTTCAGGATGCCTGAAGAGCAAGTCTCCTTGTTGCAAAACATAAAACACTGAGTTATACAAATATAAAAAGGACCGCATTTAGTATCATTAGTTTTGACAAGTGCTGAGAGAGAAGGGCTGACAACCTAACTTTCAAAAGCTAAAGTTCATTCCATAGGACTGCAGTTATCTTCAATATTTTGGAGGGGAAAATAAGCACATAGCACTCAGAGAAAATTAACGACAGACAACGTCATGTAATTTTAAAAAGTCTTTTTAGGGATAAAATTATATATAAATGTCCAGTGATTAATTCCTATTTTCACTAGCAGAATTCTTTCTGCTCAGATGCTAAAACTGTACATCTTTTTAACAACACAAAGCTAAATCTCAGTCACTACCATCAAAACTTTTCAGCTCTAGAAGGCTTTTCTTAGCTTCACATAAAGTAACATTTCAAAGTCAAACCACCAAGGGGAAAGAAAGAGTTTTCTATAGTATTAGTGCATGCTGTCATTTGCATACCTTTGCTGAATACTGCCCAGGGCTCTCCTTTGAGCACATTAAATGCTGCCAATCCTAAAATTCAGAAATCATGAGCTGGGTCCTTCACCTTCATTAAATTACCCTTAAAAATTAGATACTTAAAATAAGGATTCTTAGGAGGAGGAAAGTGTCTTTTTATTTCCCCTTTTCATTTCTGAGTCATGAGGAGGCAGCTAGAATCTAAGCACTTCTGCAATTAAAAGGGCTAGAAATTTCAGAGAAAATAATTCTAGGACCTTATAACTTTAATGAGCAATCTTGACTACAAGAATTGAAATCTAAAGAAAGCACAGATCATCACGAAATATAGTGTAAAATTAGTGATATTGCTAACTCTTGCGTGTTGCGATTTTTCACAGGTCCCGACAAAACCAGTCATGTTTTTTGAATATGCTTTATCATATTCTAAGAAGTTCAAATATAATTTAGACTGGTCTTTACCTACTATAGCAGTTGATGTTTGTGTAGTTGGGAGGTTTATAATTTTCACTAAAAGGTATAAAACAACATAGAAGAATGTGAACATGGGAAAATAAACTGCAAGGAATGCATCTCAAAAACCTGGTAGCTAGCAAACATCCATTAATAAGTGCCTCTGAGATAAATCTTTATCATCTGCTAGATAATACATTTAATAAATTTAATTTTTAAAGTGTACAGAAGGAAAAAATCCTACCATTCTCTCTTTCCTCTGCCATTTACAGCAAGTGTATTGTTACATTACATGCTTAGAATTGAGTTTACTGAAGCACGACACTTAATTTGCTATCAACCTTTCTTTAGACTTGCATCATCCATCACAGACATTTTAAAAAATGTCTTTTAAAAGTATCACAGGCAAAAATTCACAGTTTGAAATGCCTTAGAGAAGATCTTCGTGTTTTTTCAAATATTGTGATTTTCTGTACCAGGCATCTCAAGCCTAATGGTACAGTTAGCCCTGAAGAATACTATAAATGTTTACTGGAACTCCCAACAGAGTAAATAATCTAAAGCTTTGGAAAACCACTCCATCTGGATACTCACTATGCTATTTAAACTTGATTGCAAATATGCCCACACAGTGCTGATAGCAAAGCAGCTACCACACCTGACCTAAAAATATGCAGGATTTTCTCCCAGTCCTTTCTGCTTATGGAGAAAAAAAAAAAAACAAACATGGGGAGAAAAAACAAACCAACAAAAGCCCAACCTTTGCAAATATTGCGCAGCAAAAATATAAAGCTTTTAAACTAAGAGAATTCATTTGCTAGAGTTCTTAGAGTACTAAGTAGTATCAAAAAGTCAGCATTTTATCTCTAGTAATCTGTAGCTCTCCAGGGCAAGTATTTTTTGTTGTCTTTCAAAATGAGCTCAGGTACCAGCAGGTACATTACTGTGCCCTTGAGTTCAACGGATCACATGTCAGCAAACTGCAGTTATCATTTAGCTATATAAACCCAAATTGTTCCTTTCATATTCAAAATTTTTCTCAAGGCACTGCCTTCTTGACAACTGATTCCTCCTTAAGAGGATAATTTTTAAAATGTTCAGAAAATAACAGTTTTACATATTTTTAACTTTCTTCCAATCTACATGTGGACAGAAGCTCTACTAAGTACTGAGATATTTGGGATCAGAACCATTTTAAAAAATAAAACCATTCAGTTAAGAGTTCCTAACATAAAGTAATATAAAAAAAGAAAGATGCTCCCAGCTTTGCTAAAATATATTGTAAAAGCAAATCCATATTGAGAAATAAATTTAAAGATATACACGAAATAGAAGTCCTGGGGTTAAAAAGAAAACTGTATTAAAAGCTACAAATTCATGAAATACATAATGATATCACTTAAAGCCATTTTTCTTCAATAGTTCCATTTAAGATTATTTTAAAAATAAAAAAAATCCCACTGAATAATGAGTTATGACACAAGATACAGACATGTGGAGAGATAACCCTGAAGTTAAAACCAGACCCAGAAAAGCGTTTAACCCGAAGAGTAATGGAAGAGCTAGAAAAATTTTAAACCTTAGTATCCTAGTGAGGGACAATACAAGTGAATCTCAAGTTTCTTAGATGTACGAAATGTTAATATTCAGAACTAAAACAAAAACGGATACAGCAAAACTAAATTTTCCTAACAGGAAAAGTCTGCAGGAGGACCATCCACCATAAAACACACACACAAATTTATATCTTATTTGCTGGGCAACCTTGACTTAGTTATATGCTTTATAAGGAAGAAAATTCAGTTCAGTTTAAAACAGCCAATTGAGAAAGGATTTAGGAAAATAACACATCATCTTTAATAAATGAAAAAATGATAGACATGCTGTTTGCTGGGTTTTATTTCATGCAGAAAGCATTCTGATAGTCACGTACCGAAAGTGGCTGAAACCCATCCTCTGTTGTACAAGATGGACAGGAAAAAATCCTATAGTCCAGAAATTTAGGGCAATTTATAAACAACAAATACCAGGTTTCTTAATCCCTGGGGGAAGGAAGAAAATACAGCAAAGGCAGCAAAAAGACAGCAAAACCGAGTCATCAGTTGATAGGGGCCTGCAAAACATCAGAAGGAGCAGAATGTGAAGGCAGCAACTGAACAAAGCCAGGGCTGAGCAGAGACATTGAACTGAGCTGGTATCACAGCGGGGAGCAAAGGAGATCCCTGCCTCTGGAAAGGCAGGCAGGTTGTCCTCCTGGGAGAAGGATCCCAGAGAAGATGACAGCCAGGCCCACCTGAGCTTAAGCACCTGCACAGAGACCTGCAGCGAGCTGGGAAGGGAGAAGCAATCCCCCAAACACAAGGCTACCAGCTTCTTTGATGTTATCAAAACTGATTTAAAGCATTTAGGAAACTTTCTTATCATGCTCAAGAACTGAGCAGATTTTTTTGAAAGTATCTTTACACCTTAAGGAATAGTTTATTAGCTCTTCTTAATGCTGCTTTCTGTTGAAGACTTACCTAGAAATCATTCCAGTACCGCAGAGTTTCAGCGGATTCATTAAAGCGGATTTAGTTTTTCTTTTGACAAAATGCACCAGCTGTGTATTTGTGAAACACGGCTTAAATAAACACCACCAAATAATCTTTAACGAACGTGATAAAATCCACCTTATGATGGTCTAAGTCTGTTAGACAGCTGCTGTCTTGCTTCTAACACAGAGGAAATAAGATCTAAAATAGGCGAACAAATACAGAAATGGATAATCTATCAAATAGCACCACTGAGCTAGCAGCTTTTAAAGAATACACAGTATCTTTTCCTTTACAGACATGTAATAGGCTACTCTCGCTACATGTAATATACTTAGAAATATCCTGAAAGTAGGAAAATACAGGAGATAATAATTGATAATTATTCATGTCAAAAGACATGAATTAAGAAGCATACAACTAAAAGCAATACTAAATTAAAAAACTATACTGCTCATGTTAACGAACAAGAAAATCAGGCTGTCTCAACACTGAACAGTGCACTTAACCATAATCTAATTTGACTCTTTAAAACATAATCCATTCTGTGGAAAGCGTGATGCTCACTATGTATTAGTTTAGAAACTCCATTTATTCATCAAACAAGATTCAATGATTCAGTGGCATGTTCACTTACTGAGTCCAGAACTGCCAAAATCATTTGCCAAAGAAATATTTTATTACCAAATATTTTGTCTATGATTCAAACGTTAATGTGATCAAGCCAAAAATTAGCATAGTTCTTTCCTACATTCACAGTATTATCTCCTAGGAGGATATACAGCATTTGATCGATTTGTTTTGTCACAAAGTACAGAACAAAACTAGTTTGTTTAATTAGGTTTTTCAGATTATAATATCCAGATATAGTTGCGATTTATTAATCATGCAAACAGGTAATGTGCAAGCTTTTCACAGAATCATTGAATCATTTAGGTTGGCAAAGAACTTAAGACCATTGAGACCTAGCACTGCCAAGTCCACCACTAAACCATGTCCCCAGTCACTACATCTACATGTCTTTTAAATACCTCCCGGGATGGTGACTCCACCACTTCCCAAAGAGCCTGTTCCAATGCTTGACAGACCTTTTGGTGAAGAAACTTTTCCTAATATCCAACCTAAACCTCTCCTGGCAAAACTTGAGGCCATTTCCTCTTGCCCTATCACTTGTTACTTGGAAGAAGACAGCAAACCCCACCTCGTGACATCCTCCTTTCAGGCAGTTGCAGAGAGTGATAAGGTCTCCCCTCAGCCTCCTTTTCTTCAGGCTCAACAAGCCCAGCTCCCTCAGTAGCTCCTCATAAACTTGTGCTCCAGACCCCTCACCAGCTTCGTTGCCCTTCTCTGGACACGCTGCATTTTTGTGCCAACACTGTTCCTTAACCCCACTCCCAATTTAGAGTGCTCGCTATTCCACTTCTGCATCTCTGGAGTAAATGATGTCAATTGCATAGCCCACAACTAGGGAATGGTATGAGCTCTGCAAACCCTTATGATGTGACCTAAGTTTCAGCAGAATCTTTCTGGCCTCTCTACTAGTTTTCCAATTCATCTCTTGAGTGATTATCTAGGTTTCAATTATGTTTCAGTTTTCTAGATTTAAAATCCATAAAGAAAAGGAAAAGAATTATAAAGTCTTACTCATTGCATAGTATATCAACATCAAAATGCTACACATTCTGCATTTGAACATCTGTAATGTTCAAGTGTCTGTAACTTCAAACCTAAATCCTTCTCCAGAAAAATGCTGTTGGGAATTTAATCTAAGTTTTAAAATTGATTTAGTATTCATGATTTGGAAACTGAAGTAGAACCAAGGGCCTCATCTATATTATTTCCAACCCTAACTACCAGGGCAGGAAATCGTGAGAGCTCCAACTCGTGCCAAACAATCCATCCAGCACATTCCTAGACCATATAAAAAGGATAAGGAAAATATGAGACAGACAAATGCATTCCTCAAATGCAAGGTGTCAGTACTCAAACAAAATCTGTGCTCAATGCAGTCAATGTCATACAGCTCACAGGCTCATCTTTAAATAGAATTATGTGTTTCACAACTGCACTTTCAGAAGTAATTAAAAGGCAAACAAAATCTGATTTCATTTTACAGTGCCTTGTAAAAGTAGCTTAATTGTTAAGACCATCTTCAGCGTAGCACTCTTCCAAAGCAAAGACAAACATATAAACAGAGAGGTTATTAAATGCTCTTGCAATTCATTTAAAATACATCACTGAGGTTTCTGCTTACAGAACATCTATTCCTCAGTTTGAACAGTGTCCTGCATTCAAAGACATAACACTGAAGAGAAACAAAGTACAAATTAATGGGACTGGTCACATACGAAGTGCCATTGTTCAGAGTTTGAAAGAATAGAGGGTGTGAACAACTCCCTCTTCACCAACAGATGTGATGCATACACATGAGCACAAACAAATGCAGGGAAACACAGGCTTAGTGTCAAAAAGGTTGCGTATCTGTCCTGGACTTTCTATATGAAATATGACTTTAGCAACACACATGTATTCTTGATCCAGTTATTGCATGTGCCTGGATGGGGACATTAGGACTTACTGGTGAAGAAAAATTACACTCAGAAAGGACTTACTGGTGAAGAAAAACTACACTTATATAAAAATATCGCATACATTCTTGAATTAATGCTAATGAAATTCACCTTGTGGCAGAAGGATGCAAGAAAAAAGTAATTGTGAATATCTTTATAATGTTTACACCCTGTCACAAGTAGAAAACAGTACCATATCAAGTACTGTTAAACTGGTATTAACATACAGCAACAAATCTAAGAACCACAGAGATGTAATAATGTAAAATGTCCCCAATGCTGGTCTCCTCTCCCCTTTCCACCCAAAGCAGAGATGTATTTTCATTTGGAAACTCAAACGATTTTCTGGGCAGATTCTACTGGTGACAGAGAAGTGGATGTTGGCTTTACGCCACCATCTTCAGAGGATCTGTTATGGTTTTGAATACAAACTGTCTTGTTGAACTACCACACAGATCGAACAGTGGACCGACCAGCCAATTCTTTTCTCCCAGAAGAAACAAGCTGCCAGCTCAGGTTTGGATGGGAGAAAAACTATCCCTCTTTTTCTGCTTACTGTCTTTGAGACTCGCACCGCTGCTGACACAGCTGGAGAGAGACCTTGCATTCTTATGGGCTGAAATCAGAGTGTAATCAAAGACTAGATGTCCCAGCATCCTATCATAAGAAGGGTTACGCTAACAATTTAAGAATGCTATAGACATGAAGAAGGCAATGTTTTGTTGGGGTTTTTGACAGCACTGAAAAGGTAAGGTTTTCATTATAATATTCCTACTTAATCTCACCACATGCACACAGTTGAAATTACAAATACTGTGTATGCTACAAGACTTCACAATGCTGTAAAATCAAAAATATTAGAGAAAATTATTTATTTTAGCAAATTATTCTGTTAGACTGAATGTCAAAATTCACCATAGGCTCTACTAAAAGGCGCAATGAGTGCAAGTAGTGACTTCAAAAAACTTAAAAATGCAAATATATGAAGAGATATTTTAAAGTAGTAACATAATCATGCTGTATACTTGAAAAACTGTGGGCCTGGTCCATCGGTCCAGTTTTTAACATAAGTAATTTCGATTGCTTCTGTTTTCATGAGCGATTCTGACTTCAAACATTCAGAGCTATGAGCTTCTTGCAGTCCTCACCTATTTCAAACTCAAACCACATTCCTCTTTCTTCCGTCAGTATCTCCTCTTGCTTTAAACACAATCGTAGAGAAGTATTTGAAATATCTGAAATATCAGGATATCATTATGTTGTTTTTGACATTAATATCTCCAAACATCTTCCATTCTGGGAGCTTATACTTTTGCCACCTGATGGTCTGTCTTGCACAGGGAACTCCAGTAATTATGAACTAAATGCCTACTGACCTGGCTGCTGCTGCCACTGCTAGAATGCCAGTCATGTTTACCAGATCCTGGCCATTAGAATAACCATTGCAAAGGAGTAGTTTTAGTAATTTAACAATTCCTCCTGCTTCCACAAACGTATTCTATTTATACTCTCCCAAGTACCATCACAATGCATAACAGTTTGCTTAGAAGCAGCAACCTTGCAAAAATACACGGTAATTTAACTTAATCATGTTAATTAGCTGAACTATGCTGAAAATATTTAATCTCTTGCTCAGAAATTTAATATCATGCAAAATTTTGAAAGCAATATTGCTTGAAAATTGACAAATTTGCTATTTATTGTTGCCATAACAACCATAGAAAGTTGTGTAAGAAAATATCGAGCAATAAAGGATGAAACGCCATAGAAACAGATAAGAATAGCACAAGTTGTGTCAGCACTAGCCCTAAGGAAAATTTTAAGCACAAACAAGTTCATGGATAGAATTATAAAAAGGTGGGGAAATAGAAAAGGGTAGTTGAGGTGCGGAAATCAAAAAGATAGTCATATGGCACACTGCCAACGTTCCCCAACAGAAATTACATGCAGATTAGTTGAAACCTTTTAAGAAAACTAAAACACATTCGAGAAATTCATCAGAGATTATGACAGAAACTTGTTTTGGGTTTGTTGTTTTGTTTTTTTTTTTAAATCTCTTGTTCATAACAATACTGCTGCAGTGTTGCATGATATAAATAGTTAAAAGCCCTCAAAACCAGAATACAGTAATAGCTAAATTGATGCCAGTTCTACATGATTTTCTAAAATTCCCTCCAGCAGAAGGAACTAACAATTGACTTGGGAAGTTACGAAGGAATTCAAATGTAGGGATCTATTTTCCTGTAGGTCAACCCACTACTGCACTGTATAATAAATGTAAACATGAAATGATATCATTTCATCTCTGCTCCTCACCTTTCCAACGACCTTTTGGAGAAAACATCCTGGAGCCTGAATTTTGTTTGACATGGAAGCCATACAGGCTGGATAATGTAACATTCCTACCTACGAGCAAAACACCTTTAATGCATTTATTTCTCCTAAAATAAAGATAAATGTTATACAGATATCTCTATATCAAAGCTAAAATCAACACACGGACCAGTCAAAAATCAAAGTTCTGTGTACAGTAGAAGAAATAATACATTTACAGCTCTTTGTTTAAAGAATTAACAAAGCCAAAAATTGAACTTCTCTCTAATAAAATTCCTTTTTGGATGTTATCCACTGACTTGTATTGAGAGCATAATCAAGAAAAACCACTTTCTTTTCACATCTCTCATTTCAAAGAAGGCCAAAAAAGCAGATGAGATTAAAATGGAGCTCAAACCAAAGATGGTAAATTTAGATTTGATTCAGCAGACATATGGAAACCATTATATAAAGAAGGGAATTCTTGCATTAAAAAGTTAGTTCAGGTGAGACGCAACTAAAGCAAAGACAAGAATCTTAACAGAAAGAACAACCTTGATTTGTTGCTAATAAAACGGCAGTAGAACTTGGGAGCAGTCTAAAAATGGATAAAGATTAAGGAAGCAACTTCATTCTACACTTAACCTGATCTAATGAAAGGAGGCAGCCAAAAGGGTCAGTCCTGCCACGTGAAACCCTCGGGCTCCTGACCGCTTCCTCGCACGAGATCTACCAATTCTGCAACTGCAGGGTGAACTGGGAGGGTGGGGAGGACAAGGGGGTGTCAGATGTTTTTTGAGCAAGTTGAGTTGACTCAGCTCTCTGGCTACCAGACTGCTACAATCAATACAAAGAGAGTAACAGAAACGAGCAGGTGCCTGTTTCTGCCATGCCTCTCTTTTTCCATAACCCCCATCTCCTGAATAAGTCTGGAGTAAGATCGCAGCCATCTACCCCTGCTTCCAAAGTCAACACACCAGAAGGCCAAAGACAACAGCTATTGACTTCAGACCACAACCCATACTTTTAACATAGGTATTAAACTCGTCCCTCTTCTCAGAGGCTAATAATAGTAACAATTAGTAGTAGTAGAATTGAAACTTGCCACAAATTACCTCCCTTTAAAACCTCCACTTTTGCCAAATTTGGATAATATAACTCAAAAGTTATCAGGACAAATAGCACAATCACATAAGTCTCTTTTCCTAAGGAAACAGACCAAAAATAACATACAGCTAGATTGCACAAAAATCTTCTTTGTACAGGGTAATTAAAAACTGTAAAAAATACAATTAGACGTCAAGAGAAAACACACAGTAAAACTGAGTATCCCATTTTGGATAAGTATGGGGGGGAGGTGCGCGTCATAAAAAACTATGAAAGATGGCCATGCTTCTATGACAAAGTGAATAAAATTGATTATATACACTATAACTACTAAAGAATTAATCATATAAAATATTTCCCCCAAAGCTCTGGCAACAGGATTAGTAGTTTCCTCAAATTCAGTCTGCAAGCAGAACTGTAAACAAGTAGTTTAAATACAGCAGTGGGGGGATTCTGCTGGGCTGGGGGTAAACCAACGGAGGCTTTTCTCTTTCTGGCATCCATAGCACTTTAGAAGAAACACAGAGATAGTGTATCCTCAGCACATTTTAGGATTCTTGTTGTATTTGACAGTGGAATAACAAGACTGCCTTACCTACACCAAAAATGGCAGGGGATCTCAAAATCCAACAAGCTGCAAATGAAAACTTAATACCGGCAAACAAAGCTTTTTTATCAATTATTTCTTGTGGATTTGGGAATAGCAGACATAGAAAATTAAATTGTAAAACTTTTTTGTACTTCATAAAATTGTTTATTTTTTAAATGCAAAATATACATAGTAAATGCTATGGTACGATCATCAGACCTTATCAGTGGATTAGACAATTAATGCTTTTGAAAATGTTTTTGTAACAGCACCTTACAAAATAAAATACTGCAATAATTTCTAAAGTTTTTATATCTCTTCCTAATATCAACTAAAAATATGAGAAAAATGAAAATTGTATAAAAGCAATAGAAGAAGAAACTAGCACCATAGATTCTTTTACTTTCTAGATAAGTCTTCTCACATTACAAAAAGAATGTGAATTATGACCCAATAGTGGCTGTAGGTGAGGATCTACTCAAACGCTGCAGTTATACGACAATGCATTTTAAAACAAATCTAACTTATCAAATGTATTTCCAAAAAGCCTTCACATCCTCAAAGAGGAAGAAATACCATCTTTGGAGAAAAAGCTGAAGGTGTCGCTGACAGTCCACCCTTTATGTTGCTTCAGTGTTACGGCTGAAGTCCTGACCTGTGTTCAATTAACTGCTTAGGCAGCCCTTAGCTGAATTTGGAAGGATTCTGTTCTCAGAAAAGCCTTCAGTGACTTGGTATCACATCTTCTCACCCTTGTGCAAAAACATCACTTTATCAAAGCCATAACAAATTTAAAAGCAGCATATGAATAGCAGAGTCCACCATTGTTGTGATAGCTCTGATGAAAACGCAAAGGCAATCTTAACATTTCAACAAAAATGTTTTAATTAAAATATTTCAGTGAGGAAATTGCTATTTCACTTCTAAACATATATTTTTATTACCATTAAAAACAACACAACTAATTGCAACAGAAGTTTAAGTCACAATCACAGTCTTATTAGGAACCATTTCATTCACCAGACAGTGAATGTTTATTAGGTAATTCTCTGTCCTGTGAATGAAAAGGTGTCTGTGACCTACTGAATATAAAACACAGGGCAAAAAGCTTCTGCAAGTATTGCAAAATAAGCTACCACGTAGCTTACTAAAACTCTCCAAATAGTGAGATTCTACGACACTGCAAGAAAAACATATCTTGCTCCTGAAATAATGACACCTTTTACTGATAAGGACTCCAACACCTCATTCATGTTTACTTCATACTATGCAACACATTAACTCTGAGGTGAAAAGGTGTTGCTAAAGCCACAGGCTCAGATGATTCCCAGCGAAGGCAGTGGGGAACGGGAGGTTTTCACTCACAGCATCCAGGGCAGGACACGTTCCCGGACCACGTGCTGAGCTGTGGCAGTACCTAACCCCCGAGGCAGATGGCTTTTCACCAGCCAAAGTTTGAAGTGCAGTCACATTGTATTTAGATTCCCTGTATCACATCATCATGACATATCTGCTCATTTAAAGAATTCAGCTAATTTCAGGTGGCTGTTTTAAAACATTTCAAAATCAGAACAAGTCTGATATGGGTACTGTCAATGACAAAGCTCTCACTGAACACGCTTCAGCCTAACCTTTAAATATCTATACTGTAAAATTAAAAACCACTTCTTAACATAAGCCTCCCACAGACAAAAACTAGAAGCCCTTCTGTACTCAATATGTGAAGTCACCTCGTATATCCCATTCAAGAAGGAAGCAATAGGAAATTTGGCAAGCAACAGAGACAGGAAACTCTCCATTAATGATTCCTATGTTTGTCCAGCTAGAGATGAACTTTCTAAAGCACCAGTGTCAGCATGAGCCTGACTTTTACAAAAAACAATCTTAAAACATTTACCAGCCTCCAGAGATGTGTTCTGTAGATGTCCCTAAATTCATACAAAGTCCTGCTGTATTTATAGAAAAATTCTATCTCCTGACTGATTCACAAGTAGAGATGACTGCAATTAACAAAAGTAAGAAAAAGCAGCATTTTTACTCTGCATTCCACCCCCCATGTATCAACAGAGGGTTTTTTTTTTAATGTACTAGCCTGTACTAATGTAATAGCAAAGATTCAACAGTGACCATCGCAGCAAGCAGAAAAACTCCCTTAAAGAGTGTATCAAGTATGCAAGTATGCAAGACATTATTCGTACATAAAAATATAGATTCCATATTTATGAATGCATTGAACACAGCAATTCTAGTTGAATTTCACAAAAGGTTAGTTGTGATCATGGACTGCCTGGCACTAAGTACCATTTATTTAGATGAGTACAAGGTAAAACAAAACATGAAGTTTGCTGGCACAATCGGCTAAAAAATGAAACTACTAATAAAAACCCCATATGGATAAGCCAGCCAGCTTTCACTTAAATACCTGACACTTACTCAGTTGATAACCACCTGCATACAAAGTCCTTGGCAGCTTTAAACTACCTTTTTTTCTTTCTTTTCTTTTTTTAAGAATAAAATATTCTTCAAGCTATTTCCTATCATATCAAGCACAAACATGCTTTCATTTAACTTCAGGAATGGAATGTGTCTTATTTTAATCTTTCACCTTTGTTCAGTTGAAGAAACTTGCATTGCTGATTAATAAGAGGCAAACCAGATCTTACTTAAAATGCGATTTATACTCTGTGTTTATATATTCTCAGGGACATTGCATTCCAAATTGATAACCACTTGGTTTTGCGGGGTTTTTTTGTTTGGTTTTGTATTCTTTTGGTTTTTATGTTTTTAATGTAGTCAGTCCTGCAAAAGCAGCTGGCAGCATCACCAGATTCTCGAGTCAGTCGTTTCATACATCAGGCACCCATTTCAATTTTTAGCTGAAAAACTCTAGTATGCATTCCATAAATCACAGTCTGGTATTAGACAGGGGCATTCCTGTGGCTCTGGCACCAACACCTGCTTTTGCTAAGGGGACTGCACGTTCCCAGAGAGGGACAGAGCTGTAGGTGTTTGCATGTAGATCTTCTTTCTTCCAGTTCTTGTCAGAACCCAGCACAGAAGTGTATGTACGTTATCAGCCTCAGGATGGACACGTACAGGGCAGGTGATAGCTTCAGTGTCCAGGGCTATCCAGCCCCCGGAGCCCTATGGAGCAGAGGAGTGTTGGCAGCTGGAGTAGGTTACAGTCAATTATGACAATTCCAGCATATGCTGCAGACTGCGCCAGCGCCACACAGCCCAGGTATCACCTTTGCTTGCTTTGTGAGATTGGCTTCACAACACACAGCTCAGACCAGCTCCTTTGTTTTCCAAATTAAGAGTAGGATTATCACGTAATAAGAAACCAGTGCAATTGTTTGGCAGTAGGTTCCAAGAAATGAATACTTTTGCGGATCCAAGGTTGTCAAGACAAACTGCAAAAATAATGAACTCATTTTACAGTAGAAAATAAGATTAAGGACAAAGCCCACAGACAACAGAAAACGGGATTAGTTATGTAGCAGTAAACATAAGGAAGACAAAACCATGAAAAGAAATAAGGATATCTTTAGAAAAATAAGAAGTAATCTGACATGAAAGTAATTTCGAGCATTATCACATTCTCATAATTACAACTAAACAACCCAGCGACACCATGGTACTCCTTCCTCATCTGGGAATTTAACAAGCCTAAGTTCTAAAATAGATAACAAGATATAAGCAGAAGATTAAGAATTATCCCCCCATGACGAACCACATGTCACAGTTTCCGGGCTTGTTGAAATTCTGGTCCTAGCTCTGCAGAAATACAAACGGGAAGAGGAATTGCCCAGCTGTTCTGTTTAGGAATTCTGAAATTTCTCCCTCAGGAAACACAGCACAAGCACGAAGCTCAGCAACTCGCTTCTGGTGACTGCATTTCTACACAGCCGGCTACTCCTGACAGTCCTTTGGAGACACCTCTCTTCAATTCTTGTCACTTTTACACAGAGTGAAGACATTGATACAAACTGTGAAGAACAGGGGGGCCTCTCACTGAAAAGCATTTCCAACCACATCGCAGTTCTAAAGAAAATGCATAACTCTAAACAATCTAGTTCTTATAATTTGAACTGCATAGAACTATTCAAAATACCAAAGCCCATGGAAACGAAGTATAGACATTCCTTGCTTCCCTTGAATTCAGTGAGGCCAAATTACAGTACTCCAATTTTTTTTTGTAGAGTGTGAAGTTCGTTTTCTTTTAAAAAAAAAAAAATTAAAAGCAACAAAACAAAACATCACCACCAACAACCGGCTCCCAAAAAAAACAACTCAAAAAACCAAATTCCACAAAAACTCCCACAAAAAAAATCCCAAGAACAATCACATATCACTTTTGTAAGTAGTAGCTTGAACTTTATGTACCCCTGTAGCTTTGGACTATTTTAATTTTTTAAGACAAATCTAAGGGACTTCACTTGCATATATGAAATCGAAGCAGAACACTTTACTGTATTTGTCTTTTTGACTTAACTCTTCCTAAAGAATACATGATACAAAGAAAAGGATGCTAGCTTTGGGAGTTGGAAGACTATGAAAGTCTCCCTGGTTAAACCAACGTCCATGGGCTCTGCCTCGGACTGGTCAGATCCATAATTTACATCCCACCCCAGCCCCACGCTGTGGGAGCCGCAGCGCCCTCGTTTACGTGGGTCAGAGGCACAGACACAATGAATATCACTGATAGATGAATTCTGCCTCCATAAAGGTTTGATTACTGTGTCGTACAGTGGTGGAAAATTGCCACCAATGTACTACACAGAGTATTTACAGATGAAGAAATTCAACCCACTAGTACAAAAGTAATCCATTCCCTTTCAGGTATTATTTGTGATGCTTTGAACCAGTTGCTCAGTTCCGTGGCTGTCAGTGGAAATTCACCTAAATAACATTTTGCAGAGTGCCTCATAGGCTCTCTTACTACCCTTTTTTTCTTTATTCCTTTTCTTTTTTAAATCTATGCCATAAAATTGTTCATCATCTATATTTTATTTCCACTCAAATTCAACACTAGGCATGGGAACATATTTATACGCTACAGGTACTTTTGTAAAAATCTGTGAGTAGTTTAATTTAAAAGCCATGGACAGCAACCTAAAGCAATTTTTGACCATGCATAAATAGTTCCATGTGCGCTGTTCATCTGGAGTCTCACTAGAGACGAATAATGACCTTGTATTTCATTCTCATTTACTCTGAATTAGCCAAACCTTGTGTTTTTAATTACATACTTAATACACCTGGCATGGTCTAATTACAGAAAACAAAACATCATTTAAACAAAAGGTGACCTTGAACTTAGTCTATCAAAATACTGGTTTACTTAAAGTTTTCAGTTTTTAACGAACTGCCAAGACATGCAATAGCAATTTTCCAAATGTGATCATATGCCTTTAGAGCAACAGACTTACTGCATTAGGAAACATCTGTACACACTCTTTATGGCTTTCCTCATTATTAATGCAAATCCCTCTTAGATTTCAATAGTGCTATAAACAGTTCTATAGGTAAACACCAAGTTCACACTACTGATACTTTTAATGTGTTCGACTATACTAAATCTAGACTTGACAAGCAGCAGCCTGTTGAAGCTGAAGCAAATTTTTTCAGAAACTGGTGATTTTGTACGAGTACAGCAACTACGAACAAAGGGAACATGAAGCTATAGCAATGACTATATGCTGCAAAAAAGGCAATAAAGGGCTTTGACACAAAAAAACTTAAATAGATTTGTTACCCCACTGCTGGAATGTGGTTACTTCCCTACTTGAAATTGAGTATGTGCTTAAATTCCTTCTTCAGTTGTGTTGAAGAGTTTCACTGACAAATTGTTTTTAAAAGAATGCTTCAATACAGCAGTGAATGGTCTTCGCGTATTTGATACAGGTTTTTTATTCCTATTTGTGACCAAGTAATGCTAAGAAATTAGGCACAGCATATTTAATAAAGTATCTGAGATTTAAAGTCAACAGAATGTAAAGCCTACACAAAATTCAATAAAGCCTAAAATTTCTGTAACATAACCAGAGCACATATCATTTTACATTATATATTTTTTTTTGACATTGCAAATTCATTTTAGTACAGGAATAAGTTAAGTACACATTCTCCTCAAAATACTTCTAGTAATTTCCTTGTTCTTTTCACATTGATCATCATTACAGCCCTAGAGATTCCCACCTCAACATGCCAGTACAGCGAATGTATTTCATTTGAGGTAAACTATGTCAACAACAGTATTAAGGAAAGACAGGAATTAAAATTTGAGCGTGCTCAGCAAAGATCTACCAAAGAACTGGCTAATTCATAAACAGCTGGCTTTTAAAGATGTATTCTCAGAATATTTGTCTATGTTCCGTATTGCTGACCACTGAGTACTTGTAAATAGAACACTCCAATGCACAAGGGTTAGAGAAGCTGGGTATTGGAAATTTTTCAGCATGAGAACAGACTACTATCACCTCTGACACAGCCAACATTTTGTAGATAGAGAACAAGGAAGTTAGTGCTTTGCATATATAGTAGGCCTGAATGGGTAGATGCTAACTGAGAAAAACAATTCTTCACTCATCATTAGGTTACCTAATTCATACGAAAGCATCCTATGTAGATAAGCAAATATATTCGGGTTATCATGAATGCTGACAAACATCCATCACTTCATTTACTTGGCTGGCAAAATAAGGATGACAGAGATTGTCTAAAGGAAAAAAGAATCCCAAACTTTTAATATTCAACCAATGGAATTCAACAAATACATTAAAAGAAAACACTTTGTTACTTTGTAATGCAAGTCATATACGCAATAGATGTTGATTAAATAACGATATACATCACTTATTATTTAACTGAACTGCAATAGCATCCAAACCAAGACTCCGTTACCTGGCACATTCCAAACTACCCAGAAGGGGACACAATCTAAACGAGATAAGTTTGTCACAAAGTGGTAGATCATTTGAAAGTGAAGATGAGATATATGGGAGTGAGCAGAATTTATGCTTCACATGAGATCTGATGGCAGGACTCCTGCATCTTATTCCAGCTCTGCTACGAACTCATTGCAGAATCACTCACTTTGTTTCTCTCCACCATTCTCCTGATAACAACATGCATTTATTTGTCCGTTACAAGGCTACAATTAAGCAAGTCCTTGAATAAATACTCAGATCTGACGTCTCTCAACCAAAAGGTCTGCACCAGTGCAGTTACTTTGTTTTAGCTGTACCAGAAAATCCTATTCTTACAACATAGGCTACGCCAAACACACAAACATGGCACCCACTAATATACCGTGAAAATCATCTGTCATAGGTTCCAACAGTGTTTCATTCCCTTCAGATCTGGCATGGCTATGCTAGTTTGAAATGAAAATAATCCTGTCTGTCAAACAATGCTGGTGACATAAACATAACCTGGAGCAAAACAGGCATGTTACATCAGCACAGAGGAATAAAGCCAGCACTAGTGGTTAAAAAGGTAATCTGGAGAAAAAGCCTTGAGACCACGCAGGGCAAAATGCTCCAATATAGCTGAGTTTTCATGAACTCTGAAAAGAACAGGCACAAAGAATTAAAATGCAGTTTATCTGCAAATCAAAAACAGTAATAGTTTTTCCTGAAGAGTATTTCCCTAAACAGGGGGAAAAAAAACAAAATTCACCATTTCACCAGCACAACACAGGCAAATTAAGATAATATTTTTTCTCTTCAATTAAATCTAATCCAAATAACTGACATTATTTAGTCTCTGAACTGTTAAAAGCACACAGTTAATCATTTCTATAGCTAGAACTGCAGCACAATACACTTGTCAAAAATACTGCAAGAAGGCAAATCCATGGTGAAAATAAGAAAAAAATCCTAAAAATCAGTAAAATAGGGTTTTTTCCTTTTGTTTTGGAATCAAGAGACAACCCTAAAAGTTTCAAAGACTGCTTCTTTCAGTTGGCATTCATATTTCTAGCAATGAACTTAATTAACCTATCTTGTCCAGTATAAGATACTTTCTTCTTTCAAGCCCTCAACACCAGCCATAAGACATCACAAGATAGCCCAAGCAGAAAATAATTCATTCTAAAAAAGTGTTCCTACAAACTGCTGGACTACATGAATGAAATACTAAGACTGAAGATAATGGCTCCATATATGCTTTATAAACTACACAACTATATAATGACCCTGGCAGCATCTGTGAAGATAAATTCCTTGCTGTCTGCCAGTGGCTAGCCTCTGCCTTCTGTGAGACCAATCATTTATTTACATGGTATCTTAAAACAGTTCACACATGAAAAAACAGAGTGGGTTTGGTTTTTTTTTGACTTGACAGTGTTTTGTCTTTGTGTCCAAAAGGAAAGACTCTGAGCTCCAAAACCTTTTCTCTGAGTCTGTCTAGCACCCATTCAGTGTATAGGGAGAGAAAGCAGCTCCTTAGGGAGGGTGGCAAACAGACCCACTAATCTCCCCTGGCTGTTGTCAAGGGGTTACAAGGCAGTTACTGTATTTTTGTTCCTGTGCTGTGGTTCCAGAACCAAGGATGGCTTGTCACAACTTAAAATTAGTAGTCTGATGACAGATGTCCTATTCCTGGAGCTATTCCCACCTGCGGATGCTCATGATGCAAGCACAGAATTGACACATGGGGGAACCGATCATATCCCTGGCAGCTACGGACAACTTGGTTGTGCTCCAGAGACCTTCAAAGCAGAAATGAGCTCTAAATCTTTATAGTAATTTCTGGGGTGGGTATTTATACACTCATGCTTTTATCATTTTATTTGTGCAATATTCTCTCTAAGATAGACATATGAGGGAAGATTTAATAACCTATATAACTGGAGTAGGTTAGTCCTCCTTGGAGGAATAAGAATTGCTGAAGATTGTTCAAAGAGCCATAACTAGACATAACATCATAAAATTTTAAACTGAAGATAAAAAAAATAAATTGATTAGCTGTCAGGTCTACAAAACTGTGACACAGGCCCCCAGGGAAAGTGATGGGAGTTCCTTTCAATTCAAATGTGTTAAGCTAGTCTGGAAAAGGCATTTGTTAGCACATCTACTTTAGTAGGGATACAGAAAAGATCATTTAGTAAGTAATTTTGATCTCTAATTTTTCAGATTAATAGTAGTTTGGGCAAGAATTACCTTACTAAATAAAAATAATACAGTAGTACACAAGAAAAGAAAATGCTGGAATCATTATTTAGTTGCTAATTTATTTAAAAGGACCTATGCATGTGCTCATACTCGAATTACCATTTTGACACATCGCAAGTATAAGAAGCTCAGAAACCAGTGAAAGAAAAAAATCATTGTTCTGATCATTTTGAGTTGTAATGGATAGCACCAGTGGAGTTGTGTGGTTTTGTGACTTAATGTGTTCTTCAGGTTAGGTGCTCATTTAAACATAAAGGGAAAGTGAAACTCAAGTTTATCTGAAATAAAATTTTTGAAAGGCCACAAAAAATTAATGAGAGTCTACATAAGTCATCTTTTTTACTCCGTGCAAAAAAACGATCTATTTGCAATATTTTTCAACCTATCTGCTTTTGATTTGAAAGAGAAAAATAAATTCTTTCCCAACAACTTTGAGTCAATGTTTCCAGATTGTTTAGAAAACCCACAAAGAGATAAACTCAGAAATCAATGATCCTCAACTAGTAGTGTATTCAGGAACAACATGTTTTTGGAGAAATTCTGCCTGCCCAAAGTTTAATAGCAGAAACAAGTTTTCCTGAAATACAAGGTGTCTTCAAAGTAACCCTGTCTACCCACAATTTACTGGCAGATGCAAACTACAATTGAGACCCTGCAGATTTTTTCACGTAATTGAAGATAAATTCCTGACTGAAGAAGTGGTACTATAAACACAAGTTCTAAACTACAACCTAAATAACACAGGTAAGCCAAGTTAATGCCACGGGGAGTTAGAGGTAGAAGCCTGATATTTGCAAAGAGGGATGAGGGGGTCAAAGAGGGTCAGCATGAATTCTCAGAGGGACAAAGCTAGAGATAGGTAGATACCTTACAGAGATAAGAAAGCTTAAGTACAAATTACTGACTAGAAAATCCAACTAAATCAGAATTAAGTTTACACATCTTCAGAGTTCATACCAGAAAAGGTGATAAATCACAGCTGGCAGAGAATCTATTGGCAATGCATAGCTGACATAAAGGGTGCTTCCTGTGCAACTTGTAATATGTCACATCTGAGACTAAAAATTAATTGATCTAGCCATTCATCCATTCACTGTTATCACACAGTGTTGTGCTCATCATTTATAGGAAAGGGAAAGGTGGAAGGAAGAGACAGAATAAGGTGAATCTCTTTGTATACAAGCAAAGGGAAAACTAAAAAACGAGAAAAAGCATTTAAAACAAGGGCTGCAGGTGCTATAATTAGCCTTACACAGGAAAGCATAAAACAGTTTTGACTCAGTTTTTTACTTTTGTAGTTATCAGATGAGTGGGATTTTACACCTATTACAACAGAAACAAAGCAGTGGCTCAAAAAAAACCCAAACACCTGCTAGCCAATTTCAAGAGCCATCTCTTTCTATTCTTTCTTTTTTCATACTGTATGGATATCCAAAGAATTTCAGTTTTAACTGAAACACCAACAATTGCTGGAGTAAGAGAAAATGAATCTATAGTCATATTAGCATACAAAAGTGTAACTCAATATATTACACCAACCATTTACCTCTACAACTCTGCTTCTCTAATTTGGTTACAATTAGATTGCATTGCCATACAGAATAACCACAGTCCAAGCTTTCCTCTAATTTTGATTGCTGCTAAAGTTTTTCCCTTCATCTTTGTCCCAGAATGCCTTACTACTGAAAAAAAATCCCAGTTCTTCTTAATGCCCAGATAGGAAATCAAAACCATAAACCTGGCAGTGAAAGACAGCAAGTATTACAATTTCCAATGTTACCAGAAGAATTGCAGCCTCATGGTGGTTTCATTATTTTAATTTCCTTGCAACAGTGTGTGAAGTTAACAACTCCAAAACTTAAATGAGTGGCTGTTATGTTAAGAACCACACATTTAGACATAGGATTCTTCAAGGAGAAAATGAAGTAAACCGAGTCCAAACTGCCATTCTTTCATCTTAAAGTTATTTATCCTTTCTTCTCATAAACATATATAGCTACAATGTTGCTTATTTATTAAATCATTCAATTGTGTCCCCCTCTATATGCTCCCCATCAGAACTGCCATATTCAAAACCAGTTTCATTCCTTTTTTCCCCCCAATTCTTTCCCACTTCCATTATTTTTCCCCACTGTTTTCTGTACAGTTTCTAACCTTTTGCATTTAAAAAGTTTTTTCAAGGAGCATACAACAAAAAAGCAAAACAATTTTTACACGCATGTTTGTTCTCCCTTAATTACACGTATTTCATAGAATCACAGAATGGTTTGGGTTGGAAGGGACCTTTAAAGATCATCTAGTTCCAACCCCCCTGCCATGGGCAGGGACACCTCCCACTAGACCAGGTTGCTCAAAGCCCCATCCAGCCTGGCCTTGAACACTTCCAGGGATGGGGCATCCACAGCTTCTCTGGGTTTAATTTCATTAAACTAGTGGATACCTAAGTAAAATTCCAGAAATTCTCTGTTAAATTCCCAAAGTGCTTCCCCCTGCCCCCCCCACCCTGCCAATAAATAAGAATTCACACCACCGTCTAAAATAAGTTAGGGTGAGCAGCAACTAGAATGTCTTTGAAATGGGCTGCTCTATACACAATCCTAGAAAACAATTTTTTTTTGCCTTTTTTCACAGGCATACATACTCACGGCTCACATATGTGAGGTACCAACTAGTAAATGTGCATCCATAGTTCCTCACACCCAGAATCCCAAGCAACTTTTAATGGGAATTCAGGTAGATCTATGAATGTACACGTGAAGAGTGGCTGTTATGTTAAGAACCACACATTTAGACATAGGATTCTTCAAGGAGAAAATGAAGTAAACCGAGTCCAAACTGCCATTCTTTCATCTTAAAGTTATTTATCCTTTCTTCTCATAAACATATATAGCTACAATGTTGCTTATTTATTAAATCATTCAATTGTGTCCCCCTCTATATGCTCCCCATCAGAACTGCCATATTCAAAACCAGTTTCATTCCTTTTTTCCCCCCAATTCTTTCCCACTTCCATTATTTTTCCCCACTGTTTTCTGTACAGTTTCTAACCTTTTGCATTTAAAAAGTTTTTTCAAGGAGCATACAACAAAAAAGCAAAACAATTTTTACACGCATGTTTGTTCTCCCTTAATTACACGTATTTCATAGAATCACAGAATGGTTTGGGTTGGAAGGGACCTTTAAAGATCATCTAGTTCCAACCCCCCTGCCATGGGCAGGGACACCTCCCACTAGACCAGGTTGCTCAAAGCCCCATCCAGCCTGGCCTTGAACACTTCCAGGGATGGGGCATCCACAGCTTCTCTGGGTTTAATTTCATTAAACTAGTGGATACCTAAGTAAAATTCCAGAAATTCTCTGTTAAATTCCCAAAGTGCTTCCCCCTGCCCCCCCCACCCTGCCAATAAATAAGAATTCACACCACCGTCTAAAATAAGTTAGGGTGAGCAGCAACTAGAATGTCTTTGAAATGGGCTGCTCTATACACAATCCTAGAAAACAATTTTTTTTTGCCTTTTTTCACAGGCATACATACTCACGGCTCACATATGTGAGGTACCAACTAGTAAATGTGCATCCATAGTTCCTCACACCCAGAATCCCAAGCAACTTTTAATGGGAATTCAGGTAGATCTATGAATGTACACGTGAATATAACTTCTTGAAGTTTCATTACAAGCTGAACCTACAGGCTGGCTGATGAAGAAACTTAAAGCCTTGAGGAAAACAATGACTGAAGAACCACTCTCAAGAGCTGCATCATGCCCAGAAGCCCTCCACGATGGCACCATGCTGACGAAAAGCACATATGGAATTTATTGGTGCAAATCTGCAAGTCTCAGGGATGGACACATTTCTCAGATCTCAGACCACACTTTTGTTCGTGTGGATGCACATGAGTCACACTCCTAGCCCTTTGGCAGTAGATCCCAATCCAGCATGCTGTTGTCACTACACTGTTTCCTTATGGGGAGAGCATTATGCATACAGGTGTGTTTGCCATCCGTTTGAAAAGCTGAACAATCTTCCTAAACCTTCACATCCAAGTTTTAAAAAATAAAATAAGTTTCTGATGTCTCAGTCCTGGAGTTGTGTGACTTCAATAAGAACAAAGCCAGGTTATTTCCTGGCTTGAATCAAACTCTGCAGGAACCACATGAAGTGCAACCTTACACAGTTTTTTCCAACATAAAGAAAGCCAGTATGGCTCAAGATATATTTTCCCAAGCATGCAGTAATCACTAGAAAAACCGATTTTCACTAAAAGAATTAGGAAAATGAAGAAATGAGCATGTAGCCATAAGCTCATAGAGATGATCCACAAGGGGATGGGGATATAAAGACAACGCATTAAAGACAAAACATTAAAGTCTCAATAATAATAAACTGGTTCATTAGATCCTATTAAACTCCTGGGAAATTCCACTGAATGTAATGAAAACGTTTCCAGGAGAGAGGTGCACTCCTAAAGAGTGCCTGAAGAACAACTGATATTTGTGTTTTCAAAAACTGATCCAGAAGGTCTCCAATGAGACCTTCCCCTCAAAACATAGAGAATTAGTACAAAGCTGGCCACCACCCACAGAAACTGGTCCCCTTGGCTGTGTATGTACACACAGTGAACTCCCTAACACTTTTTGAAAAAGATGTTCTCAGAGGATTGTGAGACTTCCAACAATCTGGCCTAAGATCTAAGGAGTCAGGCAAAGTGAGCACTGTGACAGTACGCCTGAAATCCCCAAACTAATTGTTATCATGAAGAGGTGGAAGAGAATAAAAACTACCTTTGTGAAGCTAGGGAAAATGTATGTCTTTCAACTATCATAACTTTCTGAGGGTCATCAGTAAATACAAGTTGCAAGAAAAAGACTAGTAAAATGACTGTGACTAGTAGATTAAAAATGTATCCAAATTGGACCCTGAGGATAAACCAGGCCAAGAGCAAAAACATTTATTCACTTAATCAAAAATATTTCTACTTCATTATCAGGAAAAACAGGCCCATTGAAACATCTCAGGTCCCAGGAAACTGGCTTAACTATCTTCCTGAAGCCTACTCAGTCAGAATTCTCCAGTCTCCATTACTCAATATTATCAGGGATCTCAAGAAACAGATAGCAAATACGAGTGTGATACTAGACACATCAATTCCAAATATCATCATCTTTTCTGTAGAGCACCAAGATCTCGTGCCTCCTTGTTTGTTCATACAAATTATCGTCCTGCTTGGTGTTCTTGACATATAGAGGCTTAGGTTGTTCCTAATACTCTATTGCCACAGTGGAGCATAAGGTGGGATCAGTTTCTTGAACCGCAACTGTCCTTTGGGGTGTATCTGAACAAAGCATGTGCCTGCCTGATGAACTTCACCAGCTTAAACATTAGTAGTTAAATATTCCTTCCTTTAACATTCACTAGTGTACCTACTGGCCAATCATCTAGCTATTGCAAAATACCAAGAAGGCTCTGAGCCAGTTCTGACTTGACCACGATTCAGCGGACAGCCAGTCACTCTAGTAAAAAGCCAAGAAATGCAATCAGGCCACCCTGAAACCCTTGTACCGCAGACAAGGCCTTCTTCTGAGAAGTCCCAGAGAAAGCTGCCGACTTTAACAAGTAGGAATTTGGAAGCAGTACGTCTGTACATGTGATATGGGGCAACTTGAGGACAGTTCTGTAAAAAGAAATGAAAAAGCAGCTAGACTGATTCTCTGTCTCTGGCAAGTGTGAGCAGTAATGTAGAAACTCACTGAAGTGATCTTAGCTGCAGGACAGATGGTATTTGTGCTTTAGATCACTGAGGGTGGAACCAGACCTGGCGCTCTTTCCAATCAAGCAAGGATCTGCAATGGTGCTTCTTAGTTACTGAGCTACAGATGCTTGACAGAAGTGCTGTATCAGGAAAAGATAAAGAAGAGCTGATACAGACCAAGAAAACGTACCCCTACATCAAAGATGGGGATGAACTTCTAGCTACAGAACACTGCTGAGAAAAGTCTTACCAGGTGTGGTGGGTTAAGTTTGGTTAACAGCCAAATACCCACCAAGCTGCTCACTCACTCCACCTCTTCAGCAGGACAGGGGGGAAAACAGGATGAGAAAGCTCTTGTCTCAAGATAAAGACAGAAGAAAGACAAGTCAATCTTCCTTGTTTCCTTCCCTTCCCTGTTCCTTCCATCCAGGTTCCCAGTAGTTGTCTACTCCTTTTGGTTTCCTCTCTCTACCAGTCAGCATATTTATTCTAACAATTGAAGACACTATGATCTGGGTGCCTGTGGTTAACAATTCAGCATTCAAACCTCACCAATGCTGAGCAGTGGAGGGCTATTGTGCTTGCACGGAGTGTTGCTTTTCCTCCTCCTTTTCCTTTTTAAATGGATATGAAATTATATTCTATGTATAAAACTCCTGGAAAGAATGTTAAGTCAAATACTTGGAAAACATCAAGGAAGAACACCTTACAATCTTATATGACCTTGATTTCGCTTTTTTCTTATTAAACACTGTAACATGTTCTTTAATTGTATGATTATAGGTTAAAAATCAGTTAAAGAATGGGCCCATGATGGGTCAAGTGATCATACATGCATCACTCCCTACTTTTGAACATTTGATTTCAGCACCTGAACACAGCTTTTTAATGCTTTTTTTGCATTTAACGAGATTAGTTGAGAATCCTTCATGATTATTACATCACTTGTACATCACTTTTGCCCAGATAACCAATAAGGTAAACAGAAGAACATTCTCCTTCACATTTGGTCTTATAAACTGCTTGTTAGAGATGGAGAAAGGCTTTCAACTCATGGCTCAACATAAGCAAGTATGAAGAAATCCTAAGAGATTTCAAAAAAATAAAGAAAAAAGAAGCAAACATCTACAGTGCTCTAATAGCTCCCACTCAGTATGGCAGAGGCTCCAGTATTACTATAACTAAGGTGCTTCACTGGGCTCCCAGCTACTCCTGTGAATCCAAGGTGGAGTTATGACAAGGACTTCTCTTGAAACTTGTGCTTGGCAAGAACGTACTTTCCTTTCAGACGTGGATCACATTACAACCGCTCTTCTCACTCCATAACAAAAAAATTGCACTAAATTGAAAATTGGATTACACCTCTACTAACCAAACATTTCTGTTACCATTCTATACTGTTGTCCACTTACTAAGTGACAGTTTTCACAATAAGCACAGTATGCTCCAGATGCCAGGTGAAGTTCACTGCACTGATTTTCAATTTAAAGCTGTAAAATAGTTTCTTGAATTGGCCATCTGCAAAATCCTCTCTCCCCCATATGTTACAATGGCAACTGCCAGCAGCAGAGGCATTTCAGATAGTAATTCACTGATTAAAACTGTCAGGCTATTTTTCAATGAAGGCACCTCAGCTCTGGAATTAATTTCTTCCTAACCCATGGTCAAACATTTTATGTTTGCTGACTTCCATAACGTGGGATATGGAATTGCAGAACAAAATAATCACAGTGTTTGCTGACAGGACAGTTTGAGGACCAAAGGATATGGCAACTATTGTTCTTTGGAGGTGGTCTATTTTGGGAAGCTGCAATAAGATGCAGAAGATGAACAAAGGAAGAACTGAGTTGAAATTAAGTTAGATTAGTAAACTGCTCCATTAGGATTTAGGTAATATTTTTAGGTAAATTTTTTTCTAAAGTATCTGTGCTAATTCTAGGGTAGCACAGATATCTGTAAAAAAAGTGGGTGCAGGGAACACAGCTTGGTGCTGGAAGTGATCCACCCCCTCCACAGGCACATGACTGCCGAACCTCTGAAACTTAGCAGCGCTGGGTCCTCGGCGAGCTGCTGTTGCCATAGCAACAGCTCTTTAAAACATGGAAAACAGGTCAGGTAGTTTCAAACTAACCACCATTCCCAATGTTGCTGTTTTCACTTGCAGTTTTGAACTAGCCCACCTCTGAGATGATCAGTGGGCTGTTGCCATAGAGTCATCAGCCAGCGTTGAGGAGAAAACAAGGCACTTGAGTTTCCCAGGCCATGGGGATGCTGAAGTAATAGAGTTTGGCCTCCCTCCACCTACCGCTCTTTCCCCCAAATCCTTCAGAAATCCTCTTCAAAGCCATCAGCTCTTTCCCATCTCTTTTTCTCTGGAAACTGTTTGGGGCTTATGCTTTTTTATTTTTTTTGGTTTTGTTTTCCAAATAAAAGGGCGCTGCACAGTTTGGGAGTTAAATCCTGCCAACCACTGAGTGCAAGAGAACTGTGCATTATTTGGCCATAATATCATTCCTTCCAAAAGCCCTATGTTATGGTACCACTAAAAACACACCAGCAGTTGTCAGAGAACTTGATGTAGGGAAAAATAACTATTGTAAACCAGGATTCTTTGAAACCCATGAGAAGGAAGTCAACCAGCTCAGGAGACAACAAATGAAACAGCCCCGAGCACGTACACAGCAAGCTGTACCAGGATTAACACACTCCTACCGATTCCTCCTCTGCTGCTCTGAAGCAGCACTGAAGGTGGGCTGCACACCCGTGCTCACGTCTCAGTGAATCAGTAGTCACAGACAAAATCCCAAAGGATGGGCATCAGTTTCATTTTTTAACTTAATGTCTTCGTTACTTTAATTTAATCTGTCTGAACGTAGGCTTACTGATATCAGTCTCTCTGTCTTGACTCACAGTGGTATTCTGTTAGTTAATGGGAACTCTTTAGAAAGGCAGAAATAGCAATGAAATTTTTAACCTCGCAAAAGCAAAATAAAAGCCCCCTTCCACCCTATCCACACATCACCCGTGGAAATACCATATTTCTATCTCTATGACATTATCAGGATAATAGTTCTCATCCTGAGGTGATTATCCACCTGTGTAGAGTGCATGTTCTTCGTGTGGATGGCATTTAGAACATGTGACTATAATTATTGCAATCTTAAAGTAACAATTAACTTCAACAAAAAAATAAACGGTCATTGTGTGAAAGTGATAATCCAACTGACACTGCAGGGAAAAAACCGAAACAAACCCAAATGTTTGCACATGAAGAACTACCTTCAAAAACTATAGGCGCCTTCTCCAGATGCCAATAGGCCTAATGCCTAAGAAGCTTCCAGTAAGAAAGTTTCCTCTTCCATTCACACACTTGTAATTCCCTATGCCAGAAAGCACAATCTTCAAAGACACAAAAAAATAAAAGACAGAGTCATTTTGGGACAGCTAATTTTTACTATGAGAACTTGTTGGATCTAGAGAACCTTCTAGGGAGGTGGGGAAGTTTGGTCTGTAAATGTCTTTGAAGAATATTTTTTCCTCCATTCTTACTTGAAAGAATAATATTTAAATATAAAAAAAACTAACTAAATATATTGGGCTGTAGTGACACCATGAGGGAAAAAAAATTCAAACATGTTTTTAGGAAGTTCCACCTAATTCACATCTACGAGCACTACAGCACGCTCATACAGTATCACGCAGGCTGCACAGTTTGCAAAGCTCCTGCTGCTCAGCTGAAGACTTAACCTTGTCCATGACTCTAGTCCGTTGCAATGCAAAGTGAAATAAGTTTTTCAAAACAGTTTAAGCTAACTTATTTTAGTTATCACTACAGCACACTAAAAAATTTCAGGGAAACGCAGCCAGGGTTCTCAGCTAAGCATCAAGCAGCTTTCTGAAACAGCTACTGTACCTTTAGAGCTTTCCTAGAGATCAATTTTGTCCTGATACATCTTATTTAGGTTAAGAAACTAATTCTCTTACTAGTATTCTTGCATCTGTACAGCTCTTACTGTCAATGCAAACATAAACATAAGCAATACCAAGATCTTTAAGTAGGAAATGTTAATTCTTCAGATACTTCTTTCCTAGAAACCAGGCATACTTGCCCTAAACTAGGAATACTGAGAGAAACAGTCTAAACTGTGAAATTTCTAACCCTAAACCTAAATGCAGTTTCACATTTAGGCACACAAATGGAAGTGGTTTCTTTATTAATCCAAACAGCTAAACTTAATATTGCCATCAGTAGGTGCTTTGCCACTGACTTCAGCAAGTATGAGATTAACCCTTCTATAGAGAGTTTGTCAATAGCTGCAATTTTATATATTGGCCTTGCATAGCTTTATTTTTAAATTGTTACATATAACACTATAAAATAGGTATAAAAACTTGGCAAATTAATTTTGTGGTTTTGTTGGGTTGCTCCACTGCCACCTCAACCCTTCCCTGGGTGATTTTCCATAGGGTTTTTTACCTTTTTAGGTACTGGTACTGTCCATGAGGCACACTTTTATCCAGACACAAATACAGCAGCAATGAATGAAAAAAAAATAAAGTCTCCAAACAGTTAGCTTACAGCTTTACACTGCTCACATCTCTACAAAAAGCCTCACCAAAAATGAAATGACTAGTGCATAGTGATGCTACAACCCCCAGTAAAAAAAATTACATGTGGGCTATAAGGCATCCATAGGCAGAGATCTAATGTAAAAGAATGTAAAAGAATGTAAAAGAATGACATTTGGATCATTTTAATGTATACATTTCACACATTACTACAATACAAGTACATGAGAAGAATAAGTGTATTCTTCTAGAAATACAGATTTTGCTTTCAAGTTTCATAGAAGTTCCCTTTTATCTCTAAGTTATGCAAGTTATAAATAAAATTTACATGTAAACCAAAATATTCTGGGCAATCCTCAGCTTTGGTAAATGTGTACTAAGTTAAATCTAATCAGTTATCTGAAGACAGTAATTCCAAATAACAAAGAACTCCAAGTATTATGAGCCCTCTGTTTGAAGTCAGTGCCTTAATGCAAAAGTCTCTTTCTTCAAATTCTACAAGTTATTTGCAAACAAAAACCGCACAGACTTTTTTCCATTCTTCATAAAGCTCAATAATATTAAATGTCAGCTATTTAACTTCCAGCATTTTATTTATGAAATATTGTTAACATCTATGTTTATTATATAGTCTACACGGTACTTACTGGATGCCGATCAAAGCATGAGGCACAGAAATCTAATACAAGCTTTTTGATTACTGAGAGTTACCCACACGGACACTGAACTAGTCCAAACATTTTTTTCTGTTAAATTGCTAGAATCCTATCTGACAAGTTCTCATGCTCCTATTTGAATCCAGCAAAAATAAAATAAAGTTTAAAAAAGTACTTTAAAAAAGGTAAGAAAAGCTAAACTGACAAAAACATCACATGTTCTTTACCAAACCACATAATGAGGAAATCCTCCTCAAAACTAAGGAGTTACAAAAATTAACTTAAAACAGTCTTGCAAAATTCCAATCGCCCACTCTCCTGAGGCAAGTTTTATTTTTACTTCTTTTCATTATCATTAATCATCATACCAAAGAATAGGAGAACAGATTTTATTTCATGTTGGTAAATTTGCATGATACTGTCATAGAGATGATTTCAAAGAATTCTGCTGAAACCCTGAAGTAGAACACGCACCCCTTGGTGCCAGCACTCAGTTTGGGGATCAGACATTACACACAAAGGTGTGGTACACTGTCTTGACATTAACAGTGAATCATGCAACATGGAAACTATTTGGATTAAATATCTCTCCCCCCCTCTTTTTTTTTTTTTTTTTTTGAGGGGAAAACAGAATAGAGACCTGAAACTGAATTGGTTTGATGGACAAAAAAGAATCGTCTAAAACTTGTCCAGCCAAAACTGTTTTTCCCAAGTATTTCAAAGCTCTTTCTGAGCTATACACATTACTTAGCTATTACACAATGATCTCAAAGAGGTATATTAGTACAGACAACTGGTTACTAAGGTAACAAGATGTTACTTTAAACCCGCAGCACTGCCCCGGCTCATCAGCTTCACTCATTTCTTTCCTTTGTTCTCCTTAAACTATGCACAAATTACAGACCTGCCGTATAACTCAATATACACACTAGAGCTACACTTCAGTCTCTCTGCTCAAGCTAATGAGGGGAGAAAAAAAGGGGAGGGAAGGGAGGGTTAGATGATGCAAGCATTTTAAACTCTTCAGAGCAAAGTAGTTTCACTCTTAACTCAATACTAAGAATTTGAAAGTTGGCTGAAAAATATGTTTTAAAGTGTCTTCTCACTAGAAACTATTTTGTAATTAAAAAACACATTGCACGTTGAAACTATTTGACATGATAAAATAAGACAGTAGGGATGCTTTAAACTTTTGGGAGAGAAACATGATTAAGTTTTATTGACCAAATCTTGGCTGAAATTTTCCAGAGGCAGGCTCATGTTTGGAAATAATAGTTGACTGCTAATTGTGAAAATTGTCAAGGTTACCCAAGGTCCAGCTCCTCCAAAATACCGACCCTCCTGATAAACAAATTAAGTATGTCACTATTTTTGAGAGCTTGAGCTTGTAAGACCTACGTGTTCTCAACATCGTTTATGATTACAAACATCAGCTGTCAGCAGTGGCTTAAAAAGCCATAGGAAATAAGGCCATTGGAAACATTTACAGGAGGAGGTCACCTACAACAATCCTCAGCTCCAAGCGGGATCAACTCCACCAAAACTATTCCTGACGTGTTTATCTCGCCAGGTCTTCAACACTCACAATTATTGTAACTTCTGCAATGCTTTGAGGCAATCTGCTGTCCCACTTTGTTATCCTATCAGGCATTCTTCTTACTTCAAATAAATTGCTGCAATTCAAGCCTGAGTTCTTGTCTTATCTGCAGAGTACATGTCAATGATAAGTAAAAATCTTTAGTTCTGTTTTCTACATGTAAGAATGCAAAAAGCTTTTTGGTGTAGAAAGGTGTTTTCTGTGCTCTTTTAGGATAGAAAATTCATATAATCTTTGTCAGACAGCACGATCCACCTTCCAAAACTGCAGAAGTACAGCACTGGCACTTTGAAATGAATGATTTGGTGATCACAGTAACAGCTTTAAAATAATCCTGCAATTTAAGATAAACAGAAAGGATTGATTCTGTTTACTGCCTAACCAATTTAGTTACATATAAGACCAAATTACTAGGCTTGATTTTCAATTATTTACTTCTGCACTAACAGGGGAAGAAATATATTCAAAGAGAAAGGATCTTATGTTCAATACCAGTTGGAGAAACACTCTGCTCAGGTGGTGCATTCCCCCACTCTCTGCAAGAAAAATAATTCTCCTTTTGTGGCCATAATATACAAGAAGACTTAGTTAAATCAGTGTTTGAGTTGCAGAAAAAAAAAAAAAAAATGTAATAGGTTGGTCTGTTCTCTTTGCCCAATGGAAAAAGAAAACCTCAACCAATTCTACCTTTTCAGTTTATGTGTCAGCAGGCTGGCACAACATCCCCTGCTGCCTGCCTGAGCAGCTACATGATCAGTCTAACAAACCACGGCCATGACCTCCAAACCATCCACAGTGGACTCCTAACATGAATCTCTCTCCCACTGAATTATCCCCACAACTTTCCTTTTTTCAAATAATCACTCAACACACAAGAAGCTTCTGTACCAACCACCTATTATAAAAGGTACAGAAAACCTCCACTGCTGAAGTTCACACTGTCCTCAAAAAACGAGCTAGATAAAGCATATTATATTAATTATATTCATTCCACAGTCTCTCCTCTGTTAGCTGTGTCTGAACTGAAATGAATGAAACTCTGCATGCAGACTGTCCACACCAATAGTACTTTTGTTTACCCCATATGCCTGCAGCCCATGCAAACCCAGAAACCTAAGTTTCACATTTGCTTAGTTAAGAAAACATTCTTTCTGTCAGCATCTGGAAATGCTTCATGATATTCAAGCAACTAATTAAAAACAAAGCAAAATGAATATATGCTAATATTTCATTTAAAATTTTCAAATTAATTAGAGGATAATCTGAAATGATTGAAAATAGATGAAATACATTCATTTCCATTAAATAGAAAGAAGACTGTAACAAACAAACTCATCTGCTGCTTGAATAAAATCAGAGAAAACCCAGCCAAGGTTTTGGACAAAATATATTTCCAATGAAGCTAACTCAGCCTAGCCTTACTACTGAAGTTTTAATTAAATTCTATATTGTCTTCAGTCATTTTATGGTATTTACTTTTTTAACAAAACAAATGTCACATTATACATGTATAAATGTTAACTAAAGTGCTCGCTATCTGCAATAATAATATTTCACAATGATTATACTCTAATGTATTTGTTCTGTTTGAAACCCAGGGAAATATTCTGCCTAGGGTAACAGATGGCTTTTTAAATTTTTGTTGCTATTCCAGAATCTTTAAGTCACCCAAAATGCATCTACTTAAACATGATACTGCAGTTATTGCAAAACATGATCTACATGTTCACTGTTTAATATTTAACAATCTGGATACCATTCCTGTTTGGAAATAATTCTACTAAAGACAGAAATCATTACCCTAGCATTGCTATAATAAATAGATTTGCCTTTTTACATTTTATCATCTCGTAATAAAAAATAAATGACTCATTTAAAATGAAATAATATATTCAATCAGTACAAATGAAGTTTAGCAACTCATTCTGAGCAACGTTAATTCACGGGTTATCATCAATTAGGTATCGCTTCACTGCAGTTCATGTAAATCCTTTGTTAACATTGTATCCCACACTAGCACATGTTACTAAGGGGCAGAAGGATTTATAGGGCAATTTTACATCTTAATGAGATGTAAAATTTCATGATACAGTAAAATCGCAAGTAGCAGGTTATTTAACAACATGCTCACATAGCACATCAATCTAGCAAGCTAAGATTTACCTGTTTTTCCCCACATGGCAAAAATTTTGAGCACTTTTGCTTATTAAAAGTTCACCTTCTTTGGTGAAAATTATCTTCTGTAATGCCCACAAAAATGTGATAAATGCTACATAAAATACCACAAAATCTTCAATCGTGAAAGACAAAAGAAATTTAGGGAAGCTGCTTCAACACTACCTTGCAGTTATACTGCTCGTTTAATACACAGCTCTCTGCAGCACGTACATATCTCACGGAAAACATTCCCCATGGAATGAACAAAGCTATCATAATAGTAACATGGTCATACAAATATGTATCTATAAAAAAACAACTGTCCTTAAAAGGACTGGTCACTTAGATGGTCAAAACAAACACCTCAGTTGCTCTCATTCGGCACCGGGATTCAAACTGCTGACTCGTGAGCTAAGATTAAAAGCCAGTCCATTAAACAGCTAAGCCTCATTACTAAAAGCTGCTTATACCATACATCATTAACATTTCTATGAATATCACACCCATACACTACATAGCTTTACTGCATTTTACTTATTCAAGGACGTTATGCCACTTCTCCTCAAAATGAGTAGTATCTTGTTGATTCAATTTACCGGCAGGATGGTTTGCTGTGCATAAAAGATCACTTAACCTCAAGTAAAACTGACAGAATTAGGGTTAAAAATATTGCTTTAATTTTTGCTATCTGCTGCATGCCCTTTAAAAATAATGGACACATGTAAAAGAATTGTCTATAGTCTGATAATACTAATTGAAAACAGAAACTCCACAATGAAACCCTGAACACAAAACATACACTAAAAGTTTAATATTAAAGCCGAAGTTTGAATAAACAGTAGTTTGGTTTTTGAAATATTTATATGCAATCAGAGCTTCAACACTTCCATTTCAAAGGCTGAAGTGGAAAAAATAAAACAAAACATCTACAAGTACTTCCCCAGAAACACATTTCCTTAAGATTCACTGATACAAAAGACCCATACTTCTGGTTGTCAGAATTTATCATGAGACAACCAAAAACAGACAACAAAATAATTAAAAACAAAGATCAAAAAAGCAACCTTATACAAATTCCTAGCCACAGAGAAGACAGCGTTCAAAAATGTAGTATAAAAGTCCCAAACAACTCCTATGCACAAAACCCAGCCCCTTAGTCCCGAAGCACACGTAACAGGGCAAATTTGGAATAACGTGATATTCAAGGTGTCTGTACAATACCAGATTTAAGTCTAGTTAAAAGTTATTTGCAATATACTGGATTCAATACAAGGTAAAACTTGAAGGTCTGCAGTGGCAATTTTTTCTCATCAACTCATGGAACATTAAGTCAATAACCACCACAGACTGATCACGGAGCTGAAGGCCCACAAGACCAACAGTCAGAGAGAGATCTCAAATTCCCATACAGCATTAATGAAAAAGAAATAAGATCAGCTTTTGAATTTTAGAACAGATGTACTTTAAAAGTGAAAAACAAAGCATAAATATGTACTTACAGAAGAAAAAACGCCGCTAAAATTACTTTCTTTAAATCTCAGATTGATGACCAAAGCATCTTATTTTCTTGGAAAAGCCCTCTATTTTCATTGGCAAGGAGCTTTTAAAGCATTTACGTCAGGACAGAAAACTATGCCCGCAGAAAAACTTTCAAACCAAAGCCAGTGGTAAGTTCATTTTGCATTATTTTATACATTCACTTATCTACCTTATGAGAAAAAATTCCTGTACCATTTATTTAGATTATCTAAAAACATCAGCAAGTGTGTAAGACTAACTGCTATATCTGCATTACATGTGTTTGTACGTTTAAACAAATAAAATAACTATGCATTGTTTTATCAAACAGAAAAATATACTAGAAATACAATAAAATATCACTGAGACGTAAAGCAAATAAATCATTCAGCCACAAGAATTAGCTCCCAGTTCCGCGAGTCTCAGCTTATATATAGAAATAAGAAAACTGATGAATTGCAGGGATTTATAAGGATTGTTTTTTCTTCTTTTTCCCTTCTCCCTCCCACCTCAATGGCATTTCCATTTCTTTAGTTTATGCTGTAACAGAAATATACACTAATAAACTTCTAAGTCTTTCCATTCAGTACACTTGAGCATCAGTTCTCAGCTGATGTCACTGTAAAGCACTTATTGGCTGCCAGCACCAGCATCCTATGTACGGCTTACAAGGGTATATGGGTAAATAAGAATAATCATTCAGCAAACAAGTTTGGTTACCTCCAAATTACAGAGCATCCCTCCTTTCTACATAGAACGCTGGAGTACTATTAGAGTATACTAGCATTAAGTTAGATTTTGATCATTTATATTTTAGTTCTAGTGTTTCAATCCCTTTAAATGAAATTATGATTGTCAGCATTTACTGTTAGGATCCCCTTCTAAATCCCATTAAGGCTAATCTCAAACAAAATAGAATGGAATTATTTAGTACAAAAAGTTTCCATTATTTATCCCTTTCATGAATCATTTAAAGACTTCATGTCAGCAACTGAAAACATTCAAGTTGATCTCACAAAGAGTAGACAATATATTATGCATGCTGCCCACTGATTTATCCTTTCAGAAAGTCTCTTGCAGGCCACTTACCAATACTGCCACTAGCTATCTAAAATATAAATAGAAGTGCTTCTAGAATATATAAATAAATAATAATCGCCTATAGTTAAAACCAGCAGGCTGATAAAACCAACACCCTCCACAACATGAACTGCTACCAGATGCTTCAGAGAAATGTATTCTTGAGAGAACTACTCTGAAGCAGTACATCCATTATTGAAGAGTCTTCCTAAAATCTTTCTTAGGCTGGCTTATCTATAGAACTATTTGGCTTTCATCAAACTTAAAACAAAATTCCACCCCAACAACTACATACATTTCCCATGCAAATAGCTATTCACTTTTCTTTAAATCCTATTTGGTCTTCAATCAGAACCGTTTGTAGCAACAAGCCTCACAATGCTGCCTTTTTAGGAAGTTTAGGACAAACTGCACATCCCATAACTTCCACGAGGCACTGGAACAGGCTGCTCATACAAGCTGTGGATGCCCCATCCCTGAAAGTGCTCAAGGTCAGGCTGGACAAGACTTTGAGCAACTACTGAAAGACGTCTCTGCCCATGGCAGGGAAGCTAGACTAAGTGGATGACCTTTAGAGGTCCCTTCCAACCCAAACCATCCTGTGATTCTGAAGTCTTGGACTTGCTGGTCTAAGACCACTAGCAAGGTTTGCTGACAACACAGAGTAGTTAGTTTCTGAAGATCCGAACTCCTAAGGTTTGGGTCTAGGAGAAATTCCTATTTCAAGAATGCTTGTACATACGAAGTTGCCATGTCAACAAGTTCCATAGCATTATCCACGTGCAAATTATTCATTAATAAGGACTTACAGAATCCAGATATTAACATTTGTAAGAAGAATAAATTTTGCCTGCATTTCTTAACAATGGAAAAGATAGGATGAATTTTAAATTGTTCTACAGGTAATTTTATTGCCACTGCAACAGCCCCACTTAAATAGAGGCCAGTTATCTTCCAGTGAATTGTGCAAGTAATTATTTTTTATTATCAGGATGTAATTATCAGGATGACAACTACTGCATTTTACTGTCCAAAAAAAAAAAAAGACCCAAAAAGCCTAAAAAAACCCCACCCAAACCAAAGTCCAACTAAAATCAAACCGCTCCAACAGCAACAGCTTGTACTGTGCTATTTAACTGGCTTTACTCCAGTAGCTTAAATTTAAGAGTCAGCTTTATGTAGAAATGCAATAAATGAAAACTGGGGAAAAAATCCCACACCTACAGCTGTCACCTAAAATTAAACACAACATTTTTCTTCAAATCCCAAGCGTTCTTTCCAAAAAGGTGCCGTGTGATCATATTTAGCTACTGCACTGCAGTTAAGAACATGTTTAATCTACAACAGATAAACTAAATTCTTTCATTCAAACATGTTAAAAAAAATTAACAAAGGTTAAAACCAGGTACATGTCTCAAAACAGTAATTATTTATTTCACTTTTAGAGTACATTTTGGTTTTGCTCCTGCTTTAATTTGCAACACAGGCCAAAAGAAATAAACTCCACATATTTTGGAGGGAGAAAAACCCCAGCCTAAAATAGACAGACTGGTGTTAGATAGAATAATTCTATGTAGAGAGATGTGCGCTATTGGAATAGTACCAAGAAGCTGGCTTGTGCAAAACAGTAGGTGATCTTAACCATCTCCAAGGAGATTGATTAAATGGCTCCAATCCAATTTAAAATGCTTATCATTTTACAGAGATACTCAGCAAACTTGACAACAATATTCCATGCCTGGAGCAATTTTTTTTTTAAAATAGAACTTGGTCAAATTTTGAAGTTGTTATAACACATACATTATAAATAACCACAAAACCTAAAAAATAAAAAAATAGTTATTGCAAAGAAGTATATTCATAGTGTCACGTACCACTCCTCATGAAAAAGGTCCTTTGCTAAGCAAACACACTTATTTCGACAACCAGGATAAGGCATTCAGATAGACAACTGGATGGTATTCTTGAAAGTTTACTTACTTTACTTGTACTAACATCGTTACAGAAAGGGACTAACTATGCTTGGCACATAAAAAATAAACAGCATGCAAGCACGTAAACAATAAAAATGTACTTACGAAATCAAAGTCTCCATCTTGAGGGACTTTCCAGTTATCAGGGAAAACATTTTTGGATATGTGGTAAGGTTCATGCATGTTCTGATTACAGTTTTCAGGGCTTTTATTCTTGGAATCTTGTTTATCAAAGTAGTCCATGAATGAAGGTCTTTGAACTTGCGGTGAAGTAGCATTTCCTTAGTTGAAAGAAAAAAGAAAAAAAAAAGTTAAAGCTATTTAAAAAAAAAAAATCAAAGACTTACTGCACTATAGAATAAACTCCATTTATTAATTTTCTTGGATTTTACAGAAACTAATACAGTCATCTGTATCTGCTGCAAGCCTCCATTTGTCCCGTGAGGATCTTTGGCATAAAAGCTCATCGCCGAAGAATGATATTTTTGTAGCAAGATACAATGTGGAGAAATGTTCAAGACATTTCAGAGTTGCACATACAAATAACATTAGAAGTTACTTCATGAGATATCTATTTGTTGTTATAGAGACTGAATAACACAAGGTGCTAAGCATCCCTTTGGGTGCTGAATGCCCCTACTTCAAGACCTGGTCCACAGGCACTTGTAGGAAAGCAGCAGAGTTCCATCAGTTTCACCAAAGATGCAATTTAAAAATTATGCAGAAAAAGAACTTGCAAAAAACAACTGCACAAACTGTGTCTAGACAATGCTTAAATTCAATGCCAATGAGGATTCTCAACAAATTATAGGACCACACTCTACAGATGGCTGCAAATCACCCTATCTCCATGGTGTGGAAGCCCTGGGGGATTTTTGTCATCATCTATGTGGCTGCAAAAGCTTTATGAAGCAGATTGAAATCAGCATGAACTCCCGTTCTATTGTCCTCTTCGTGAAACTAAATGTAAAAAAATTTATCTACAACCCTAAATGACTGAAATTTGTTTTCATCTGTGGGATTTCAGAGCAAGTTTGAAATTTATTTTTATTTGCGGGATTTCAAAACAAGTTCATTACTAAATAGAACAATACATAAAACATAAGAAATGCTTTAGTAATTCTACGTAACTGTCACCTCTGTGTAGCACTGACTCGTGAAATGTGTACTTGCTTGCAGTATAACACACTCTACATAGTGAAACATGAAGTACATTTCCATAAGTAAAATATGAAACGGGATGAGAAATATAACCAAACTAAAGCAAAAACAAAACAACCCAGACAGAACTATATTTTTTTAATTATAAGCATAATAAAATAATTAAGAATTTTTATTTGAACTACTTGCTTTAAAAAATTGAAAGGGGAACCACTGAAAATCTTTTGAACTTGTGTTTAACATGATCACAAGAACTTGCTGATCTTCACACCTAGCTTAAAATTTGGTTTTATTAATTCAGTACGTGGGTTTTTTTGTTCCCCTCTTTCACCTCTTATTTCGTCATCTCTTCCTGTGGTAAACTATTCCCTCTGACTCAAGATTTTTTTAATTCATTCTAATTTTGCTGCATGGCTAATAGCGGCCTATTTTTTTCATTAATGCTTATTTTTGTACTGCCATCTTTTATAGCTTATTGACTCATTCTTTTCTTTCTGCTGTTTCTACATCATTCTGTTCTAGTAAGATTTCTTTTGGCTTTTTGAAAGTGGTATTCTACTGTCTTATTTATGCTCTGGACTTGACTTTACTTGACTCCAGTTGCTTCTCTTCAGCTCCATGATGATACTTCCATTCAGTCTGCCATGTTTCCATACACACCTTCTCCTCCCAACATTTTTCATCCTGTGTTTCTCTCAGTTGTTGCCATATTTTCTAATATTCCTTTCTAATCCCATATCATAGTTATCTCTACTCACCATCTTTTAATTAATCACAACTACAACCAGACAAAAACATGCAGTGAACTAAACTCCAGGTTGAATTTAACAGACCACAGAGCAGACACCTCTTCTCCAGACCCTCCCAAGTTTGCCCCCACTGAACTCAAGATCACTTGAGAGGTTTCTGGATCTCTTGAGACTGGGACTGAGGAAGGGATGACAAGTAAGCAGCAGGGATGCCACAGAAATAAGTACTAAAGGGCAAAAATAACCTAAACTTTAGCAAAACAAAATTTAAAATACAGATCCATGAGAAGGTAGTGGTATGAAGGGGCTAGAATTAAAAACAGAACTACTATGCATTTTCTTATACAAACTTTTTATTACTTGCTGATCGCTGCCCAAAACCCCTGAAACTATTTGTACCAAGAAGACAGGACAGCACATTGCCAGCCTTTCACAACCAGTATTTCTCTTCTGTTGAGATGGTTGTACGTATGTTTCACCCTTGAGACATACTTATAAAACAAGACTACCAGTGTCTCTGTTAGAAACTCTGAGGTATCAAAATGTTGCTCCACTAGAGGTAAGATACTCTCCTTCCTCTCATGTAACAGAAAATACTGAATATTTTCCAAGCACTGCTCTTAAGTTTTAGAGAACTGCCACAGCCACTCCTTCAGCCATATCTTAAGCAGAAATTGTGACTGGATTTTATGAGTGGACAAGTTCTGTTGCAAATACGTGGCCTATTAGACAACCACCACAGAGAATTAGAGGTCAGTCTACTTAACTTCTGAATTGCAAGGAATCATTAGCAGAAACTAGATGACCAGTTCCTTGTGTCAGAGCAGCTTGGAGTCTACCAAAGGATTTATCCAAGAAATGACTGACTACAGAGAGCTGTGTAATGAAGTGGTTACCAAGTTTGCAGTTTTTACATCACAGCAACTTAAGCAGCCATATCTTCATGCAAATTCAGGCCTCGTTCAGTATTTTGCTTGTTTTATAATATATCTATTTATCAGAAATAATTGTAACTGACATTTAAATGGAAATTCCACATATTTTTCAGCCAGCTGAAGCCTTCACAGACTTTTTGAAGGACTATGAACTCAAGCTTAAAGGCATAAATGAACAACTTTACTACCCATCACAGGAGAGGGCTGGAGGACTGGGATAGGCCTGGAAACACCTATCATCTCTTTCTATATATACGGGAGTAAAATACAACTACATATGCGTATGCTTGATGCATATGGCATCAAACAAACTCTCTTAACAAAGGCACAGTAAAATTCTTGATGAAAACAACATCCATGAAATATCAACACCCATGTTACAGCACCACTGAAACCAGCCCATAATTAAGCTTCCTAGCTGAATTTGTATTGGACCTGGGCCATAGGTTGTTATAAAACACATATCAACAGCTTTTGCTTTCCAGTTGAAAAACCAGGTGTAGGACTTAGGCCTGAGAGTTATTCCTGAGCTACCCAAGCACCCAACTCCTATTACATGACTTACGGTATGGCACCATCTCTTACACTGGATGGACTCAAATCACTAAAAAATAATAAGTAAATAAAATCAACTCATGAATTCTCTTTTCAAAAATGTAGTTTCTGCAGCATGATGCATGTCTTACTGTAATCAAGGATCCCATAATACAATAACACAAGGAAGTTCAGTGAGTAAGTGCTGGAACCAAACCTTGTCACTTGCCAGCAGTTTGCTTGCTTTCCTTCACTGGAGTTGAAGGTCTCAAGACACTCACCTATGGAAGAGGAGGGAGGGGAAGCAAACCTGCCGTCCCAAACATTATACTCTTCTGCTTGATAATAAGGAAGAATTTTTAGGAATTATACAGACTAAACCTAATGTCTTATAGGGCAAAAAGTAATAAAACAAAAACGTGATCACTTTTCTACATTCTGTCATATGCCACTTCATTAGTTCACTGTCCTCTTCTTTTAATTTATTCATTACCAACCATGAACTATCTAGAAGCTTCAGTGAAGTCTGAAGCAACAGTTAGAAACCCAGACTAAGTCCAAATCGCAAGAAGAGGCAGCTTGTTTGTCAGCCCAAATTTGCCAGATGGCAAATATAAATTTAACAGGAAAAAAAAAAAAACCAAAAGCCAGGGTTAATGAAAAGGAGAAAGGGGAAGGAGAAAGGAAAACAACCAGAAGTGCTCTGGTGAACCAGAAAGCCCTAACACTAAGCCTTGCTGAAAAGCCACAAAGGAAATACTGGGAAGCTGGTCTGAAAACCAGTCTCTGAATTAAGGTATGGAAAAGCTTCTACATGAAAATAAGTACAACCCAAGCAGTTGAACAAAAGTAGTACTACCTTCTATCAATCCCACTCTTTCTTCCACTTCGCGTTACACCTCTTAAAGGCAGAAGGTCTGTCCTTCCATCTCTCTGTATTCTGCATTTTCTTCCCTCCTAGGTACGTACTGCCTAGCCTGCTCAGAGCACGCACAGGCATACTAAGCAAGAAGGCATAAATGTTGTTTATTGCTAGGCTGTATATTGTATGTTGGGGTAGGATGACAGACCTCTTTTTGTTCCAAATCCCAATTTTATCTGGGCACAATTCCCTATTTGTGAAAAAAAATATGGTTTCAGTTATTTTCTGTCATGGCTCCCAGAGGCCTCTAAGCATGGGCATTTATAAATAAAAACCTATTATTGTTTCTTATTTTGTCCTTGAGCAGGGAAACAAAAGGCAGAAGGAAACAAAACGTGAAACTAAACACAAGAGCAATTAAAGAAAAAAGAAGTTTGTCATAAATATTTTGTGTCTCTAGGAAGGAAATGAAATCCCTTTTCCCTAGCTAACTAAGTTTATTTCTGCAAGCTTCTTGCTTGCAATGTTCTATTATTCAGAAGTATCAAAGAGTACTTTTAAGCTACCTGTTGTGATTTATTATAATCAAACCACACAAACATCTAGAAAGCGTCCACCTTCCCTGTAAATGTACATTGGAAAAAACAACCAATCTCCAAAATCTTGTCTTTGTCAAGCACAAAGAAGCACAAAATCTGTATCTGCCTATCAGGGAGAGCAAGGATTTCTAAGTCCCTTCCCCGTGACATTTATTCAGGATACTTGCTATTGCTCCCATTTCAGCCAATAGCACATGTATCACAGAATCAGAGGAGGACCAGCTACAGGGGACAGGGTTTATATTTATTTTCAGCTGAGAGAGGTCCCATTCTTGAATTATTTCTAGTTTTTAACCAACGTGTTTAATGCAAAAAACAAGAAAGTTCAGCAATTAAGTGCTGGAACCAAACCTGTTGCTTGCCAGCTGAATGATGAAACCCTCACTTGCCATCAGGCTACCTCCAGTTTGCTGGCTTTCCTTCACTGGAATTACAGGTCTCAAGAACAGTTACTTATGGGGGGAGGGAGGGGAAGGAAACCTGCTGTCCCAAAGGTTATATATTCTTGTTTGAAAAAAAGAAAGAATGGGTTTAAGAATTATACTGACTAAATGCCAAGGTGTAAAAAGGTAATTCCTTTTCTATCTACAGATTGTTACTGGAATCAATTAAAAATGGAAAATAACAGTACCTTTTAAAAACAACATGGCAGACAAACAGGACATATATAAGAGATTGCAGTGTAAACCTAATGAAACTTTTTTTGATCTATTTGGCACACTAACAGGTTTTTCCTCTCAGCACATATAAAAACTAGACGGATAGTTACTAAGCCTAAAGTGATTTGAAAGGCCACACAGAACTCTACTTCATAATACTTCCACCCTAAGGATTACTTTATTATCACTTACTCCAAATTTGCCTGTAATACTTTTCTCTTTCTTTTTTTGCATCACTCATTTTTTCCTTAACTTGTTGAAACTGATGTCTTAGATCACTTATACTAACTCTGTTAGCCTCACAGCTTAATAGCCAAATACTCTGTTTCAGCACGAAAACAAATCAAAGCTTGTACTGAGTCTTTTCATAAGGTAAATCATCCTACTTAAACTAATCATTAATCAACAGGTGTTTGCTATCCTTTTGCTGAGAATACTAGAAAAAAAACCCACCACCCTAAAATAATAAAACAAATGGCAAAACAACTACCACCAAGAAAAAAAATTTTAAAAAAAGCCTCCCTCCTTCCAATTTGCCGTATATTAAACTGCAAAGAAAACATATTCCTGCTTTGCACTTCCAACTAATCTTGCACAAATTACAGCAGGTGTATACATGCAAATACAAATGCAACTTTATGTTTGCTATAAAGCATTCAACAAAGCTATTTATTTGGCACTGATTTCCACTCTTGGGACATGAGCTTTATTCATTACCTCTCCCCCAACACCCTGCCCCAAAAAACTGCCTGGAGTTAAACATTGCATTGTACTTCATGAAATTAGGCACCTACAGCCTGAGTAAGATTCATCTATTGATGCTGCCCAATCAAGCAGATAATTCTATTAAATTGAGCAGGCCTCATTATGCAGTAGTCTTCAGCCAAATAATGAGCACATCAACATGTAGCTACGTAAGTTAACTATTTAACAAACACCTATTTATGCATATTGCGCTGTAACTTATAATTTTATGCTTCAAAACATTTGTGATTTTTTTCCTTTTTGTTACGTACTCCCTCACGTGCTGCTGAAGTCAATTTGGACTTTTTACTTAGGGTAAACACTGCCTTAAATAAACTACATTCCAACATGTGCTCAAATAATAACATTCAGTTATAAAATAAAAATCTGCTAATTAATCATGAGTTACAACACAACTTTGTTGCAAGATGTGTACTGATTGCTGAACCCATGGAGAGTCATGTCGAGTTCCCAGGACCACTGACACTGAAGCAGCAGCTTCTCACGTAATCACACCACTTGAGTTTAGCTCCAAGGAACTTGTCTGAACGTATGTGAGACGAGGCAAAAAAGCAAGAGACAAGCAGTAGAAGGCAGAATTCACAGGAGGCTCATTTTCGGGCAAAGCACCAAAAACAGGCTTCTGCTTTGAATCTCCCACTATAGTCATCTTTTTATCCACAAAGTAAAGAGAGCACTTAGAGACACAAGTACCTCTCACCACAGAACTTGACACTAAAAAGCCACTGATGATACAAAGTTCTCATGCAGTATGAGAAAACATATTACATCATTAGAAGAAAGGTAAATTAACAACATACTTTTCATGGTCCCATCTTCCTCTTCGTCGTCATCGCTGTTTATTACCATGGTCCCCAAGTCCGATTCTAACATAGTGCTGTTGTGTTCTATCATTGTCTGAGCACCTTCACTCATCGTACTTGTGGCCCTCATGGTACCAGCGCTCTCTGAACTGGTCTTCACCATGGTGTGAGAGTCCAGCTCATCTTCATCCTATGAAGAAACATTTGTCAGAATGCAGCAGATCATTTACCAAAAAAAAACGAAGTTAAGAAAACAAAGTTATTGATTAGTTTTACATCTTCAGGTGACCTAAGTGTACTTCTAGAATTCCAGGTTTAAAACTTCAAAAGAAATTACAAAATAAAAAATGATCCAAATTAAGGAAGAATAAAAACTTTCTTCTTTCACACAGATGTACAGCAAGACAGATATACCAGAAACATGTCACACACACACACTTTGCATCAGCAGCCAGCTTTGAGTAGCTCAGTGATTTTCGTGACCCATTATATTTTTATTCCAGTGCTTGGTGACCCCATTATTATTTCAGTGTTTGGTGGAACACTGGCACAGGTTGTCCAGAGAGGTGGTAGATGCCCCATCCCTGGAAACATTCAAGGTCAGGCTAGAACAGGCCTACAGGAAAGATGGAGAGGGACTCTTTACCAGGGAGTGTAGCAATAAGATGAGGTGTAACGGTGGTGAGACACTGGACACACGTCCAACTCTAACCATTCTATGATTACACACACGATATCACAGCATATCAGGAATAATGTGATGGACTGTGCACATTTTCTGTATAAGTAAAATCTATTACCCAGGGAGAAAAAAACAGAACAAAACAAAAACCCCACCAAAAAAACACCCCAACCAAACAAAACCTCACCAAAAATAAAATTTAAAAAACTCACCCAAGCCCCAAAACTCTATCAGGTCTGGCACTTTCTACTTCTTACTGAACCCTTTTCTTTCCTTTCCTGTTATTCCCTGACACAGCAGCAGAGAATTGCCTCTAGTATAGACGTAAGTGCATGAGCCAGTTACACTGCCTGAGTGCCTGCTTCTCTAACTGTTGGTCTAAGCAGATACAGAGAACTCTAGTTAGCAGCGATACCAATACACCAGCTCCTGATAATTATTTATTACATCTCAACTAAGAGACAAAAAACCATCTAATTTAGATTCAGAAAGTCTGGCTAACAGCGTAATGTACTGAAATCAGAACACAGATCTAAATCTGTGATTAAAATTTCAAATGTCAAAAGCCTCATTCTTTACCAGTTTATAATTTGTAAAAATATTAACATTTTTCATTTGCGTTCTTCCTGGGCTTTCTAGTTGCACTCTAAAACACTATATTTAACACCCTCCCTTAAAAAACCTATAATATTCCCAAAGATACAGATAGTTTGCAGCTACAGCACTAGAGGACTGTGCTAGTAAATAAATGAGAATATTTTAGTACTGCTCCTCCTGGTGGCAACTTTAATTTTCTTCCCACACAACATTCACTAACCCCAGTGGTTTTCACAAGTTACATTTTTCCCTTTCTAACGAGGGCACTCAGAAAGTAAAGTCCAACAGTGTCTTTTTGCATTGCATTTTAAAAGTGCCAGAACAATTAAGTTATTTCCAAGTGCTTCCCTCAGTACTGCAATACAATGCAAAACTGACTCACAATATACTGCTGTTTCTCCTATTAAGTGCTACAGATGGGGTGTGTCTAACAGGCAGGCAAATCTCTGAGCACAGTAACACTTTAAATACAGATTTGTTGACTAATATTAATATCCACTTGCAGTGCCTATGGTCCTAAACTTAATAAAACTGAAATCAGAGATAAAACAAATATTTCCTGAGACTTAAAAGTTTTATTTTAAAAGTTAGTGAAAACAAGTGATGGCTAATAATAAAAGCAAATATGAATCATGGAATTGTCAGAGTTGGAAGGGACCTTCTAGAGATCATCTAGTCCAACTCCCCTGCCAAAGCAGGGTTGCCCAGAGCACATCACTCAGGACGGCATCCAGGCGGGGCTTGAAAATCTCCAGAAAAGGGGACTCCATGACCTCCCTGGGCAGCCTCTTCCAGGGCTCTGGCACTCTCACCAGAAAGAAGTTCTTCCTCTTATTTGAGTGGAACTTCCCATGTTCAGGCTTGTGCCTGTTGCCCCTCGTCCTGGCACTGGAAACCACTGAAAAGAGTCTGGCTCCATCCTCCCTCAAACCACCCTTTAGGTACTTGTAAGTGTTAATAAGGTCTCCCCTCAGCCTTCTCTTCTCCAGGCTAAAGAGTCCCAGCTCTCTCAGCCTTTCCTCACAAGGGAGATGCTCCAATCCCTTAATCACCTTAGTTGTCCTATGTTGGACTCTCTCCAGTAGTTCCCTGTCTCTCTTGAACTGGGGAGCCCAGAACTGGATGCAGTATTCCAGTTGTGGCCTCACCAGTGCAGAGTAGAGGGGAAGAATTAACTCCCTCGACCTACCATTTTCATATCTTCAGATTCATTAAAAACACTGATATTTTATTTATGCAGTGAAATCAAGCATCTGGATTTGCTCCAAAGAACAGCACTTCATTTCCAGCCTGAGAGTGCCAAAAGTCTTTACCTTACTCTTGTTTCTCAGCAAAGAGAAGAGTTATCTTCTATTACCTAGAAGACTAAGGATCACAGAAGTCCACCTCGGTACTAACAGAACAGTTGCCCCAGAAAGGGAAGTACACAGCAGTTTTGATCAATATTGTTTTGCCTTGATCACAAATGATGTACTGACAGAGAGAGAGCAATACAAATTTTTTTTTTAGCAGCATGTGCATGCCCCAAAATAATAAATTTTTCATTACAGTATTTCTCACAAATATGAGATTTAGCTAATACAGCAGTAGACTACACTGGATCTGAAAAAGTAACTTTATAAAAATATCCAGTGAATCCAAGTTACGTATGTGCACATTTACAGAAGAGATCTAAGTGATTCCTTCGTACAAATTCTGATGCTTTAGAGTTTGTAAATACCAATGCAGAACTTCAGATCTGTTGTTAAAAATGGTAAACTCACTGATTAAATAAAAACAAACACAATCTCAATTTTAACCAGGAAAAAAATATAAAGTATTAAAGCTGAAGTGTCATATTCTCATACTGTTTACGAAGACAGATCCAGTAATCAAGCAATAAAGGCCAGCTAACTCTGGAATTAAACTGTCTGACGTTTTCTTGTGTAGAAGTAATAAGCACCAAACTTACATTTGACAGGGTTTTCTGATCCACCACCAGTAACAGGAACAGAAAGAGCGCACGAGCAAGAGTACTAATATCTCTTGCAATGTCACAGAAAATACAATAAACTACAGAAGCTCTGAACGACATTAGAGCGTAAAGTAAGTACAAGCAAAGCATTGCCAATACCCTGCAACCCTACAGGACTACCTGCTTCAATCTCCTTATTTATTAAAATAAGTTAGAAGATTAACAAAACCAACCCTTAAAGCATGGAAATCATAGAGACTTGATTATCAGGACAGTCAATTCACGGAATCATGGAATTGTCAGAGTTGGAAGGGACCTTCTAGAGATAATCTAGTCCAACTCCCCTGCCAAAGCAGGGTTGCCCAGAGCACATCACTCAGGACGGCATCCAGGCGGGGCTTGAAAATCTCCAGAAAAGGGGATTCCACAACCTCCCTGGGCAGCCTGTCCCAGGGCTCTGCCACCCTCACCAGAAAGAAGTTCCTCATATTTGAATGGAACTTCCCATGTTCCAGCTTGTGCCCGTTGCCCCTCGTCCTGGCACTGGAAACCACTGAAAAGAGTCCGGCTCCATCCTCCCTCAACCCACCCTTTAGATACTTGAAAGTGTTAATAAGGTCTCCCCTCAGCCTTCTCTTCTCCAGGCTAAAGAGCCCCAGTTCTCTCAGCCTTTCCTCATCAGGGAGATGCTCCAATCCCTTAATCACCTTAGTTGTCCTATGTTGGACTCTCTCCAGTAGTTCCCTGTCTCTCTTGAACTGGGGAGCCCAGAACTGGACGCAGTATTGCAGTTGTGGCCTCACCAGTGCAGGGTAGAGGGGAAGAATTACCTCCCTCGACCTGCTGGTAACACTCTTCCCTACGCAGCCCAGGATCCCATTGGCCTCTCGTCGACAAGGGCACATTGCTGGCTCATGGATAGTTTACTATCCAACAGGACCCCCAGACCCTTCTCTTCAGAAGTGCTTTCCAGCAGGTCCAGCCTTCAAAGAGACTTCAGTGTAAACAACACACAGGACTTAACACCACGCTTCTAACATAGAAGATTTCTGCACATCACAAGAAGTTCTCTCAGAAAAGATGCCCTCACACATCATACCTGAGTCTACACCATGATAGAAGTGAACTGGACAAGGTGATAAAGATCAATGGATTTTTTGGTTGCATTTTTAACATTCATGGGAAAAAATAAAGGGATGAAGACTGATAAAGAAAAAGCTAAACAAGACAAGCAAATACAGCAGCTTGCATTTAAAAGCTCTGTTTTGTGCATGTAAAAAGAACACTAGAGGGCACCAGAGACAGCTAACTAGACTGCAGTGCATTAAAGGAAGATTTACATGCTGGCAAAATTTAGTATCCTGTAAAATAATTTCATTTACTATTAACACCTCATCATCACCTTTGAAAAACGTGGCTGTAGTCACAGCTATCTTTTTGTAAAAGCACTGCAGTAGCTACATAAACACATAATAGTTTGGTCAAGAACAAGGATTTTGTAAAAGTTCCTAAAACGTACAAGGCCCAACAACAACCCAAGTATATGCTTAAGGCTGAGCACACATTTAAGCTTAGACCCATCAGCAAAACTGGTAAAGACTTAACTCAAATCCCATCAAATTCACTCGACATATGTCACAAAACAGCGTTTAAGCTGGTTTTCTACCTCCTTCTAATTGATACACCTAGTAACAACTTGTTGCTCATAATTACCTCCCTATGTTTACTCTTCCTATAATTGGTTTCTGGCTCTAAATTGCTGTGGATTTTAACAATATGCTCTTAAAAAGCTGTTTATGCCCCTTGGGTAGCTATATTTCACTCGACAAAGTCATCTTTACATATTTCTAACTAACTTTACTTTCTAACACATGAAAGTAAAAACAGAAGCCTTGTATATCAGATTTAAAATACAGAATAACACAATGACCGCTAGTTCGTTTAAAATAACCACATAAATATCGTAAAAATATAAAGGAGTAATTATAGCAATTATTTCTTAAGGTCTCAAAAGACAGACACCAACTTCTCATAATTAATACATGATTAACCAAAGAAACTTTTGTATGAATGAATAAGTAAGCCTACATATAGGAATAATTGATTATTGGTGGTTGGCTAAGTTGTTGATAGTTGTCAATCACTAAGTGTCCAAGAAAATAAAAAATGGAGGACTGAAGTAGTAATTTTTTGTTTGAATACTCTAAAATAATTAAACATTCCTCACATAATAGGAACATTAAAATGTAAAAGAAAACATATAGGAAGAGCTGCTTGTTAGCTCATTCCTTTAAAGATCCACAGAAATAAATATTTAGACGTGTTTCCTGCGAGCTGCCAGGCAACGAGTTACTTTACATTCCCATAATACAGCTGCCCAGCCTCAGCATCCAATTCACATCACCCTTCAAAAAACCCACAAGAGAAGAGATTGCTCATGTTTAGTAATGCCTAAACTAACATTTAAACTTTGATATTGGTATTAACCTTCTGCAGAATACACCACTTGCAATTTTTGCTTAATTAAAAAAATCTGTACAATTCTCAGCACCTATCAAAGCACGTCAGTTTGTCAGAAGGCATTCTCATCATCACCCGAGCAGCTCTCACAACAGGCATAAAACCAGTTCAGAGCACACTATTTTAATGATATTATATCTCTCCAGAAGGATACAGACATGAAGACTGTATTCAACCTGGTCGTTTATTTATAGCTGTATAATATGAAGGTTTTAACAGCAATAAATATTTACATTACAACCGACAACTTCCTATGCTATGAAATGTTCACAGAAAGAGGTAAAAGAATCAATTTTAGGGATGTGACTCTTCCTCTTTTGAAGGAAAACCACCTGAATTGATCCTGAAAATTAAGCACATAATTGTGAAATCTTTGCATCTGATTAATTCTCTAAAACCATCCACTCTTCTTCATTTTACTTTTAGTTATGCAAGTCAATTATAACCTGAGTGCCCATTGCAATACACATATGGCTTTAAAAGGGAATTAAAGCTGTAACAAGCCTTATTCAAATGTAACTGTCAGGGTTAAACCTGGTTTCCTAATAAAAGGAACATCGTAGTCAGAACATTCTACAGCTTTCTTCTGGATAGGTCCCAACACTGGCACCAGTGAGTAATGGGCACGACTGCTCACGCTTTACATAGGAAATTCTTGGGGGTTCAGAAGAATAAATTCACAACCCCAACAGGTTAACTGAAACCATTCTTTTTCAAAAGTGTAGGGACTCAATTCACTGCCCATGAGAGACAGATTCTACTTAACACTAACATCCTTATTTGCTCTTGCTTTCAGGTGTTATTAAACCTGCATTTGGCTGTTCCTTTGCATGTCTCCAGTGAATATCATTGGGAAAAATCCACTTCTAAGTTATTATTTTCCAAAATTTATGTGCCAGGGGGCTATTTCTTTCCAACCGAACAGTGTCTCTAATTTCATACACAATCTGTAAGCACTTCCAGATATTAAAATATGAAGAAATATACGCATGACTCGCTGTCCCTGCTACTATACAGGGTAACACAGAGACTGTCATTATCTCCTTCTAGAATTGCTGCCATCACTGCGTGTTGGCTTATCAAAACCTGTATTATCATTTGAACTGTAAGTTTGTGTAGTCGTGCAAACTACACACAAGCAGCCCTATATTTCTTCAGGGCTCTGTGAAGACTGGTACATAAGGAGGAGGAATGTGAAATGGTTATTTATCTTTATAATTGAATTCTGGACTGCTAACTTCATCCACTGCAGTATACCAAACTGGCCCTCATATTATCTGTTTTCCCTTTCCAGAAGGGGAAGAATAAACACTCAGAAGTGTAAAAAAGAATTGGTTTATTGTTTTTCTGGCAGTTCCCCAAAACAAGTTCCACATAAAATGAAAGCCATCATCTTTGATCTTGTTTTGAAATCAAGCAGTATTTCAAATTGAAGTGAGGGGGGTGTTGTTATTTGTTTAAATGACAACAACAAATGTTCCGATGCTTTAATTTTATTCTTCTGGTTTTTATCCTGGTTTCCTTTAAAAACTTGTGGGCCCATTGATCAACCTCTGCCTAGTCCACTGCAAAAACTAAAATCTGTGCTGTCCAGAATTTCACTTAATTCAGGCCTGAATCACACCTACACGTTGCTCAGGAGTCTTCCAGCATGTAGTACATGAACAACATGAATTTAGGAAACATGGTACAGAAAACTGCTCTGATTAAATAATAATAATAAAAAAAAGAAGTAACAGTTTATCCTGCTGTTTCCTGGATTGGCTGGTTTTGTGCTTTGTGCTTTTGGCTGTGATCAAAATCTTTAGTGACTGCAACTGAACAAGATGCTGGTGTCATCTCTCAAATGAATCTGGAATTTCTTACAACAACGTCCTGCATTGAAATTCAGTTGCAAAACATGGGAAGTCTGTATTACAACCAAACTATTATTAAAACCAGTTCAGAACAAGATTAGTTCTGCATTGTGACAACACGAAAGCTATTCATAGGTCACTACCAAACATGGAGTTTTGACAAACGGTATTTGTCAACAAGAAAATCCCTCCCCCTCACCTCACCATCACTATTCTTCTTTTCACACACTTGTACCCTCATTTTTTTCTACCAAAGCTAAGTATTTCCAAACTTTTTTCACTCAAGGTTTACCAAACAATACAAAATTATTAAAGGCATACATTTAACAATATCAAAAGTCAGATTTACTACCAAATATCACATTAACAGCTTTAACAAAAATTAAAAATTTCATCCTAATTAAAAACCTTATCACAGATTATTTTTTAGAATTTTAAAACCATATGAAAACTTTGGGAATTGAAACACCTCAAGAGCATAAAGGAACATAAACAAAAATCTTTTTAAAACTGGAACAAAAACCCCTTTTTACTTAATCTAATGGCAAACTTTTTCAAAAGTTCAACTATTCAATATAAGTGTTACAGCAAAAATACCTGGACATCCTCTTGTCCACTACAAGATATTTTTGCAGTAGTAAATACATGGTGGCTCATAGTCTTCCTTCAATAAAGCTGATGGAGCTAAAGGGAAAAAAGGCACAAAACCTCTCCGGAATAATCTCCAGGAATAATGAAATTATTCATGATCAGGATAAAAAACACAAAATTATCATACTGGTAAGCGCCACTTCCCACTTTGCCAGAAGCACCAGCTAGTACTTCCCTTTTGTTTGCTCCACTTACAAGTAGTGTATCTTCTTCTTATCTCTGCAAATGGTCTTTCTCTAGATTTGGAACTTCCCTCAAACTCCAAGAGATCTATTCCTTCCCCCTACTGAAGTTTACAAGAATGACACAAACTGTTTTTAAAAATACCGATTTTCTCTGCCATGAGCAAAGCTGGCTTTTGCTGAAGAACGACAGTTAAACTCTCAATCACCTTACAATGATATTACAAACAAATCCTCTGAATTATTGTTGCTTCAAACATACACATAGGTCTAGAGAAAATGTAAGACAGCCTGACTTACCTGAGCTCACAATGAATTTCACTACAGACTATTTATTTGTGTAGACTAGTCTACTACTGGACCTCTCTCACAGCAAACAAAGCAGACATAAAATTGTAAGGATTAACCTTTCTGCATTTTCCCTAAAGAAAAACAGTTACAATAACCTGTTAAGCAGAGTTAGAATGTGTCGTTCAAGCAGTTACCAGCCCTTAACCACCAGTGGAACTCTTTAACTTGTCTTCTCATGCTCTAAAATATTAAGGGGTAGTTTGCATTAATCTCTTTGTGCTATATATTCAGCTTACCTTCAGTGTTACTTTCAGTCCACCCTTCACAAAGTTTACTTTGTATTAAAATAGACCCAAAGAGGCAGCCAGCTTATCTTGCTGAGGAAGCAGATTACTTAGCTCAAAAATGCAACCGCAAGGGCTTATCTAATTATGTCCAAATGCAATATATTATGAAGTCAATGTCCAGGATTCATCTCTCTTAACATCTCATGCAACCTTAATTTGGTATTATCTATTAATTTTAGTTAATCAGTTCTAGCCTGTAAGTCAGCATCACCATCGAAAACTAACAAGGAGTGTAAGACATCAAATTATGAAGGATGATAACACTATTCCTAGAAATACTTCAATCACTAACTCCAAGGATACAATACAGCATAATGTGCATGTTCAGTGTATTTTATTACTTTTTTTAAACTAATTCTGAAGTCTTTTACAAATACAGCAGTACAAAGGGCTTGCCCTTACAAACATATCCTTCTTTTCAAAACGTCCACACTGCTAAAGTTTACATGCAGACTCTCTCATCCTTCTTGCCTATTTGTCATCTGACGTGTCCCCTAGTGGTCCCTCCACTCTAGATAATACAACTATAAAAGTTCGTTTTCCAACTTCTCCCCTTCTGTCTTTCATCATACTAAAGTCATATTCTACTTTTAATTTTTCTACCTCTCTTGTCGGATTCTTGTCTGATTCACCAGTCCCCTTTCTATCTATCATTTCATTCTGTACAGAGAAGTCAGCTCCACCTCAAACTGGCCTCTTCTTCCATTACTCACCTCCTAAGTTTTCCAACCCCTTAATTCTCTTCTCAGGTTCCCTGCTACTACTGGCAGGGCTGCCTTTAGCCATCTGCAGGACTGTCATTATTGTCCTTTAAAACTGCTCACTGTCATGATCCTGAATAAAAGCTGAGCAAGGCACGCTAATTCCAGAGCTTCTCATGCTGACTATTCTTATCTCTCCTCTGCATGTGTCCCTCTGCCATGCAATCTCACCTTCTGCCTTGTATTTAAGAGCAGTTTCTTTCAAGTGGAGGCTGACTTCTGGTTCCGAGTTTGTTGATGGTCATGCACTGGTATACGATTACAGCCCTTAAAATTCTGTTAGTGTTAAGTCAAAAATGACAAACTTAGCATTTCCATAGACTACAACTGCACTTAAAAGACTAAGGCAACCTTGCAGCAAAGGTGGCTAATGGTATCCCAGGCTGCATTAGGAGGACTGTTGCCAGCGGGTAGAGGGAGGTGGTCCCTCCCCTCTGCTCAGCATTGGTGAGGACACACCTGGAGTACTGGGTCCAGTTCTGGGCTCCCCAGTACAAGAGAGACATGGACATACTGGAGACAGTCCAGCAAAGGGCTATAAAGATAATTAAGGGACTGGAGCATCTCCCACATGAGAAGAGGCTGGAGAGAGCTGGGAATCTTCAGCCTGGAGAAGAGAAGGTTCATGAGGGACCTCATCAATTTGTACAAATACCTGAAGAGAAGGTGCAAAGAGGCTCTTCTCAGTGATGCCCAGTGACAGGACCAGAGGCAATGGGCACACACTAAAACACAGGAGGTTCCCTCTGAACATCAGGAAACACTTTTCTAACTGTGAGGGTGACCTGACCAAGCACTGGCGCAAGCTGCCCAGGAAGGTTGTGGAGTTTCCTATCGTTGAGGGATATTTAAAACTGTCTGGACACGGTCCTGGGCAACCAGCTTTAGGTTGAGTAGCGGGTTAGACCAGATCACCTCCAGGGGCTCCTTCCAACCTCAACCATTCTGAGATTCTGCTCTCTCTCAGTCTTGCTAACCAAAGATACTTCTGTTCTTTTCAGATTTGAGGTACTTATCTTTTAGACCTAGTGACAAGCAGAGTCTCACTGTCTTTTTAACTCATAACCTGTTCCCTGACTGCACCATAAAAGTACACAGCAAAGTTCCCACCTACTGCAATGGTAAAGAAATAAGATTCCAGTCCCAACCCTGGATTTGAGGTTCGCTTGTACTAAACACTGAATAATCCAGGGCAGGGAAGAAAAAAAAAAAAGAGTGCAGTGACACATTCTGACTTTTGTAACCACACAAGAAGCACGAGGAGTTGCTAAACACTTCCTCAGTCAAGAGGGACCACATTTGTGTTGTACTCTTCCCCCGGCAGTGAGAGAGGGAAGGTGTACACCACATTCTGAGCTGGCACGGATTGTTTCATCCCTGCCTGGCAATCTGGTTTCCCCATCTGAACCTCAGAATAAGTAATTAGATGTCATAGCTAATTTGGGGTTACTGTAAAAGACATCAACAACGCCCAAGTGTTTGAGGTCTACAGTTCAGACGGCAACAGTAGAGAGGAAAGTATGCTAGTGAAGGCATTAGGTTTTCATGTAGGTAATAAATCGGTCTCTTCGGAGATCAACTATTCAGTATATCAAGTCGCAAACATCAACTCTGCATGTCAAGTAACACATGTCCACATAGGCAACATTTCCTAACGTAAAGAAAAATAATCCCAACCTTCCCTGTCTATTTTATTACTGGCTAAACAAATACAACCCAGAGTAAACCATCTTTATAAACACAAGTTATCAATACTCTTAGAAGAGAAAAATATCCAGCAAACAAAAGGCCATACTGTCTGTTGGGATACAAAACACTCCACAGAATCCCCTTGAAAGGTATTCCTATATATAGATCATCACCTAACACTCTGTAACACATAACAAGGGTTCTACAATTTGGGATAGGGCAGACTTCATTACTGCACTGCTCTTCTCTGTTTGCTCAAAGCTGTAAGATTTCTGCTAACATTCCAGTCTCCATCTTCTCTGTGTGTTATTCCTGGATGACCTTGGCTCTCATTGTACATGTGGCAATTCACTTCTTTGAAGCACATACTGCTGCATTGCACAAGACTGCCCTAAAATAAATCATCTAGGGACAGTAATAATTGCCAAACAATTCTAAATACAACCTATTTATCACACGACCTGCTTCTCTCCTCAAACACTCTGACAACATCTTCTGAAGAATGAAATCCTGTCACCATTTTCACTTTATAGGCATAACTTGATTCAAACCATATTGCAATCACTACTTATTGGGCCTTCTAACTAACTATATTAAATAAAAAAATTTAAAAAAAGCTAAGTAGCCTGAACTGAAAATTAAACCACTTTTCTAGAGCCCATATGTGAAAGTGGAACCTTAAGTTTTGAGTTGTTGGGGATTTTTTTTTATGTTAGTCTGAACAGCTGAAGTTGACATGGTTTCTTTTCCCAGCTCCTAGAAAAAACTTTTCACTAGGACACCTCGTGGAATAGTGCTGAAAGCTGGCTCATACAGCATAACTCACAGCAGCATTACTCATCATAAGTAAGAGTGGAAAACTCAGCCCTCATAGGCTAGAAAACAGGTAGAAAGCTGGCAAAAAAAAACATTTGAACACAAATACAGGAAGCAGGGGTTTAACTGCAACTTATCCATAAAGTATGGATAGTTATAGGAAAAAAAAGGTACACACCGAATTTTCTTCCTCCTCTTCTAGTTCTCTCTGCTGTTCCTCATGTCGCTTCGCCTTTATCTCCATAGCTTCAGTGATCAGGTCCCTTAAAATTGAAACTGGCTTGGCATTCTTAATAAATGTATGCTAGAAAAAAAAGTCATATGTAACATCATTACAATAGTTACACTTCAGATGTAATTACAACTATTACTCAAAACCACACATTTCAGTGATAAATAGCATTTTACATTACACAATATTTAAAATCTACACTAATACTACATACAATATCTTTTAGCTGTTTCATAACTAAGATTTTACTATAACTATTTCTAATAACAACAAGCCTTCAGAAATGTAATCATATAACAACTGTTTTATAGCTAAAGATATAATTGTCCAAAGGAAACATGCAGTAAGTAGTAAATAAATAGTGTGTTGATTGTCTGACATAGAAAAACAAACTTTTTCAGATATTCAGTTACAGAATTTAATTAATCTCAACAAACTGACAGAATAAATTAGTGGCTGCACACAAAGCAACTATGGCTGCCTACTTCAACAAACCTGTGCTTTATATGTCATAAAACATTGCTTGATTTATGATGATGAAATGTAGAACAAGGAAAAAAATACATTACTTCTAGCAGGAAGACTAATTTTTAATTCAAGGCCATTTAAAATACCACTTTCTCCTTTAAGAGAAGATGTGCATGATACCATTTACATTAATTTTGCTGTCTAGTAAATGCCTGCTGTCAGAAAAATTCTGATAATGTAAATATAATTTAGACAAAACATAACTCTAAGCACCTCAGAAACATATTATTAAATATTAAAAAATTGTTACACAAAGAACAGAGTTGATGAAGCTTAGTGTCCCACACCTGTTATCTTTCCTCTCCCTTGATATATTAATTCAATCACTCTTCTTTTTCCTCCATGATCCTTCCTCACAAGCAGTACTTTCATTGCCACTCACACACACCTAAAGCACCTCCATGTCCATCACACATGCTCCAAATTCCAGCTAAAGGGAAAAGGTAACACATTGTTGTGCTGGACAGATTTCTGGACAGTAAGCATGTAGAAAGAGAAACACTGAAGCTTTTTTATTTTTGTTTCTTCTTCTTACTTGCACGCATTTAAGGCAAGTCTTTTCTATCCAGCTGCCAGTCTTCAGCTAACCATATGAACTTCCAAATCTTTAAGGTCTCAAGTACTGATTCATACGTCCTATGAAAATCTAAAACTTTCAGTTTTATTCTCTTTGCAGCCTACATTTTGATGTTTTCACACAAGTTATGAATTTGATGATATACTACTGGAAACTACTTTGCAAAATTTTCGTGTTCTCCTTGTAGTGGAGTTCACTGGAATTTAAATTTTAAAAGAGGCTATTGCTACTTAGAGACAGAGTAAATCTACCATGAGTGTCTTACAGACAAAATTTCAGAAGATCAGACTCTTACGTAGACTCACGAACAAAGAAAATTAGGAATAATATTTACCAATAGCAGTGAAAAGCATTAAAACAACAATAAGTTATCAAAAAATGTAATGAATTAGGAATCAGGAAAGTAAAAGGAGCAAAAGACCTAGTAGATTTTTTTCACTTCTGTCTCATTATCAAGCAAGCTTATTTACAGGGAATTTTAGATTCCATTTCAATCATCATGGAACCTATTATAATTTTTCTAGAAGTCGTTTTTTCCCCCCTCCTCTTTTACTACCTTTGTTCTTTGTTTTCCTCAGTTACTTGTAGTCTTATTATGACAACTCTGAAGGCAGTGAACAATGTGAATACAAACTAAAATGCGTGGGCCCTTTAAAATTACCTACATTTCATAAATATTAAATCTTTCTTGACGGATTAGTCCCTCCTTGTTGATTTTTTTAGTTCTTTGAAATCCCTCTGCTTTATTTCTATCTCAGTACCAAGAAGACACAACTGTGAGGTTTCTGCAACTACCAGAAGCTCAGGTCAACGAGCAGACAAAAGCCTGGCACACCCTGCCCTGGCTACCTAAATCCATACCGCCAACTGTGGCTCAAATTTAAAAGTGCCACTTGGTATAACTCAGCCCTAGAACAAACTTCTTATACTGTCCATCTGCATCAGACCCTTCTAGGACACAGAGCAACCTGTCTGCTTAATTTGACATAACCAGAGGGGCAGATCAAATATACTCCATGGGTGGTCCATACTGAAGGGTAACCTGGGCTCAATTCCTTTACTTAACACTTACCTAAATCCTGAGATCTATTGAGAGCCTCTAACCCCAAAGCACGGATCTAATCTTAACAGCAAGAACCAGCCCTAAACTATATAAAGAGCAATTAATTTTTAGAAGTGGCAAAGGAGAAAGAAAATACAGAAGATACAGGAGCTGACAGAGAAAAGATGACAAAATGGAAAAGAAATAAGGCACAATAATAGTTAAAATGAGATTTGACCTAAGAAATTTTCCCAGCAGTTCTAGTTTGAGACTAGAGGAAAAAAGCCATAAAACTTGCATTTCCTCAGTAACTTAAAGACTGACCTGTAGCAGCTGTGTTGCTGTAGCTCTTTGTTCAGGATTTTTCACTAAGCATTTCTTCACAAAATCTGTGAATTCATCAGACCAGAGCTCTGGCTTCCGGAAGGTTGGAGGGGGATTTGTAGGAATCATAAAAATAGCCTAGATAAAAATCAAACAACAATAGCAAGTTTAAACAAAACACATCATCATAGCACTGAAGCCAAGTAAATAAATTGCTTTATCCACCTTTCTTATCAGGCTAAGAATCTGGAAGACAAATTTTAAGTAAGCTAGGATTTCCACTTGGATCAAGATTCAGGAAGTAAATCCATCTGCTACTAATGTAGCTACTTCCCATTCAATTTTCTCTATTTAAACTGTACCCATTGAGCACATCATTCACTATTTTATCTATTGCTGTTTATCAGTCTCGAGAGAGGATTTTGTTCTTTTGGAAATTCTTAGTAGAAATGATGGCACTGCTTGTTTAAACAGACACATATACAGTTGCTGTGAAAAGCTATGTTCACCTTCTCAACTGCATTTAGCTTTGTATGAGAATTGCTTAGGAAATTTGGTGGGTTTACTATTTCCTCTTGCATTCACGATTCTTTCGATGTAGTTTTAAAACTTGCTTTTCTTAATAAGTTTTAGAAATGTATGCTAAAAAAACAGAAGACAAGACTAAATGATGACAAAAATAAAATAATCAAGTAACTTGCCTACTAGCAGTCAGAATTTGAAATTGAAAAGACAGCATTTAACTTATATAATAGAAATTTCACACTGTCAAGACCATATGCAGATAGATTTTCCAATTAGGAAAAAAAGATTCATACTATATTTAAAAAAAAAAAAAAATATAGAAGTTTGTCCCACTTAAGACTATATATATATATACAGTGTGCCATTTTCTTTATGATTTTTTCCAGGTTTTCCTCTAATTATAGATTTACACCTGCAGGGGAAAAAAAAGGCAGTACGATCATGAGAGACTACTGTAAAATAATTGGAAGTTTTCAACTTCAGTATGTAATATCTCAAATTAATTCAGTATCATTCCTTAAAATTTACACATGACAGCAACACACTATTCGGAACTAGGTTTTATTTACTGAAATAATAAGCTCCTATTTTCTTCTAGAACCAGGTTTAATTCAACAACATTTTCTAAAGTGAAAGGAACTAAAAGCTCTTCACTTGTTTTACTACAAGGACAGACAGAAATATATACTCAGAAAAGGGGAAAATACTGAAATGAGAGTTTATGCACACCGTTAACATAGCAGAGGCACCAGAAACTTCAGCTGGGGTTTGAAACATGGGGAGAAGGAGATGCCTGAGATTTTATCCATAACTTAAGAAGTCTGACTACAGTTAGGTTGACTTGTTCCAACCCCCTTTCTAAAATTCTTCTCATACACTGAAGAAAAACAGAATCCATTCAAAATTTGCAAAAAACTATTTACTATACTTTTAATGAAAAATTATTTCAGTACTAAATAGACTGCTTTAATTCATATATTTAAATGCTTACAAAATTCCTTTCATTATCTGCCTAATACAAAAATAGCAAGAGGAGGCCTGAGCGTTTTGTTTAATAAAGATGTATGCTATAATAGATTTATATTTTCAGTGGGCAGTAGTGCCAAACTCAGATAGGAAACGTGGCACTCTATTACCCTGTAATTTGCCTTACATACTTCACTTCTGATAAAAGATTAATTGTCAGTACCAGAGAAGTGCTTCTAGTATAAAGCAGCGGCTAACAAATTCAGACGTTTCTATCCTTGAAAGCAATGATCTCTCCTGAACTTTGAACTGATGACTTTTAATCTTATCTTTAGCTGCTCTGAACAGTGAGCTCTGCAGTAGCTATTGAAAACGTGCACCTGTAACAGAAGACTAGTAACTTCTGTTTATGTGGTATCCAAACGTGTACCTCCTGCTTGATACTAAACATTGACCTGTCTCTCTGCAGGTAAGCAAAGCTTAGTTTCAGAGTCCGACTCAGCTCCAGTGTTCTGGGAAAACTATTTGCCTTTGCCAATTATTTTCATAAAGGGCACAGCAGTTAAGAACCACGGCAAAGAAATGGCTTCTTTATAATTCACAAAGGACAATAAGAAGAAAGAGGGAGTTCATGAATCATTCTTTTATGGCAGGCAATAAAAGTCACAAAAGGAGATATTCACGAGCTAAAGTTAGGGTCCTAAATCCACATTTATGCTTTGTATGTTTGTTGAAAATACCTACTTCAGAAACATGTATATTTATTTAATGCTTAAACTGTAGGCTTTTCTAAATCTTGGTATGTGACATGAGCTGTGTTAGCTGAAAAAAAAATGTAGATGTGTTTTTGTAACACAAGGAAATATTTAGAAACTACTTATTCAGAGTATTTAGTCCAATGTTTAGTCCAACTTGTTAATTATGCCACGCACTTGCTAACGTGTACCTCTCCCCCCAGCTCTCATTAACTAGCCTGAATGCTGGGTTTCAATTCCAACTTGACCCTCTACTTCCTCATTTTGACTTGCATATTTCTCTGCATAAAAGTCAAGTTCCTCCTCTCTTTCAAAACACTCTATTGATTTAGCTTGCAACTACTTCTGTTTCCTTCACAAGATGCTTGCAAAGCAAACACTGGAGAATAATAAAGCTAGTCCCAAATCTCCAGGAATAAAGACACAATGCTTATCTGACAGGAATTTATTCCTCATTTTTGCTTCCATTTCTCATCAAATAGATCTTTTCTATCCTAAAAGAATTCCATCCCATTTTAAAACTAAACTGAGCTGTCTCAGTCTGGTCCATAGGTGCCAAGGGAAGCAGGAAACCTACGAGACCTGTTTTTTCATGCTTCTTTCATTTTACTCTATATTTCTTCAGTCCCTATAGCAATTTTTTGCCTCCACCGCACTTGGAATTTTCTCTAGAAGTTTCCCACAGCTACTGATATTAGCTCAGTTCTTGCAGTAGGGCTGACAGCAATGCTCATACAGACAGTGTTAGGCAATGGTTGCTTAAAAGAAAAAAACCAACTATCGGCTGCCATCCATCCAATTACATCGGCTGATTTGGCATGAACATCTGCAGGAAACATTAGGAGGAAATTGTGGACAGAAGGGGAAGGCTCTGACATACTATGAAAGAGCTGGGGCTAATACTTCTCTCTTGCCCACCTTCAACATCACCTTCCACATTTCCCTACAGTCCTGAGGCAGACTGGCAAGTCTTGCTCCGGTAACAGTTTCTGCCCTGACTGTTGCCTGAAAGCACTTACCGGCCCAATAACCAGCAGTTATGGTTAAGCTGAATACTGGACTGAGGACCAGGTCTTAAATGAGAGCAGAACTGCACAAGCCAGCACATTATTTTCTTTTTATTATTCTTAAAGAGTCTAGCATTTAAAATGAAGTCCAGGCTGAAGACATATTTTTTGTGAAGGTTCCTTCATGGATACTTTTATTGGCGTGAAAATGTAATCAGATGAATTAGGAAATGCCAAAAGAAAAATGAGAACCTCATATACTGCATTTGGGATTTCCTAATCAGAAAATCCTTGCAGCTCATTCTTCCTGTCAGTCAGGGTAATACATCTGTATTTCACACAGCCCACGAACACATTAAATGATCAACAGTAACATGGTACTATGTCTTTTGGGTTTTAGCTCCTTGAATATCTTGCTTCTATGGCTTAGTTTAATAAGTGACTTTTAATAAATACCAGGGAATCAAAAGATAACTTTTACTGTTATTAATTGCCCAGTATCATGAATGCTACTGAGGGAGACAGCAAGGATTTTTATATTGTGGCAATTTTATAATTTTCATGCTGTGAAGTTCCATTGCTAGAATCTAGAGAGAAAGTTTTTTACAAAGAGGGGAAGGATACAAGACACCCACAGGCCATTGTGACTCCATAATTATGCTACTTAGTTTATCAATCTACTGCAGAAAACAAACTCCAAAATGCATTTAAACTCAGTAACACATTTTAGAGTATAAAATCCTAATTAAGGTTGGGAGAGTTTAAGTCTTGAATGTTGTAACATTTTATTAGCTTTAGAGACAAAGAATCAGCTGGAAGACCTATTTTCCTCTTCTTTGTGACAGACGCCATAGAACTTCCCTCCCTTCTTGAATAGCCTTCAAAAAGGCTATTGAAACACCACTAATTATTCAATTACACAATTCAACAGCTGTCTAGAAATGAAACACTAGCATAGACAAGAAGTGTGAGATATTAACAGGTTCTACATTGGCTTTGCTTTGTGGATTTTTTTTGCTTTAAAAAAAAAAATAATTCAGAACTATCATATTGTTACAGCAAAGTTTTTTGTAAAACTTTGTAACAGGGAAAAACACAGTTACTAAACAATGTCTTGTGTGTTTAAAGACAAATAAATCAATTTATGATCTGCTTTAGTGTAGATAGTAATATCACCAGCTTCCTCCTCCTTCCCGCAAACACAGTAGTTCATGAAGATCTAGTGCACTCACTCTTTTTGTGCAGAATTACAAACAAGTTTGGTTTCATCAGACATCTGTCAGGTACCTGATCCAAGGATTCTCAATACCCCCCGAACTTGAAAAAACCCCTAACTGGAATCTGGATGTATGATTCAAAATGTTTGAAAAGCTTCATTACCTTTCTGTTTGAAATATTACTTCTGTTGAAGCAGCCAATACCAATTTTTACTCTTTTCAGAAAGAAAGAAATGGCTTCTCAGTCATGCAACAACTCTTATTCATCTCTTTCAGTTATCATTCATGCTCTTTTACTTATCTCAGTGGCAACATGAACTACAGAGATTGAGAATCACTCAAATCAAAACTGTGCATCCAAAGGCCTGTGCAGTGCTATTTTGTTCTTTTTCACTGCCTCTCTCATACCTCACATACTTCTAACAGAAGTGCCTTGAAGAAACACACTAAAACAGAGCACTCATCTCAATTTTGCACAGGAAAAGCTGAACAGTTTACCCTGAATTAAAGATCAGAAAAACACAAAAGTTTTCAAATAGCTTTCAACCCCTTCATTTATCACTAACACTTTCTTGAAACTGTGTGTCCTAAGAAGCATTTACTGAAGGTATGTTCAGTGAATGACCACTCCAGACTGATTTATCCACCTAATGGATAACTGCTTCTCCCATACCTTAGCTAAAACACTTTTTTGTTTTAAGCTAAAATATTGAAAAAGCTGTTACCAATTTAGAGAAAAAAACATTCATTAAAGGTACTTATTTTTCAGTCAATTTTAATAATGAATTGTTAAAAGAAAAATATTTGGAAATGTCATCTGAAAAAAAAACAAACCAAAAACAAAACACCACCACACACAAAAAGAAACACACTAGCAATTACATTATTCTGCAAGCTAGATCATCAAAACAGGAAGGGAACACTTTTTTCCCTGTGATAAAATTTGAAAAACTGATAGCACCAAATATTGAAAAATACTTACTCCTAGCAATAAATCTACATTTCCAACATTGAGCAAAAACTTAAAGATTCCTATCGCTGTTCAAACAAAAAGGCACTTTTGTCACTAGGAGTTAGGAATGACTGTTCATCCAACTGAGGAACAGGAGGAGAACGCCGTGGTGTTACACCCATCCACCCCACAAGCTCCCTGCGAAGCAGAGCTACAATTACCAACACAGGCCTCAATGCAGGAAGGGATAAGCGGAGATTTAGTCCAGAAAACTTCTGGATACAGAATTTTTAATCCTAATGAAGGGAAATACATGTGACATTTAACACACAATTCTTTTGTGCTCACCTTGGTAGTTCTTTAGTAGTGACCACTGATTAAATCATGTACACGATACTGCATACAGCAAAAATGACACTCAAATTATCTTAGGATATAAGGACAGGTATCTCACATATTAACACTGGGAGAACTTGAAAAAAACAAAACAAACCACCAAAAAAGGAAAAAAAAAAAAAACACACAACTGTTACCAGTGGTTTAACAGCCATTCACTGTCACAAGCTTCTCTGTGGAATGATGACCTTTGCTGTTCAAAGCAAAGTATGATGCACTTAAGATGTAAAGTAATAAAGTAATAAACACAGAGAAAAGATACATAATGGAAAGAATAATCACATGATTAACAGCAAAGATGGGTTACTGAAAGATAAGCCACTTACATTGACCTGTATATTTATTATTGCTAGTAAGTTCATAACATTTTGACAGCGTTACAATAGGTCAAGCATGTAAAGATACCAATCTCAAACATTTTGCAATAGTAATGCAATTGTAAATCTACAGAAAAGAATCAACCCTTGCCTTGTTAGAACCATCACGCAAGAGAACTGCGCCTCAAGAGTCACCTCTGAACTTACTCTTTCTACTAAAGATGGGACCTGAACTCGATGATCCTTATGGGTCCCGTCTAACTTGAGATATTCTATGATACTTCCTTTAAAAAAAAAAAAAAGGCTTTAGATTTCAAAGGAACATTACACATAATTTATTCTGTGACCACAGTTTGAAGAAGTCAGCATTCTAAGGCCACAAGTTCATTCAGTTTGGTTTTTTTTTAACTGCTTTTAAACAAGTTCACTTATACAACTGATTTTTAAATCCCATCACATATCATAACTTTAAAGCTCTAGCATATCCTGAGACAAATCTGCACTGGTATATTTAAAAGGCAGGATTTATTGCACTGGCTGGTATCCAATTAGCAATACAAAGAGCAAGTTCTCTCTGTTAACTCATCTAAAAGGATCGTGTCATCTGCATATGTCTGTTCATTATCAAACCCCTTTTTTCAGATGAATAATAAAAATATTTATTACCACCAATCTTTTCCCAGAAATACCACCTCAGCCTGCTGTCCTATGCCAGCTAATTTACCGATTTAACCAGGAGTTTTTGCTTTGTTTCGTTTCCTTTCTGAAAGTTTCTTGACCACTTATAAGCCACCACTTATCCAAAGAGATTAGGAAGCAACTCAACAAATGACTTGATGAAGTTGTATGCAAGGAAACAACTTTGTTTATCTGCAGTGGCCTTCTTTCACTTGCTTATTTCTTCCTCTCCCTTCAATTCCAGCAGACCCATCAATATTTCTCCAGGTTTTCTTTCAACGCATTTAAATAATTCCCTGATTTGGGGAACTCTTCATGACTTTTGCCTGTAGGTTTTTTGCTATTACCTTGTCCCAACTTTCCATCTTCTACTTTAAAATGGAATACCAATTGGAACGGAATATCCAATTCGGTAGGGCTATTTCAATTTCCTGAATCCATCTTTTCACCAGAAAATATTCCTGAATTCTGAACATTTTCCTCCCATTGACATAACATTCAAGTTCCCATTACCATCTGCAAGGTTACGAACTCATTGACATCAGTGAAGTTACAGCAGAAGAGACAGTCAGCAGTCTGATCCTCAAAATTCTCCCCTCTTTCAATTTAGATAATACACCTTTAAAGAATGGCAATAAATACCTTTTGAAAGTCAGTAGAAATGACAAATAAAGCATGGAAATATCTGCAGTCTCACAAAGGTGTTTTAACTGTTCTTTGGCTTCAGTTGGGTTTTTTTGATTGTTTCTTTGGGGATTTTTTTAGGGTAGGAGGTGGAGGGTGTTTTAGATAAATGAAATTACACAATTTTTAAAGCAAAGGCACTAACTGAAAACAAAAATAATTTCAGGATACTCAAGATTTTGTTCTTAACTACTCCAGGCAGCTAAAGATTTTGAGGACCTGTTGAAGCAAGTCCAGAGGAGGGACACACAGATGCTCAGAGGGCTGGAGCACCTCTCCTATGAAGACAGGCTGAGAGAGTTGGGGTTGTTCAGCCTGGAGAAGAGGTGACTCCAGGTAGACCTTACAGCAGCCTTCCAGCACCTAAAGGGGACCTACAGGAGAGATGGGGAGGGACTCTTTATCAGGGAGAGGTAATGTCCTGAAAGAGGGGAGATTTAGATTAAATATCCTGAGACACTGGAACAGGTTGCCCAGAGAAGCTGTGGATGCCCCATCCCTGGAAGTGTTCAAGGCCAGGCTGGATGGGACTATGAGTCACATTGTCTACCCCACAACTCCATGACAGGGGGGTTAGAACTCAACAATGTTTTGTTTGGTTTTTTTATTAATTGACATATAGAGGATTTTTCAGAAAAAGATACCTAACTTTCAAATAATGCCATATAGGTACAAAACAGCAAAAATTACTTAACATTTTATTAAAAGGTTATATTGAAAGTTCACATCCACAGTAATTACAAGTCTCCACATTTTTACAGTGTCCAAGGACACACACCAAAAACAATGGAAAAAAAAAAAAAACAAACCAAAAATCACAATAACTAAAACAATTCAAACACAGCCAGAAAGCAAAACAATGAAAGTCAGCAAGCCTTACAAACACACGCAAGAGTTTCAAACACCTGAAAGGAACTGCAGCATTCAGACACCAGCTAGGGCAGTATTTCCAACAATTTCACTCACCGAAAGGAAAGCCTAAAGGAGCCACAAATTAGTCCATGATTGTTGTTCTGAGAAGTACCCTCAAGATCAGCACTGGGTGAGAAAGACAAGTTTAACCAGGAGAAGGAAGAAGTGTGCATGCATGTATGCACATGTGGTTTTTTCAAGATCTTTTTCTTTGGCCAGGGCAGGGGTGGGAGAAGACACTAAGCCGTCCCTAGACTGAAAGAAGGATCTAATGTTGTGGTTTAACCTTCTAATTCAATTCTTACTTGACACAGACTTGGAAAAGATATTTTTAAACCTAGTTGTATAGGAGAACATTTCCTTTTGATAGTGATGGGCAACACCTCCTCTTTGTGAGGAAACCACCATAACAGAGAGATGGGGCCACTTTGGACCACTAATCATTTGGAGGTTCCACCATAGCCCTCAGGAAACTTCACCAACATTTAAGAGCCTCTCAGACAAAATTATATGGCAGACCTTTAATCAAGAGCCAGCCAACTCACTGCCTAAAGGATATTTCCCAGGCACCTGAGAGTCCAGGAATCAAAAGAGGAAGAAGGTGTCTTCATGAATGTTGGTACCTCTCTCAGATAGAAGCATCCTGCTATTCACTTAAATCCCCACTTTGACAGAATCCGAGAGATCTAGAACATAAGAGACTTGAACCTGAACAACTTTTTTTTTTTTTTTTCAGTTTTGAATTTGAAAAACTAGTTTCTTATCAGTTACAAAATAAGGAAATTATTCTAGTAGCACACATTACGTGACTGAACCCAAGGAACAGTCTTTTGATTAATTTAGTCTTCTTTCACCATAGTTTCTTCTACTCCTGATTCAGTCCTGAAAATTCAGAGACATAATGCATACAAGGTTCCAATTCTGTTACCCAGACTAAGAAATTTACTTTCCCTCCAAGAAAACTCCAACCATATAGCTTATTTAATAACATAATCTTTTCTCTTCTTCCCACAGTATTTTCTGCAGTTTCTGAGAAAATGCGGCAGTGATTACATCCAGAAATGTACTAACATTTACTGAGACATGAAGTGGAAAAATTGCATTTGCAATTATATTTACTAATAAAAGAGTCAAGGAGTGAGTAACTTATATTTGTGAGAAAAAGCTGTAGTATACTCACTGGACATTAAACGCGAAACCTCTGCCATAACCACACACAGTAGTAATGACTTCAGAAAGCATTGAAGAAATATGCAGTAGTTTGTCTTTTTTCAGGACACATTAGACCTCCAGCAGCAGTACTCTGTTCACTTTTAGGCATCGAACTTTCAGAGACGAGTGAACCAACCAAAGTTTTTTCAAAAGAGAGCAACTATAATGCTTAGATATTTAAAAAACACAATCTGCAAGGAAAGATTGAATGAATTAGGATTGCCTAGTGTAAAGAGGAGGTGACTATAGGAAGAACATGGTAACAGTCTCCAACATGTTAAACACCACTTCAGAGGGGGAGAAATTTTTTTTAAGTCTGTAAAGCACAGAAGAAGAGCTAATGAGCTTCAATTTCAGCAAAGAATATTCACGTTACAGAATAATAGGAAAGTTTCCAGTAAAATACCTGGGAAGTTTCAGAATCTGTCATTGTATTCTACCAAAAATTATAGACAAACACAGTTTCAGAATTGAGTGACCAACATTTGGGCATGTGTTTCCAAGATCATTTCCACCATCACCACCTCCCTATTTGCCCTGTGTTCATGCAAATCAAGCAGTCTCAGAAGACACAGTATTTTCCCCATGTCTACCCTGAAAATTCAGTGGAAGATTCAGTGCTTTACAGAAAGACTAAACAAAATGAAACTCCATGCGTATCCGTCACATGTTGCTCTCTCTCCCTGCAGCCGCTCTTCTGCCTCTGATTTTATGTGGATTAGGTAAGGACTTACATTTAAGAGTCAATACTTCAATAGGTTACAGGTAGCACAAACAAAAGGAGGAATTTAATCTAATCATATCACAATTGGAATAGAGTCTTGACAGAAAAATAATCTCCACGTTGTGCCTAGGTACAGAAACAGAATGAGCATGCTTAACAGAAGAAATGTGAACACAAAGGAAAAATGCTCACAATAATGTTTGCTGTTTCTTACTTCACTACCTACAATGGCAACAAATGAACAGGTGACAGCAAAATCCATCCACCAGCACAAAGAAACACGACTCATTCACTTGCAGTGTTCAAACTAAGAATGAAAATTAAACTGATATATTACAATATTCCAGATATTAAATGCCTACATCCCACTGAAATTTTCTAGTCTATGAAAGAGTAACTGAGTATTAAGTTCTTGCCATCTTAAAGCTCTGTCTACTTTCAAGCAAAGAAGGAAAACTTCTCTTGTCTCTACTCCACTGAAACCCATGATACTGAGAAAATACAAGACACAAGGGCACTGCTTTCCCAGCTACCAGGTACTTACAGAGAACAGTGTTACTGTCCTTGCCTAGCTAGTATCTCCAATTATCTCCATAATACCTTCATAAAAATATAATTTACATTGTAGCCCCTTAATTTCATTGCTAGATTCGTGTAAAAGTTACCTACATCTTTTCCTGTAAAGAAATGTAGTTTTTAGAACAAATCTAACTTTTTTTTAACTCCATAGGCAGTGGGAGGCATCAATGACAAAATGAGAAGAATAAGCAAAGTGATGCTTACACAATGACACTAGTCTGATATTTTTTAAACGTAACACCACTTTAAAAATGAAGTGAATAATACAAATGCAAGATCAAAGTCAGAGTTAAAATTAAAATCTACCACTGGAACTGAAACTTCAGTTCTTCATGGCACTTTATTATCTTGCTCTCCGAAACAGAAAGCAAAAAATATAAACTACATAACAGCATTCAAAAGTAACCCTACCAAATGACAAAGGTAAAACAATATACTAAATTGTAGACAGGCCAGGTAGATCAAAAAGAAAATAAGTTTCTGAAATGACACTGTCTCTCACAAAACTGGAATTGACAATGATTGGTCACGACTTCATGACTGCCACAACACATATCCCAAGGAAGATTCTTCCAGAAAGGAAAATCTTTCAAGGAGAAAGCATACAGAAAAAATTCAAATGCCAATTATTATTATTTTTTAAATGAAGACAGTAGAAAGGTAAAATGAACTGTGAGCCAAAGTTGGCTCCCTGTATCTTCAGTTTTATTTATCAAACTGAAAAAATCTCTCCAACTTTCTCTTTTCCTGTATAAGACCAAAACTATGAGATGTTCTGTTTGTATTACAATTACACTAATTCAATGCAGGTCACTTGCTTTTTACTGAGTCCAGATGACATTTAGTAAGCTAAACATGGGCCAATTAGCTTTAAAAAAAAAAAAAAGGGGGGGGGGCCGATTGCCGCTGGGTAGGTCATACAGTGGCTACAGAACACAATTGCTTGAGTTACATTTCGACTAACATCAAACACAGAACTGAAGCTAAAAACTACCTTTTTTTTTCTGCACGCCTTCTAGATTTCTCACATTGAAATATACTAATTTGAAATCCATCTCTTTCCCACCCTGAGGTGATAGATACGAACAGACTCACCAGAAGTTTTTGTTGTTTCCTCTTTCTCCAGTCAATTTAAAAAAAAGCATTTTTAATACTCTAAGTAGTATAAACAATGTAGTTTCCACTTTATTTTTAATATCCCCAGTGGCTAACTAACCTTTTCAAGCCTGCTCATTTGAACTTAACACAGTAAAAAAGAAAAACATAGCACTGGAGATTTAGTGAACACTAAAAATAATAATGGTCTAAGCCTCTGCTATTTCAGCAATAACATTTGTATTCTTAAATCAACCTGAACTGCCATGTAATTAGCCATACAATAACCTTTACTGATAATGCACAGAAACTAGTTCCAGAGAAGTAGGAAAATCCTCAAGCTTATCTCCAAGAAGCAAATAAACAATATGTCTTTGTTAATGTCTTAGTAATGATCAAGGACCGAATCTTTTCTGACAAAAACACTAGCTATAAAGTGATAAGTAAAATCTACACTACTAAATAATACATCAATCTAGACTTAGTGTAACTGACTGCAAATCTGTCAGTGGTATTCTTTCAAACCATGTCTGGATTTGGCACCTTTTTTTTTTTCCCCAGAAGTTTTCCACTTCTCAAACAGTAGTAACAACTGCTGAAGTAAAATTTCCAATGTATTAAAAAATACAGTTAGTTGCTTATTCTATAAGCACACAGAATTATGCAAGTTATTGATTATTTGTATCATCTCAAGTTTTGTACCCATCTCTACTTCCTCCCAACATGATCAGCTCGGCTTTTAAGAAAGTTCATCCAACACAGGGAACAGAAGCATACCACCACACATGCTAATTAGATGCATTATGCTAATGGCATCTAATGCTAATTAGATGTCTTCCAAACTTGGTCATCATCTTCAAAATATTGCACATCCTAGAGGAAATACACAGAAGTCACGCAGATAAACTGCTTAGTTGCAGATGGCATCACCCTGCAAGATCAAGGACAAAGAAAAAAAATTCTCTATGTAATGAAGAAAAAAAGCTTATAGGTAAAATGTAACATTTTGAGGCCAGAATTATGTCCAGACACTGAGATAAAAGAATCCACAACAGTGTGAATTGGCCTTGCACCTAAATTACTTTGCTTACGCCTAGTTTTAAATAAACTTAAGGGAGAATCTAATTATTTTTTTTTAAAAAAAGCAAGCATCTATCAAGATTCCCAAATTATTTAACCTGGAATATTTTATTGCAATGCTGACAAAATTTTATAGGTTTTGCTCTAATCTGTGGTCTGTGTTGTAGTGCCTTGTTCAAAAACCTCCTTATTAATCACACTTCCTAAATTGTTGTTAGGGTCTCGTTTAACCTATTTCCGTTCAGGCATGTATCATAGCTTCCCCACAATGACTGCAAAGCAAAGCCCCATTACTGTAGGTACACACAGAAATAACATTCCTTCACAAACAGTTTAGGGAACAAGAATTTACAGCCTATATTACTGGAAAAATTATAGTTTAGCACTGACCGTTGCGATCACTCAACTACGCAAACAACATAGCAATGGCTGAGGCACCAACTAGAAATGTTGATATCGTATAAATGGGCCATATCATACCCTCAGCCTCTAGCAGCTTGTCCCCAGTTTACACAAAAAGACCTCAGGGCAGAAGGAGTGAATGAATTTTGAATGCGAAGGTTCAAGACATGGCCGCCATATACAGTTACACGTAAATGGTCTTTCTCCTTTGACAGATATGTTAGCATTCATGCTCCTGGCTCTTCTAGCAACATGGTAATTATTCACTGAGTAAGCTACATAGTTCACATGAAAAGCATCTCAAAGAGCGTCTTATAAAGACTCATCTCCTTTGAACAGCTTCGGAATGGCAAAGTACTTTACAGTACGTGTATGGAACTACCAAGTGAACGCTTTGCAGATCTGAGAAAGGTACACTTTGAAAATGCTGAAGATCTCACCTCTCTCTCTCACTATAATTGTATGTATTTATTCCACTCAAACACCTTCACAGAAATTCCTCTATCCAAAATCATGGTCCCCAGCTTGAGATAATAGGATCTAAAGAGGTCCCTATAGCAGAGACAACAGAGGCAAGATATATTCATAAGCAAATAGAAAAATAAATCGTGCCTGACATCTATAATGTTAGCTAAAGGATGCACACAATTTTGAAAAAAGTCTCAGCTGGTTAGCTGCCCAACATAAGAAAATAATAACCTAATGCCAATAAAAGTCTGCACAAAGAGTTACAACATCAATCAAACTGCTCCATTCCTCTGCAGATCCAAGGTCAACAAAAAGGAAGATTATTAAAAGGTGCAGATGGAAGCAAATGACTACAGACTTGAAAGATCTTTTGAGGGATAGCACAGAGTCACAAAACGGTTGAGATTGGAAGGGACTTCTGGAGGTCATCTTGTCCAACATCCCTGCTCAAGGAGGGCCACCTAGAAGCAGTTGCCCAGGACCATGTCCAGACAGCTTTTGAATACCTCAAGTAAGCTCCAGGATACTTCCTAGCTGAATAGGGCTCTCAGCACTCAAATACAGCATGACTGAAGAAATAACATTCCTCATGGAAGCCAGTAAACAGAGAAGTAACACAAGTGATAAAAAAAAAAAAAAAAAAAAAAAAAAAGAAAGCAAAAGCTTGATATGGAATAGGGATAGAGATACTGTCCAAGTCAGTTATGAGCTAGCACAGTGTAGATGTGAATTCCAGGCATACAGTCCATTCATCAAGACCAAAGCAACATACTAATATAAAACAGGGCCACCATAAGACTTTGCATTAAGAGTAGAGTTTGTAGGTACAGTCATGGCACATCCCTACTAGTCCTTAAATTTTTCTGGAACATTCTTTCCTCTATCACTGTATTTAGAGCTGATGTCTTTCCTCTGCTACCGTACACATTTAGGCTAACACCAGGCTGCAGACTGCACCCAAACCTATTTCAAATCAGCATGTCAAGCTTTGGAACAGGCTGCTGAGGGAAGTAGTGGAGTCACCATCCCTGGAGGTGTTTAAAAGACATGTAGATGTGGTGCTGAGGCACATGGTTTAGTGGTAACTTGGCAGCACAGATTAACAGTTGGGCTCAATGATCTTACAGGTCTCTTTCAACCAAAACAATCCTATGATTTTAAGCATTAGCAAACTCCATAGACAGTCCTAACTCAGCTGACATAACAAAGGAAAGGGGGATACACGATTTCTCAAGCCTCCCTTTACACAAAGGAAACTAAAAAGAAGGAGTGTGAGCATGTCTGTTACAGACTGCTGGGCTGAAACACCTTACTGTGTTAGACTGACACAAGCAACCATGTAGAAAAAGCACCATGCAAAGAGAAATGACAAACAAATAGTTCAGTTGCTTGAGTTGAAATTCAAGCACAGACTGAACTAAAAAGCTGATCTTAAAAAAACAGCGGAAGTTTTAGATAAAATAAATTCAGGGTAAATTAATTCAGAGATTCAATGCCTGTCGTTATATTTTTCATATGACAATACGCAATGACTGGAAGTCAAAACGTTTTTGTGTGAATCTGCCTAACAGTACAGACAAATACAGAATGATTTACAAGGAGCTCTGATGAACTCTGCTCCAAAGGATATATTTGACAATCACTTAATGTTGGGAATGCATAACAAGACCCGTGTAAGCAACAAACATTTTCTACACACTAGTTTAGCATTCCCAAGGCACTCATTCTTAGTAATAAAACTGACAGAGCCTCAGTTTAGTATCAGATGGAGATTTAAGTTCATGATAGCTCTTAGGCACAAATAAGCTATATAAATATAGCTTAAAGAGCTATATAGAGACCAACAGTTCACACTCATGGTCAGCAAGAAGACATCACACAAGTCACTGAACTAACAATGCCTTCTGAGTGTTGGTAAACATAGAGATTAAAAAATAATTAAACAAATCTGCACTTTTTTGCTTGCCTGAAAATAACCAGATGTACAGGGCATTATTTGCAAATACATATAGAATCAAAGAACTCAAGTGTGTGCGTGTATATTTATGGAGTTCTTTGAGATCTAGCCATACCTGTATATAAAAAAAAAAATTCCATATACATACGCACATGTGAGTTCTTCAATTATAGATATTGGTGTATATATAGATTTTATATATACACATATATATCTCAAAGACCTAACTCCATACAGATATATATAAAAAAAAAAATCAGTAAAAATAAAAATTCATTGTTTTCTTCACCTTCACTCAACGGAGGCAGTTTTCCACATGTTTGGAAGTGGCTTGTAACCACAGGAAAGAAATTATGAAAAATATAATGCTCATTTTTGTCTGAAAATCCTGAAGCTCCTGACCATCTATTTATCTTCTGGAACAAGTTTTTTTAAATCCACACACACAATTTTCACAGATGTGGGGAAAGAGGTGTGTGAAACAGAACTGCAATCTCTCAAGAAGGAGACTTTGCCAAGCTTCACTCCTCTGACTTTACTCGCCTTTTTTCTCCTGCCTGCTGGCGAGCTCCACTTTGCCCAGCCAAAGCACCAGAGATAAGAGAGGAGGTGAAAGAGAGGAAAATTCATGTGGAAATCAGTGAAAAAGACAACAGTTCTGAGCAGATCTTGCTTGACCTTAACACAGACTAAGCATCAAAGTCTGGCCTCAACTTATGGTGGAGGACCAGCCAACTCTGGCTCAAAATAGGGCCATCTAACACCCTCCACTTACAGAACAGATCACACACCTGCCATAAAATCTTTTTTTGAGAACCACCGTTTTATATATTAAAAGTATTGGTTAAAAATAAAAAAAGCTAAGCATACATATTTTAATCATCTGTAGCAAGTCATTTTAGTAGTGAATACTCAACCAGTTTCCTTAATCAAATTATAAATACGCTTAACGATAAATTGAAGAAGTGAAAACATAGAACTTATCTCATAAATTTGCCAGTTTCCGTGAAGAACAGCATCCAAAACCAACACGCTTTACCTTTGCATGCCACCCAGCATTAGATTTCTCTGCCATTTGGACTTAATAACACCTCATACATATAAATGACTCTCTCAAGGAAGGAAAAGCCATCTTTGGTAGACTATCATTGGAATGGTTACTTGAACCCAGTAATCAACAATTCTTTCAAATTCTTATCATATTACCAATTTTTTATCAGAAACAGATGTTAGCAGCACAACTTAGTCAGAATTATTGAACAACTTTTCTTTCAATTTCATAACAAATTAGGCAATGCTTAGTTGATGCATCTGAAAAAAGTTACAGAATCGCAAGCCCTAAGGCACTGGACTGGGTGTCATAATTTAAACCACCAGCAGCTGAAATGCAAAGGCATTGGAAACATAACATTTTACTCTGTAGAACAAATTTCTCTTGCAGATCATAATCTTTATTTGTTAATAAATCCTGCAGTCCCAACAGCAACCAAAAGCTACCATTTCAATGTCAAAAGCCTAGTGGAATTCTTACAAATTTAATCCTAAAACTACCTGAATGCTTACAAATTAGTAGTGGAACATAAATAATTAAATAAAATTTATATTTATTTTATTTATTAAAGGCAGTCTTGGGCACAGTGACCACGAAACGATAGAGTTTTCAATTCATAACACAAAAGCAAAGAAGAGGGTACTGAAGGGAATAATACAGAAGTCACCTCACCTAGAGAGTCTACTACAGCAGCTGAACCTAGGTAACAATTCTCCAATTTAAATAGAAAAGAAGACATTGTCAGTCATTGTCTTTAGGTCCAGATTTGGTTCATGGTCCCTAGTAATCCAGTTTGCTGCTTTTAAAGTCACTCTGAGGGCTATTTATAAAAACATAATTGTCAAAGGAAACAAAAAAAAAGTGAAGATTTTTGTCAATTGCCGAAATTCTGGAGTGTGAAATTGCTTATTTTAGTAAGATAGCCTTTCGCACTGAGAGCTTTTTGATCAAAGTAATGATATAAAAGGCAAAAAAAAAGTTACAGTGCGATTGCCAGGGTTGTCAGTCTCCACCTAGTCACCATATGTCTTGTGATAACTGTTATTAGTTAACTGTGTTACAAACATAAGCACGACATTCACTGTAGACCTTTTTCTTCCATTAACAGTAAAGGTTAATTTTATGGAAAACAAGTTCCCTCAAGGTCTGAAAGAAAGCTGAGACAACTTTTTTTTTTTTTCCTGAATATAGGCAAGTAATCAAGGTAACATCCTAACTAGACTATTAAGCAGCAGTGGGAAAAGAACGCACTCAGTGTGTGAAACAATACCTGGAGGACACGTCTCACCCTTAATGGCTTATGAAAATGAACATTATACCCACTGACTTTATCCATAAGAAAAAGATAAAGTAGTAAAGGATCAAGAACAAACTTTACAAAAAGACAGCCAATGAGCTCAAGCTGCCTCAGGAAGTCAAGATGTGCCTTATCAAGCTCTATACCTGTAAGGTTTATCAAAGATAAGCAGCCAGAAGTATAGACTAGTGATTTTTTCATATTTTTTTTTTCCAAATCTGAAGTTAACACCACAGTTCTAACACTATTGTTTGGAAACATACTTTCACCATTGCTCTGTTGTTATGTTAAAATATTTACGAAGGAAGAGGTCATAAAGAAAAAGAAACAAAAATGAAGAGGGAGACTGTTCTCGTTAAAACTTTCTTTCCTACCTATCTGTACTAACCTAATGTCAGTGTTAATAACCACCAAATACTGATTTCCTTTTTTTCAAATATGAGGAAATTGATTTGTATGATACCGTTTGCTGAAAGCAAAGCATGCCTAGATACAGACCGGTCTTTTTTAAGTCACCTGTCAACCACAGATGTAAAAAAATAATAATCGTAGGGATCACTTCATCTACCAACAAAATACTTTCAGGAGGCAGACGAATCAGAAACAGATATAGTTTTGATGCAAAGGGGATGCTTGTAACTGCATCATGTTTTAAGAAGAACACACATATACAATATACGAAAAATTTAATGTGAAAGGGCCTGCTTTGATCCCCTCCTGCATAAATCAAAGTCTACAAAAAACATGCAAAAGGAGGTCTAATGAGAACAGGTTTCTGAACAGTGAAAAATGTGTGTTAAGTAATTTAAATGTTCTGCATGATTCAGAAATAAAGGGTGGGATTAAATTTAGCCTACAAGAATGTCGTTAATCTCCTCCTCTTTGATGGGGCAAGGAACACCAGAGGCTTTTGATCAAAATGATCGATGCATCTCGAAAGATAAATCAGAGCACTTTTTCCCAAAGTTTTTAGGTTTTGCCACTCAACTCTCTGAATACTACAAATATAAGCATGTAATTTTTCCATTCATTTGGAAGTCAGTACTATTGAGAGCTCAGCTACATCAAAAACATTCAAGATACAGGGCTATTTGTTATCTCTGGGGATCTTTAAAAACAATCATCTGTATCTCTAAAATATTTCAAGACAGACGGAAAGAGAGGCTGGCTTCTTGGAAGCAGTTTCTCAACAAATCCTTCTTCTGCAGACCTTTATGCTCATGTATAGGAAGGTGAATTTCAGGTGAATTTCTTCTTCCAGAAAGTCTTTCCTGTCCCCCCTTCAACCAATATCACATCAATGAAATAATGTATAATGCTGTTCAAAAACCAGCTGTGCCAGCACAGCTGATGTGATACAACTGTGCTGATGTAACAGGTTCTTGCCACACAAAAGAGAGATTACTCTTCCCTTCACACACTTCCATTGATTCTCTGACAGCATTAAACCAACTGAACTCATTATTTTGGGAGAAAATTACTCCCATCTTAAAAAAAAAAAAAAAAAAAAAAAAAAAAAGAGGCACTTTCTATCATATCAGAAATTTGGATCAGCTCAGCAGCAATACCAGACAAGTTTGTCAGGTACGACAAGCACAAGAGATCACAAAACTCTAGGTGCAAAAATCCTGACACACCTTAAGGGTGTTCCCTTCCACAGCAGCAAAGCCAAGTTCATTCAATTTTACACTTCCATTAAGTTGGGAGAAAAATGTAGCAAAGTTGTTTAAAGTTTGTGATTATCTTCTCAATGATTTTTCTCAGATTTTTGTTTTAGTTTTTTACTTTAGGAAGTATTTTAAATTTCTCTTTATAGAGTTCAAACTCAAAGAGAATTTTTGTCTTAAGTTACAGCCATTTTGTGGAAGTTTTCAGAGAAACCCTGGATGACAAAGTTTGCAGCTGAAGGTGTGACTGTGACATTCTGGAATGGCAAGAATGGATGCAGTCAAGTCATGGTAATACCAATTTTCTGCGTTCGTTAAATTTGCCCAGGTCCCTTGGCCAGATGTCCCATACTGCTATTCTAGATAAAACACATTTGTCAGTATTACAGTCACGCTTGTGCTGTGTAGCCATATTATGGGCATGTTAATCCGGTTGATTTTTATCAAGGCTCCTTTCAGACAACACTAAAGCAGCTTTAGGAATCATAATGCCAGATCAGAAACACTGCAACAGAACACACTCTCTCCTTCAGGAAGTTAATTTAAAAAAAAACGAAATTTAATAGGTTAAACTTTGTATCAGCTAACGTTATGTTGAACCAAATCTTAATCTACCCTCAGCTGGCAAAAAGTCAACAAATCAGCAGCACAAATACCTGTGTTTTAGCCACTTAAGAGAAATGCACTTCTGTGCCCACACTCAGTCCAGGCACTATGAATGAATCCAGCATTAAAGGTTATGAACTCCAGCCTGAAACAGCAGGTATTTTTTTATACAGAGAGAGGTAAACATGTACATGAGCTCAGAGGCCGGGTGTGTTCCTTTGGACAGAGACCCACGTTAGCACAGTGTACGGCTTCTGAGCTGGAGCCAACTCAGATGCTGCCCTCTGAGAGCACTCCTGAGCACCCATCAACTCTTCTACCCCCACAGACAGACACGGCCTTTGGCTCTGAGCCTGTCCCACTGTCCATGCAGGGCTACGGCAGTAACACCTCTCTCCAGTACCATCAGCTTACTGTGGTATTTCCAGTCCAGCAAGAATCTTCTAGCTATTTCATACTCCACATATTTTCACACTACAGAAGTTGCTCCAGAGTCACCATTTATATATGACAATTCACACGATGCAAGAAGGATCAACTTTCAAGAAACTTTGTACTGATTTCTCTACACAATTCAACCAGACTCTTTAACAACACTGCAATCAATAAAGCTCCTCTTTTAGTTTGTTATAAAAGTTAGGAAATTACACATGCTAATTTTGATGCCCAAAAATCAAGTGCTTACTGCTTCTCAACATCTAAAAATACAGAAAACTGCAGAAATGAGTTGTATTATTCAGAGAAATATACAAAGAGCAAGATGGAGTAACGTTCCTCTCTCATCTGACAAAACAGAAAAAAAAAAATGAAGTATTTAATGTGCACAGTTTCCCTGGAGAAATGTTAGAGGACATTATGGGCAAGGCTCGCTGGTGTCTGTATGTACCTGCCCAACGCAGACATAACCGCTGTCCCAAGGCCAGACTTCACAATTATTACATTTCTTAAGGACCATCCCAGTTGAAACACGTGACTCTTTCAGGACATGCTTGTCAGTTTGCCCATAAGTCTTGCGCTTGCTAACACTACCTGTCTTACACTTACCTATGTAAACATTCATAGCATGAAGAAAGGAGCACCAGCAGATAGAACACTGAGTTTCCACCTCTGTTGCCAAACCTACAGAGCACCAGGATGCTGGGAAGTACCACAGCTGCCATCATAGGTTCCCTGGAATTCCATCAGAGGTCCTCCCCACCAAAATAGTCTTTTCTGAGAACAGATCACATCATTATCTTGCAAAACTACTCTAAATTTCTGAGGGAGAATGAAAAACATAACACACCTGAAACTTCCCAGACCTTCCAGTGTTTCTGTAAATCTCACTATAAATCAGAAGTTCTTGTTAGCTCTGATTTGCTCCACCAAATCACCATCATATTTTCCTTTCTTTAATCATCAACAGTATAGCATGGAGTTCAGGAATATACTCTGCAGAAGAGGCTTTTGTTGGTAGAGGATTTCAGGTAGGCAGGTACACACAATAAGCAGTATTTCCAAAAGTTACGTCCATGTTTGCTTTTCACAAACTAGAAACTGATAATGTATTAAGATTTGAGATGACTGGAACGCTGTACAAATAATCTTCAGAATCAATGCAAATTCTCAAACGTGGTAAAGAAGCAAAGAAGAAAGTAGAAACCTGGAGGTAACATTTGTCTTGTCAGTACAGCTTTTATACACCGCTTTTTCTGCCACAGGATATCAAAAGTACATCCTCTATAGTCTCTCAATGCATTTTTAAAATAAAGTAACAACAAAAATTGGCATTAATACAGAAAATTCTAAAACAAAAATCACAAACTGCATACCCAAATCATTCAAGTTAGTTCACAAACTAATGACTGTGAGTTAGAGCTTTGTTTAAGTATTTAGTCAGTAAAATAAAAGGCTGAAATGAAAAAGCCAGGCTGGTTTCATTCTTCTCTAAAACCAGGGTGGTCTACGGGCAATTTTTGATACCACTGGTGTTGCCGGGGAAACAAAATGAAAACAGGTGCCATCAAATACAAATTAAAGATTTAGGTTTTTTTTAAACCACCTTAAAACAAAGTTTCCATAAACTTTTTAACTGATACTACTACAAATTTGACAATACTTTATAACAAGAAAAGGATTATAAGTTGTCTTTAGACCATCAAGTTTTAACTGAAACAAATTTAGACTGGTTGGCAACCCTTCCTTTTAAATAAATTTCTTCCATTAAATATGCATCATCCTCTTTAAAAATGACCTAGTGTACATTTTAAGGCAATATAATACCACGACAGAAACAGGGTACGTACAGCCTTAATAAGCTTTCTCCATTCCAAATTTTACCTTCCTTTTAATCTAAGCAATTTTTAAAGATTTTTTTTTACAAAGTAAACAACCAGTATAGACTTTAGTGTTTAAAGTATAGACTAAGCATTTAAAAAATCTCATAGTAAGTACAATAGAAGCTTAGTATTTTCTTCCTAATCTGATTGCGGTTTTCTCTTATATTATTAAAAATCAAATAAATATCCCTTTAACTAAAATGCAAGTAGATACACTTTTGCTTTTAAAAAGTGTAATAACATGTTAAGAATCTGGCGATACAGCAGTCAAGTCTCTTTAAAGCACTCTGTCCAAGTCAACCAGCTATAATGGCAGAAAACACATCAAAGTTTAAGAAAAAAATGAACATATAATTCACTGCAATAAATAAGCGTTGATTCAAGCTTCCAAGAAACTCTTAAAATTATTTACTGAGTTCTTTTTTGGCTTAACAAGACACTAGTCACATACAAAAATCCAGATAGACCTACCAATTAAAAGCAATACACAAATTCCCTCTTCTTCAATAAAGCTAGTTGCCAGACCTCTGAATAAATTTTGTGTTAACCCTGGAAATTGAAAGATTATAGAAATAAAAAGAAATAGAAGCATCTATAGTAAATATATATAGCTCATCACGTAAAAGTTTTTAAATCTATGGTATATTTTACAATATCCTGCAGGGTATTGTAGAATTTTTAGTAAAAAGAGTTCTCATAAATCTGTGCATAAACACCAGTGAGTAATTTTCCAAGTCCATAGTGCAAGTTAAAAAGAAATTGAATAAATTCCATATACAATGATGCGTACAAATGGTGGAAATGCATTTTCAAATAAGAACGTATGTAAGGTTAATTAACAAAAAAGTCTTGTAATATTAAAATTGTGATTCTTGTTTTAATGCATCTTGATGATTTACTACGATGATTTACTACTACCTATTGCCTATTGCAAATAAAATATTCTTGAGATTGTCAAGTTGCAAAATAGGGTTTTTTTGCACTTTGAGCTACATTTACAGTCTTGCTAATATCAGTAATGAACAGATCTGCAGTGATTTAAAAGTTCTGAATGAACTTCTAGCTAGGCTCTTGTTTGCTTATTTGTTTTTAACATTTGTTCAGGGTGAAAGCAGCCAGCTCAGCAGCAGAGAATAACGGTAAACTACCCCGCGCTAGCTTTGTTGAATACATGCATGACTTTATCCACACTAACAGTTCTATCAAATAACCTTCCATAATGCATACAGATGTAGGACTTGATGCAATGCCCACTCAAAGTCATCAAGAATCCTTCCATCAGTTTTATGGCTTCATTCAGCCTCTGTTTACTGTCCCAAAGTCCTTGAAAAGCAATATTCCCAGGTCAAACATTTCCCTATTAAAGTATCTTGCAGATAAATGGGTAGTATCATGGTATGGTCCTTTTTTCAGATTAGCACTTCTAAAAATCTGAATCATACACAAAAGATACAGAGCGTTACATGAAACTAACCAACATCAAACTTCCTTTACAGTTATTTTAGTTAAAGTTTCAAGTTAACTCACTTGTGTGTAATTATGAAATTACTGTACTGATCCTCCACTTACTTTGAAAGTGATTAATCAAAGTCAGAGAAAACCAACCATCAACTGAAGTATGTTTCAAATTTCCTATTCAAGGGCTAGTCTAAAAAGATGAACTAATTTAATTTTAATTAAATCCTCATTTAGAAGCACCAAATAAATGTTTTCCATTTAATTCAAATTAAACTCCAGTTCCAGTCCAAATTTCAAATATTCACTGCTTCTGCTACTTTATTACACATGACAGATTAACATTTCCTTTTTGCATACATATACAACCAACAAACCTGGTATCATTAAAAAAATTAAAGAAATCATAAATTATACTTTTAACAGTAATAAGCATATTATTTATTCCACCAAAAAAAATTCTAGTGATATGAAGGACTGAAGATGCATGTTCTAAACCACAGTGAAACATTTATGCAAGATTCTGTAACCACAAATACTTTTAACTGCACTTCATTTATATTGCAACAGTTTTACTATGTGAACTTTCAAGCCATCTCTTCACTGAAGGGAAAAACAAGTTAGAGAGAAGCAAAAAAGAAGAGCAGTTAAGAAAAGCAATACCTACAGGAAAACAACAATTACATACATCAGTCTACAGACTGTAGACTTTTCAAAAGCTTTAATGTGGATGAGAATAGGGCCTTGTCATCTTCTGATTTAATCATCATCACCTCAAGTAATCTAATGTTTTCATAGTAAGCGATTCAATGCTAGTGTCATATCATTCTGTGCTGATCAGAAAAACAAATGTGAATGGATGTGAACCTTGATAAAGCTCTAATTTCCTCTCATTAGTGAACTCTTCCTCCAGACTTCAGAGAGCTTCCTCTGTCTTACTACAGCAGCATCTTCTGGATTTCTAAAGCTGGACTCCATCCAACCTAGTTTGCTGTTATTCCCATCTTATACTTTCTTCTGCTCCTTACATCCTGCTCTGTGTCATTTTTCCTCTCTATGAAGAATCAGATACTACCTCGTCAGTATCATGATTAAAATAAACTAGATTATCAGGCCAGTCCTGCACCCCTTTGCAAATCTCTAGGGAAAGAGAATTGAATGACTGTTTGTACCCAGTCTTTCACGTGTTTTGTACTCTCAAGAATACCATAAACCAGAAAGATCTGTCAGTCTTTTCTGTGGGAAGAAGGGAGTACAGGCTCTTGGTAAAGCAACGTGGCAAAACCTCTTCAAAAAGTTCCTTGGAGCATCAGGGAGAAAATTTTTATCATCTGCAAGTTTTGCCAGAGGACAAATGGAATTTTTCCTGTCTTGCTTTCACCACAGTATTACAAAGACTCTCCACATGAACTGGGCTGATGTTGAGCATACTATCCCTTTGCACAGCAAGCTGTCAGGTCCTGGAAACTGAATGCTGCCACACTAGCACACACTCTCTGCGAGGCTCGACACACATAAGTGAATCTGGTAAAGTCAAGCAATGAATTATCAAATGCAATTTAAAAAAAATAAAATATCTCGGGCTTTATTTTATATGTTTTGGAACTGGACACCTTTAAACTTGTCTTCAGTATCTGAGAAGCACTCACATACTATTTCTTTTACTTTGTTTATCTTATTTGGATAAGCCGTGCTCAGTGTATTGGAACTTTCATTACAATTCTACACTAGACATGCTGAAAAATGGGAAGAAGTTCTATTTCTATATCACAAGAAACTAGATTATACTCTGGGACTGCCTGCCTGGGTTGACTTCCTCTCTCATGTCAGATTACTCCCCACTGCCTTCTCTACAGACAGTCCAGAGAAGGGCTGCTCACAAGCAAATAAGCAAATTAAATCCTGCAGAAATTTGCCTCCTCCATGAATCCTGCAGGCATTAAATACTAAAAAAGAAGTTATGTTCAAAGTGTACTATGTCTGTATCTATGCCTAGCATTTCCACAAAGAATAGGAGCCTAAGGAGGAAAGCACTTGAACTCTCCCTAGATCACCCTAAATAAGTGAACACTGAGCACATTTTAACTTAAATCATAACTTTAAGTTTGGAGATCTATATCTATTTGGGGACGGGGAAAGGAGAAGGGGAGGGGCGAAAGAGAGGTATCTGTAAAGGAAGATCTCTGCAGCTCTATGAGCACTTAACCCATGAGCCACAAGTGCAGCTTTGACAAACAATGACTTTTCTGCAGGACCAGTTTGCACATCATTTGACTTCAATCCACTGCTAAAAGTAACTCAGCCGCAGTGAAAACTAATGTCAAACTGACACAATTACCAAGTACATAAAAACTGGCTCTTTTCACTTAGTAAAAATGACACTGCTGCAAGAGTTAACAGGTGCTTTAACTGTATTCCAGAAAATTTACAGATGTATTTCCTCCAGTTAAGTTACATATAACAACCCATAGAAAACTTGCTTTTATACACTTATTAAAGAATGCTGACAAAATAAGCAACCAAGTCCAAGTGTCATTACAATTACAGCAACCACTAACTGGCATCTTAAATCACAGAAAGAGCAACTTTCTTGGTGATACTAAGGTTCTATGCAAAGTCTATGCAAATATCTTAGTTAGGTATGCACATCAGGTATTTTCTCACCCAAAAAAAATGGAATATACACAGATATGGAAGACTAAATGTAAAAATTTCTTATTTTTATTTGCCTAACATTTCTAATCCCTCAATTCCAGAAGCCTTGTTGAAAGGAGTCAAATCATGAACAGGGTGTTAGGAACCAGCCTGCACCTCAGCTGTAACACACCACATCAGAAGGAGTTCAGGTGAAGAGGTCTGTTAACCATAAACACTGATCATTCTTTAAGTTTAATAATAATAATAATCTGTGTTTGTTTTGACAAGTGAAATAAATCTTGAATGAAAAAGCACTTGGCACCTTATTTTTTAAATGTACTACTGAAAGAAGTGTCTTATCTGGGTTTTTTCATTCATACAAAAATGGCCATACAAGAATTATTCATATTTTGACCAGAGCAGGTAGACAGGTTGCTTACCGATTTGAAGTAGAAGCATATTTAAAAGAAAATTTAAAGCTTTCTATTTTAAAATCTCTGAAGTAAAAAGCAAGTCACACCTCCTAAAGTTCAACCCTAAAAAGAAAGTTGTTCAACAAAAAAAGAAAACTACCCAAGATCAGCACCAGTACTAGTACAGGTGCAACTGGTTTGAAGCACATACTATTACTACTCTCTCAAAGAAAAAAATGCTACATATCCTATTATCATATGGAGTTGCATTTCTTGTGGTGATATATGTGAGAAGCAACTCCTTTGACAGTGATTTTTTTTTTTCTTTTTTTTCCCAATCCATAGAGAACATAGTTTATTTTCCGATAGACAAATACTGTCTGGTATTAATTGTGCACTTTTTTTTTTCTTGAATAAAGTTATAACATCTATTTGAAATTCTGGCTATAAATAGTAAATATGAAGTAATAAGTAAGTTTGGTAAATATGGTAAGTATGAAACACCTGCTTTCAGCCACATGCAAAAGGAAGGCCAAGGGAAGTTGTTTACCCCATGAAGTTCTGCTATATCATGGCAATAGCATTTAAAGATGCAAGAACAAATGAGGCAGAGAAGGAGGGAGGCTTTTTGGAGGGACACTTACCTGCGAAAGGTCTAGAACCCTGTCTCATTTTATTGATATGCCCAACTAGAAAAAGTCCAAAAGGATAGGCTACAAAAAAGTCAATTTGTCCCTTACAACAGGCATTTCTAAGGGCCACCTCCAGAAAAGCTTTGCAGTCTGCAGAAACTTAGGAGGCTATCAGAAAAAGGAAGATCAATCTCTTTCCTTCCCCTGAGACTCTCTTTGCATCAAAAGGTAAATAAAATCCAGAGCAGCAAAACCAGCATGACAACACTGCACCTACAGCTACAGTTCCCAAGAACGACAGTATCTGGAAACATCATGACCTTTGATATGTATACAGGACTTTCCTTAAATAATAATTAGTTTTAATTGTAATAAATTTATAAATGGACAACTGAGACTCTGGTTTTGCAATTACTTTAAGTCAACCTCAGCACCAACTTAGCTGATCGCTAAAAAAGGATGACCTGATTCTCCTACTGGTTCCATCCACATACTTTTGCCCCCCAATTTTCTGATCCAGCTTATCATGTGGCCACCTAAATGCTCATTCCAACAAAAATGGATAGTGAAAGTGCACGGAAACAGGGAGGAACACCACTCCTTTGCAGCCACTGCCTGCATGTAGCCAAGTTTAAAGCAAACACAAAAACTCAATTTAAAGCCTAGAGAGGTTCAAAGGTCTTCCAACAGCTCTTTGGGAAGTCTGCAGCAAGATAACATGCTTCTCCAGTTCTTGTCTACGGCCTCAACCCTATTGCATCAGTGCCACGGGTATTCACTTATTATTTACAAATTTAAAAAGAATACAGCATTGTGTAAGATAACACACACTAAAATCCTGTTCTGAGAAATCAGATTTATTAAGAAAGACAAGAAAAGACACGAAACAATGGAAGATCCAGAGGAAACGGAAGTCACTTTTTTTTGTTCTTTTAACTATATGCATTCCTACCATTCAAAGAACCGGATGCGTTGGGGTCCCACACGCTTTTTCAAGATTTAACTATTGTAATCTCAGCACGTCAAGTCACTTAAAAGCACTTAGGATATTTAATTGTAAGGAAACTATCATAACACAGAATGCACAACAGAAATACCGAATTATGACCTCCTTGAGGAATCACACTCAGTGAGTCCTGCCACAGCTCACTGTCATTCTTCCACAAGATTTTGAAAAGGTAGTAAGATAAAACAGTAATGTACAATCAAAAATCCGTATTTTATATCCCTTAAAATATTAGCTCACTCTATCTAGAAACAGCAAGCAAGACTTCAAGTCACAAATTAACAAAAAGTGCCTCATAGAAAGTTCCTTAAAGGAGAAGGACTTTTAGACTTAAACTCTTTTCTAAAGTTAAGCAAAAACACTACAATAAGAAAAACATGTAATACACTTTTACAAACCTACTCTAAATTAACATCACTAGTGCTGAGATAAGATAGGTGAACTCCCACAGAAAATAATAGAAACCAATGAGACAATTCCAGCTGTTGGAGAAATGAAATGCAAGAGTCACTATACAGAAAGACAACTGACATGGTCAGAAGTAGATTTTCTTTTTCCCCTCTCTTCAATGTCTGGCACAAAAGGCATAAAGGAAACCATTTGCTCAATGACTGAAAAACTGGTCGCAATCAGACAGCGATGCTCAACATGACACCTTCCTTGGTTGTTGCAGCTTCATACAGCAATAATTCTCACTTCAATCTCCAGTTTTAATGCAATATGTTGAGAATAAAAAAATGGGAAATGGTAGATTGTTATAAGATACATCAGAAATAAAAGGTTATTACAAACAGATTAGTCCAGGGTGGAAATTACACAGGCTAAGCAGGAGGCATGGATAATCTGGGTAAGTGCCATGGAAAAATAAATATCATGATTGGACTTAAGGCAAATGGAAGCAGTTCAAATTGGCTTCCTCCAATTCACTGCAGAACATGTGATGCCCACATGTCTATTTCCAACAAACCTCACTATAAAGAAGCAAAGACCAATACTGTGAAGTGTTGAAAAACACATCTACCACCAGCTTCTTCCATACCACAGCAACGTGAATTATTGCAGCTGCCTGATAAGCATGAAAGAAGAGTGTGGGGGTTTGGGGGCTTTTTTTTTTTTTTTGGAAAAGAGCTACCAGTATTTATCTGAAGCACACCACCCGCTCAGTAAGCACTGACCTTGCAAAGAAGAGCAGTTCTAGCAGGTTAACTTTTCAGAACATCAGTTCCTTTATCCAACTCCATGTGAGGCCACAGAATTAACAGAAAAGGTCAGGAACTCCTCGCTTGGGACTGGTTGTCTCTATAATCAGCAGCCCACCTTTAAATTGGCTTAAATCAATCATGAAAGTCACAGCCTCACAGCGATAAGTGATCATGTCATTGTGAATATAAGGAAAATTTGTGGTAAGGGTGGTCCTAGAGAAAGGACCTCAAAAAGCCATTATTCTTAAATTTTAAAATTAGCTTTATGGCAAAGTGTTGTTAATCTACTTGTAAACAAAACCAAGTATCAGCAATAGGTGGATTATGATCAAGTAAAAACTTTGCAGCTTAAAAGATCTTCCACCAGAAAAAATTGTTTTACATGAAAAATTTGAGATCATGGCTTGAATTGCAAAAATGGAAGATATTTCAAAAGCACATTACCGATTTTTACCAAAAAGCAAGATCACACACATACTATGGCAAAACAGTGCCAATCTTTATGCTTCCATTATAGATTTAAAAAAAAAAAAAAAAAGGAGTTTTGAAACAAACAAATTATAATAAAGACAGATATTGCACAAAGATGAGAGACTGAACAAAGCACTTAACGGCTTGAGTTAAATTCAGAGAGCAGTAGGACATAAATAGTTCATCAGAACAGGACAGAATACATGCTGCAGTCAATGGGGGACACAGGAATGCAGCCGTTGAAACATATCACTGCAGCTTCAGAGTAGGAGCTTGAGTCTTGCTCTAGAACCACACTGAAGCCCCCCTTTAATTAGCTCCACTATAAATCCACAATTGCTCATCCCAGCAGAGCAATCAAAGGCAGATGCAACCACTGTTACCCACATTAACCCTGGCTGCTGCACTGACTACTGCAATCAACGTGCTTTTAGCCCCGCTGGGTGGGTTAAGTTATCTAGATTTGAGTGAGTTTTTGACTTATCAGCAAATTCCTTGCTATTTCCAGTAGCTGTATCACCACGTTTTAGGGCAACCTTGAGAGCATCTGTATTTTTCCCTCCTTTAAAAATACTTGAAAACACTCCCTGTTTGATGAAAACTCAAGAAAAAATACAGAAGTTTAACTTTTCGTCATTAGCAAAAGCACAACAGGACTCTGACATCGAGTATGTGAGGCATTCCATAATTCTTACGTGAATAAAGCTGGGCTGGCAAATGGTCTTGACCTTTGAGCCTCAAATCAAGTATGACAACTGCAGGTTCTGCTGAACTCAGCTTTGCAGCAGAAACAAGTGAAATAGCACTGATGACACAGAGTCAAATACACTAAAACTGGAATATTTAAACAGAAAAAACCTGCTGTTTTCCCCCCCACATGGAATTCCATTTTGCACTCCCCCCACTTCTCATTCTTTCCCAGCTGAAACTAGTACAATTCTTTGGAGTAGCTAGAGTGTGGTTAAGCAGAGGAAGCTATGCTTGTTTGCATGGAATCTGCTATTTCCTCTCTGCCAAAACATTTGTTTAAAGAAGTCATGTAATATTTCTATTAAGCTGTAAATGCAGTTGACAAGGAAATGGCCTACTGGCAGTGCATTACCTTTGTGGCAGTGCCAACCAGCCTACAGCAAAATAGTGCACATGGTAATTTCAACATGCATTCCCAAGTAACAAAATTGTGCCTTACATAAATACCACAGAACTCCAGCAACATCTAGAAAAAGTAATGAAAATTTGCCCAAGCTTTCATGCTTGCCTGTATCAATTCTATGTCATAACTAAAACAAAGTAGGAAAGCATCTACATATGTCCAAAAGTCCTGTGAAGCTGTATCATATGACAGTGGGAAAACTATTGCAACTTAAATCTGTGTATTTCTTGTTAACCACTGTAACAACTCACTAATAAAAATTAAGAAAAACTGCAGGTATCAAATATACAAAAGAGTACTAACAGCACACAAGCCCTTAAAAACCATAATGTAATTTATTAACAAGAACACATGTTCTATGTAATCCAGAATTGTTGTGTTAAATTACTTTGGCCTTTGATAGCATTCATTTGATTACAAGAATTAAGCAGATTCACAATCTCTCAAATTTAGTGACCTTTGATTTATAAGCAACTATTGTCAAGCATATAAAACCCCTTCTGATAATGTAGTCCTCACCTTTCAACACCTAGTACAAATAGGCTAATGTTAAAATGAAATTAGACGTAATTAAGACATTTTCTTTAAAAGTACAACCAAAAATCCTGGCATGATCAAATGTATTTAATCTGTAATCAATAGTTCTTCAAAATATTTTTAAATGTTATTTCACCTGAAATTAAATTCACATGAAAAACAAACTTCAGAGATACTTACTTCATTCTCAGCTCGCATCTGAGTATTTTCAGTTTGAACAGGAAAATTACTAAGCTTAATTTCCAAAAATTATGTCATGTTTCTAATTGCAAAACACTCACTAGCTGCACTGCACTCACCAAGCTGCACATAAAACTTCAGGAAACATCTCTGCTCCAAAGCACACAAAAACAAAAATCAAGGATCCAACAGCACTAAATGCACTTGAATTCATACCTGCGTCACCTTACAGTAATAATATATGAAAAGTAGCTTCTCTTTCAACAGAGGTGGCTTCCTTATATTAAGATTCTGATATAACGGGCACCAGAAAAAGAAAATTGAATAAAATAATCCAGTATGCATGCCATTTTTGCAGCAAAGCACAAAGATGAAAAAAATCTGCTTTTACCAATATAAAATGCCTTGTTAATATCAAATGGTTTTATATATAAACAATTCAATAAGGGAGTATTTATTGATGCTTGGTGCAATCAGTGTAACTATTCCATAGCTCATTTCAGAAAAATGAACGCATGACTAACAGTAGCAACAGTTGTTCCTAGATACTGTTCCCCATAAACATCTCCAAGGAATTTCTTCGTAACTGCTACTAGTCATAAAGTAATTAATTCAATTTACATTTTATCTAGCAAAAAGTAAATTAATCCAGTAACAGACTTTAAGAGTTAGTAATAAATAAAAACTATCAGAGGTTACTAATATTAGCAGCGCTCACATAGGACAATTCTGAATCCTTCTTCAGGTCATCCTTACTTCAAAACTCCCTTTCAAAGGAAGACGACCTCTCAGTTATGGAGCTCTCCAAGTGCAGGTGCAATACAAATAGGCTCTATATGTTGCCTTCAAGTCAGTTAAGCACTTATTGCTTTAGTTGTCTCTCAAGCAGAGATAAAAAGCATTCTGAAACCTTAGAGTCATGCTAAAACACGGGCAAACTGCAGTAAATAGGAAGCAAACAGCAAGTAAAAATCCTTAGTCTTAAAATCTTTGTCCATAAATGTACAGTTTTATGATTCCAGTATATAGGGGGTTTTCAGGTTTTGGTTTGTTGGGGTTTTTTTATTATTATTTTTTAATACAAGCAGCAAGACAACACCACCACACACTCTTACCCTCATTGGATGAATATCAGCATAGGGAGGCTTTCCTTCAGCCATTTCTATTGAAGTGATACCAAGGGACCAGATGTCTGCCACGCAGTTATAGCCAATCTCTTGTATTACTTCAGGAGCCATCCAAAACGGAGTTCCTATAACAGTATTACGTTTTGCCATTGTATCCTGTAATTATATTATTTATACAATTAAAACAGATACACTTGTTTTCAGTTTCTTTTGATATGAATTCTGTATTTAAAAGTTAAATTAGCCACCCAAAGGTCAAATGGTAGCAACTTCCAAACAGATTCAGCCCATGAGCCCACAGAGGCCAAACCGGTGACAATGATCATAAACCTCAAACAAGTTTAAGCAGGATCATCAGGCACTTGAAGTGCACTGGGTTACAAAAATAAATAACTAAAAACTGAACAGCCTTGCAATACATTAAATGCTCATCATGATAAAGAATGTTCACTCTACCACTACCACTATAGTCACTCCTTAGGCACAAAATTCAAGGCAGAAAGAAAAGACAAAAATAAAATAACATAATTAGGAGCACTACAGCATTTTTAAATGACCTTTCCACAGGTACTTACTGTTAACTGGCCAGCCACACCAAAATCAGCTAATTTTGCATGTCCCTCGGTGTTAAGAAGGATATTTCCAGCCTTTATATCTCTATGTATTTTTCTCATAAAGTGCAAGTATTCAAGACCTTTAAGAGTAGATTTCAGAATAGTTGCAATTTCATCTTCCGTTAGCTGAAAGAAAAGAAAACCACTTTAATGTATACACATAGAATCTATATATTTTAACTATTTAAAACGTGATCATTTAATAATGAATATTATAAATAATAAAGACAATGCATATTAATATATTTTATTTTAACACAGGAATATGGCCAATAGCATCACAATTCAAAACTCTGATCTATTAACTTGATCTATATAGCTTGATTCTTACATGTCTAGAGTCCAGTTAGAGCAAATGAGCTCCAAAACTAGAAAAGGGACTGACTGAGCAGATCACATGGCAGAATGTGCAATATTCTCTTGCCTGTCAATCAAAAATTGCTACTCTCTAGATGTTGACATCCTTCATAAAGACTGCTGCACAGTTTCTATAATACACAACTAATACATTTATCACTATGATCATACTTATTAATTGTCAAGTTATGCATTACCTTTGTCAAAACAAAGGTAACTGTGGTCACCACTGGACTAAGTAGCACATACCGGAATACATCACTGGAAAAAGAGATAGCCCTTTCTCTACTGTGGAAGGCTACAGCTATTCCTCAAACATCTGTGCCCGTTAAGTTCTTCATGCCCAAACTAAAACAGTCCTACGTTCAGAAAGAGATAAAAGGAATGCCATGTTTTCTTTATTTTGCAAATTCCTACATATGAAACGCTTCATCTAGAATTAATAGTATCAAACTTTTGTCCACCAGCTATTCCTTCCTAATTGCACTACTATTAGTTTCTCATTGCCAGCAAAATTTACAAATTAGAGAGAATGAATTAAGAGCTGCTTTTTTTAAAAATATCTACCAAAAATGTTAACTTTGCTGTCTATGCAAATATTTCCTGTTAGTTCTTAAGACTAAGTGTAGATAATCCACATGAACTACACTATAGTGGTGTTGGGGGATATGGTGTAGGGAGAACTTTGCAGAGTAGGGTAAATGGTTAGACTCGATGATCCCAAGGGTCTCTTCCAACCTAGATGATTCTATGTTACTATCATACTATAAAGTTGTACAATTGAACTAGCAGAAATCTTAACATAGTTGGCCCTGAATATATTTTATAAGACAAGCCACATTTTAGTAAGCACAACTACCACTATGTGAAGATAATGCAACATGTCAATCCATGGCTTTCAAAAGCAGTTGCAGCCTGTTAATATCTTCTGATCTCTTAAAAAATATACTCCATAATGTTTACCAGCACATAATACTATTTTCTACGGCCATGCTGAATTTTTAACATGTTTCTCTTATCTTCTTTAATAGCATTGCCTTCAGTTACTTCTGAGTTTAGAACTATAGAGTTCCTGAAGTCAACTATACATTTTGCACAGTTATGCCTTCATATCATGTTTGCTGCTCATTTTACAGTCAAGATGAACGGAAAGGTACTCTCAAATTAGTAAAGTAACTAAATACAAACTAAGAAACTACAGTTTAAAAAAAAAGATATTTTCATTTATCTGCTTCATAAACTACATGAACTACTAGTAAGTTATCAGCTAGCACAGCTGTTTTTCTTCATTGATTTAGATCAACATAAAAGGAACACATAAGCTCCTGAACAAGTGTTATCAGAGACGCAGTAAAAGTAAATATTTTGCAGGTACCAGACACCCCAAGAACACTTGTCAGATTTTGATCAACATTTATTCCAGAATAAAAGCAAAAAACACACACACAATTCATCCCATGTGATCCAATTTCTCAAGGGTATACAAAGAAACTATTCATGCAACTGAAATGCTGTTCGATTACAGTACATCAATGCTTTAATACAAGAACTAAACAAACGAACTTGACAAATTCTTAGAAATGCAAGAAACTACAAACTGAAGATGAATACCCTAATTTGGCTGCAACACCAGGTTGCATTTTTCCCTTCTCTATTTTTCCAATCACATACAGAAATTAAATTAAGCAACAGCAATTCCTTCCAGTTTCAGTTTTGAAAGTATTGGTACACATCCACACTTCCCTCCAAAAAAAACCGCCACCAGAAGCCCACAAGAAACAAAAAATGCACTCATAATCACTCAAAGCCAACGGAATGACTCAACAGAAAGGAAAAAATGATTAGTCAGCAAGATTATCTGCACTTGAGTTGCTCATAACCAGTTTTAATTATTTAACAAACAGAACCACTTCCCTATTCCAGCTTCTATCCAGTCTCATAAAACCTGGGCGTGGAGCCCAAGGGCGCAGTTACGCACGCATTTATTTGAACAGCAGTGCCAAGCTCCAGTCCCTCCTTGCAGTGGAGCTACAGCAGTAATTCCCACTGTGTGCCAGCCCTTCCACTCCACAACTGTAACTGACCCTAGTTAAAAATAAACCTGTCCGCCAAATTATTCATCCAACAATTCAGTTCCCCCGATTCAATTCATGGCACATTCAACAGGGACGTAGCAGAGCAGGAGCTGCTCAAACTGGCATTGCTTTCCTAATAAGTACATGTGTCGCTATGCCCAGAGTCCTGGTGACTTTTTATAAACCTTTCCCTATGCAAGGAGAGGATGAAATTGATGGTGGCGTTAGCTCCACGCTCCATAGCAAGCGCCGCCCCTGCTGCACATTGCGCATTCCTTGCCTGCCATTTATCTCTGGGATCTTTCAGTGCTTCTATTCAGTGGCACGCTGCTCAAAGTCTTTATTTGTGCTACCTCTTTATGGCGACTACTATGCTGCTTCAACAGATTGTATGCCAGGGGAACCGAAAACCCTGTTAGACACAGCTCAAACAAGACAGCTCTCCTGGCATCGCACCAAGGGAGTGAAACCACCTACCTGCTCTGGAGTCAAGGAAGAAGGGACTTTCAATCAACTGTAAGATAAACTAAACTATGGTAAGAAGAACATCTGGAGAAAGAGACAACTCTCATTATATAAGAGATATATATTTTGTGATGAACATATGGAGATATAATTTTGTGGTGAAATACACTAGAACTGCTATTATCTGAAGACTCATACTACAGGCAATTTAAGCTCTGGCTATTAAAAAATACTCTATCATTAATTTTTTGTGATATGCTGGGTGTAATGCTTTCTGCCACAGCTTTGCCAAATCCACCCCTCTTCCGAAACAGTACAACACCCTGGATCTCCAAGGACTTCTGTGCAGTTAATCCTGAACATGCATGAAGAAATGATCCCAAGCACTGACAAATGTTTAGTGCGATAGGCATACAACTTACTGCCTGCTTTCATCCAGAAACAATTATTAAGAGAAACTGTGCTTAGAAGGCTCTGCAGAGAAGGTCCCTCATAACATGATGTGTTCCTAAAGAGGTAAATCCCTAGCTTTATTTCTTCAAAAATTAGTGGTTAAACGACATGGAGATCTGTGGATCTACTCTAGATAGAGAAGTGTTTTTGCAGCTGCATGGCAAAACCCAGCTCTCAAAGGCAAGGGTAACAGAACACCTGTACCAAAGGGCTCACAACCTAAAGACTGAGAATCCAGCAAACGAGAATGAGTTTGAGAGTACTACAGCCTGATACACCATCTGGGGACCATCTGTAAAGGAAAGCTCTAGCATGACTACGTGTCTCAAAAGTAAGAAGTATTTAAGTAACATGAAAACACATACAGTGGTCAGAAAAGCCCACAGAAGTGAACATCACCTATAAGAAGTAAGCAGAGAGCATGAGTCGTGTTTTATCAGGAACATCAGTAACAGGAAAGTACAGGGAAAAGGGGGAACAGGTTTACTCTGCTCTAAATGTTCTGAGACACATCAACCCAAGTTACAGATGTCCCAAGTGCATCCACTTGTGCTTCATAAAGTGTGTGTGTATATATATATATATATATACACACACACACGTATACAATCATCATCTATCTAATGTGATGCAGTCACTGAAGTAATTCCTGCTTACGTTATTGCTAAACATGGCCAACAATACAGACTGTTCAGCTTTAATATAATATTTAGAAGGACGCAATGAATTTCCAGCCTTACTCAAGAAAGTACCATCACCTTCCCTGTGCAAAATTACCTTTTCAGAAAAGAATGTACTGCCATATTGAATGTGCTATCACAACAAAAAGATTTTTTTAAAAAATCTTTTAAAATTATTCACGTCACTATTTTTGTGCAATTTAAACTTTTTGCAGAACATACAGCACTTATGCATACCACTGAAAATACTTACAGAAATTCAAAGAGCTTCAAAAAAATTCTTCTAAAACCAGGAATGTTATTTAACTACCGCAGTATGACAGCTGAGCCCTACATACACCATTTCTTCCCTTACTGGACTTATAAAGCATTGTACAAAAAACTCCAGTTATGTTGTTTCTGCAGACCAAAACTGTCTATTGTAGATGTTTTTACACAACATGAATGATATTTAAGTATTTTGTATGCTGCAAAGGCGGTTGATGGTATCCTGGGCTGCTTTAGACAGTGTTGCCAACAGGTGGAGGGAGGTGGTCCCTCCCCTCTGCTCAGCATTGGTGAGGCCACACCTGGAGTACTGGGTCCACTTCTGGGCTCCCCAGAACAAGAGAGACATGGACATACTGGAGACAGTCCAGCAAAGGGCTATAAAGATAATTAAGGGACTGGAGCATCTCCCACATGAAGAAAGGGCAACAGAGCTGGGACCATTCAGCCTGGAGAAGAGAAAGCTCGAGGGGGACCTCATCGATTTGTACAAATACCTGAAGAGAAGGTGCAAAGAGGTCAGAGCCAGGCTTTTCTCAGTGGTGCCCAGTGACAGGACCAGAGGCAATGGGCACACACTAAAACACAGGAGGTTCCCTCTGAACATTGGGAAACACTTTTTTTGCTGTGAGGATGACCAAGCACTAGAATAAGTTGCCAAGGAAGGTTGTGGTATCTCCCTCCTTGGAGACATTCAAAAGCCATACAGACATAGTACTGAGCAAGCACCTCTAGGTGGCCCTGCCTGAAAAGGATGGCTGATCTCTAGAGGTCCTTTCCAACCAATACAGAGTCATTCTATGACTCCGTATTAGTAACATTTACAACTAAATTATTCCATAGAGCAGGACTAGATGCATTTATGCCAATTTGAATAAATCAGAGGTGCTTGGTTTGTTTGTTTGACTGCTCTACATTTAAAGCTTGCATATCACCCCAAAATATTTAGCTACTAAGGAATATCCAGCCAGTTAGATGACTGACTGAACAAAGGTAAGCATGTAGAACCATAGAATCTCTGTGGTTGGAAAAGACCTTTAAGATCATCAAGTCCAACTGTTAACCTTGCACTGCCAAGCCCACTACTAAACCACGTCCCTCAGCACATGAGGGCTGAGGGACATTCACTTCTCGACATCTACATGTCTTTTAAACACCTCCAGGGATGGTGACCCCACTACTTCCCTGGGCAGCCTGTTCCAATGCTTGCCAACCTTTTCAGTGAAGAGATTTTCCCTAATATCCAATCTAACCATCTCCCAGCACAACTTGAGGCCACTTCCTTTTGTCCTATCTCTTGTTACTTAAGAGTCATAGAATAGTTTGGTTTGGAAAGGACATTTAAAGGTCATCTAGACCAAGCCTCCAGCAACGAGCAGGGACATCTTCAACTAGATCAGGTTGCTCAGAGCCCTGTCCAACCTGACATTGGACATTTCCAGGGATGTCACATTTACCGCCTCTCTGGGCGACCTGTGCCAGTGCTTCACCACCTTCATTGTAAAAGATTCCATCCTTTTATCTAGTCTAAATCCACCTTCAAGTTTAAAACCATTACCTGTTTTTGAATTGCAACAGGCCAAGATAAAAAGGGTGTCCCCATCTTTCCTGGGGGGCCTGTTAAGTACTAAAAGGCTGTAATAAAGTCTCCCCAGAGCCTCTCTTCTCCAGGCTGAAGAACTCCAACTCTCTCAGCCTGTCCTCATAGGAGAGATTTTCCATCCCTCTGATCATTCTTGTGGCCCTCATCTGAACCCACTCCAACAGGTCCACGTCTTTCCTGTTCTGCAGGCTCTACTTGGGAAAAGTGCATTCCTAAGGAGGCAAATCCCTAGCTTTAGCTCTTGAAAAAATTAGTGGTTGACGTTCCTGCTGACTGGAAGCTAGCCAACGTCAGTCTAATTTACAAGGAGATGAGGGAAGACCCAGAAAACTACAGACCGTTTAGTCTAACCTCGGTTCCTGGAAAAAAATATGGAGAAGATTATACTGGATATTACTGAAATATACTTAAAGAACAATGCAATCATCAGGCACAGTCAACATGGGTTTACAAACAAAGTCTTGTTTAAACTAAATGGATGTCCTTCTATTGATAAGGTCACCCACCTAGCAGAAGTAGTCTTTTTGGGTTTTAATAAGGCTTTTGATACTGTCCCTCACAGCATCCTTCTACACAAGTTGTCCAGCTGTGGGATGAGTGGGCTGACGTTATGCTAGCTGAAGGCCAGAGTTCAAAGGGTTGTCGTGAATGGGGCCACCTTGACCACTGTGTGCAGTTTTGGGCTTTGCAATTGAAGAAGGATGTGAGGGTCCTCGAATGCTTTCAGAGGAGGGCAACCAAACCGGAGAAAGGGCTAGAAGGAATGATCTATGAAGAACAGCTAAGGACTTTGAGCTTGTCTAGTTCCAAGAAAAGGAGGCACATTCCTGAAGACACATTACCTAAAATGCATCAATGGCTTATGTCTTCATATATACACGATATAAAAAAAAATGGTTTGTTGGGAAATATATATTTATTTTCAACACAACAAGGCACAACATACAGCTCTTCTTTACATCATATGGAGACTAGATGGTACATAAACTAACATAAGCCTGATGCAATTTGAGGGGACAGATCAGGCAGATTCACTTCTCGAGCCTAGCAATTGCTGGAAGCAATAAGGGACCAAAGTATTTAAGAACACGTCTAAAGTTTCTCCAATTATTCATTTATTAACAAAATCTTACAAAACCACAGGTAAACTCTTAAAATCCACATCAAAATAGTTCCTAATTACACCTCCTCCCTCCTTTACCATAAATCGTAGGCTCTCCTCATAAGAATGGTTAAAAGTCACTATAGAGGTAGCATAATGCCTGTGTCCCAGCAAAAGGAAACAAAGGAAACAGCTAAGGACAGAATCAGACCATAATACACCTTGTCATTGCACACAACCTGCCAGTCACCTAATATCCAGCACTCTCGAGTTCCAACAGTAGTTTGATGCTAACATACAAGCATTAACACACAGTATAACTACCATAACTACCACACAGTACAATTGAAAGAAAAACTATTTGATATTTTAATATGAGGCATTTAGCCAGTTCTCAATCCACCTCACTGTGCACTCACCTGAGGCCCACTTCCTAAGCTTACCTATGAGGATGTTATGGGACAGTGTCAAAAGCCTTGCTAAAGTCAAGGTAGACAACATCCACTGCTCTCCACCCACACAGCCAGTTATGCCTTCATAGAAGACTATCAGATTGGTCAAGCATGATTTCCTGTTGGTAAATACATGTTGACCATTCCTGATAACCTTCTTTTCCTTTGCTTAGAGGTGACACACAGGATGAACCATTCTGTCACCTTTCCAGAGACTGAGGCAAGGCTGACTGGCCTGTAGTTTCCTGGGTCCTCCTACTTGCCTGTTTTGAAGAGTGGCATGACATTAGCTTTCCTCCAGTCCTCAGGGACCTCTCCTGTTCTCCGTGACCTTTCAGAAACAATGGCTTCACAATAACATCTGCCAGCACCCTCAGCACTCGTGAGTGCATCCCATCAGGGCCCACAGATTTGCAGTTGTCAAGTCTGCCTAGATGATCTCTAATCCAATCCTCCTCAATCGAGGGGCAGTCTTCCTTTCTCCAGGCTCACTCTCCCACCTCCAGGGTCTGGGGTTCCTGAGGGCCAGACTTAGCAGTAAAGACTGAAGCAAAGGTGGCATTCAGTAACTCTGCCTTCCCTGCATCCTCCATCACCAGGGCACCCATCTCATTCAGTAGCAGACCCACATCTTTCCTAGCCTTATTTTATTACTGATGTATTTGAAGAAGCCCTTCTAATTGTCCTTGACACCCCTTGCCAGGTTTAATTCCAAGTGGGCCCTAGCCTGACTCATTGCATCCCTGCATACTCCGACAACGTTCTCGTATTCCTCCCGAATGTCCAGCCCCTTTCTCCTCATTCTGTAAACTTCGCTCTTCCATCTGAGTTTTTCCAGAAGCTCCTTGCTCATCCATGCAGGTTTCCTGCCCCCTTGCTCCTAGGGATGCACCAGCCTTGAGCCTGTGGTGCTTAAATATTAACCAGCTCTCTTGCACCCCCTTTCCTTCTGGAGCCTTAGCCCACAGGATTCCTCCAAGCAGGTCTTTGAAGAAGCCAAAGTTAGTGCAGGGTTGCAATTCTTCTTTTTTCCTTTTTCTTCCACACAGGATCCCAAACTCCACCATCTCATGGTCACTGCAGCCAAGGCTACCCCCAGCCTTCACATCCCCAACTGGTTCTTCTTTGTTTGTCAGCACAAGGTCCAGCAGTTCACCTTGCCCCATTGATTCCTCCACCACCTGTGTCAAAAAGTTATCATCAATGCTCTGCAGGAACCTCCTGGACCTTGCATGCCTAGCTGCCTTTGCCTTTCCAACAAACATCAGGGTGGCTGAAGTCCCCCATGAAAACCAGGGCCTGTGATCATGAGGCTATTTCCAGCTGTCTGAAGACCTCACCAACCTCCTCTTCCTGATCCAGTGGTTTGTAGCAAACACCCACAACAGTGTCTCCCATATCAGCCTGCCCCTTAATTCTTATCCATAAGATCTCAACACGTTCTTCATCCACCCCTAGGCAGAGCTCAATACATTCCAGTTGCTCTCTCATATAGAGAGAGCAACTTCACCACCTTGCCCCACTGGCCTGTCTTTCCTAAAAAGTACACAGCCATATGTTACAGTCAATGTTGCTATCCTGGTCTGGATGTAAGGTTCTTATACCATACTATTCCTGATAAAGCCATATGGGTATTATATTTCCTGTTAAAACAGTTAATGTGTTTTATTCCGAGCTTTTATACACACAGCACCATTCTTCCATTAGCATAGTGTGCTCTATACCTCACACCTTAGTATTGTTTCACAGACATTAACTTCCTACTTCATTTCTGATTTTCAGTTGTGTCAAGATCCTCATTTAAAATCCTTTGGAACATTTATCTGCTCAGTATCTTTAGTTAGTTGTAATTCTGTATGCTGTGTCCCTTTGATGGGTTGGTGCTACCCCGTAAATATGAAGGGGCCATGAAGCAGCTTCAGTTCCTTCATCATATAAACCACATGCAAGCTATATATTAAAATTAATGTGAATGATAAAGGTGAACAACTTTACAGTGTACATAGAAACATTAACTGTGAAGCCAATCTTTAAAACTGAAGTTTGGAGCAAAGCACATCACAGAAAATTCAGGTGTTCCAAATCTATTAGGAGACCAGTTAATCCACATATTTACATCTATGGATGCCACGCACAAGGGGGACTTAAGAGTGCATTTATACAATCTATCACACACTACCCAATCCATGCAGCTGTTGGGACAACTCATCTACAGGTTCTCCGCTCACAGTCAATCATTTTCCTTCCTGAGGGCCCCTCTGAAAGGGTCTGGGTCAGCTGAATTGCTTTAACTGCCTAAGTCCATTCCCAGCTGCTCTTTTTACACTAAGTAATACACGCACATTAAGCCTGATGCTTCCAGGAAGTATCAGATCACTGCATCTAAACAGTCTGATTAGGTCAAGCACACTGGCTAAGTGCACTCTCATGGCAAATAAAGGCGCCATGGTATAATTGTTCTTCCACCAGAAGCTACGAAGCCTGAACATCATCGATCTTATCATAATCTCATACCTCTCCTATTCTTCATTTATGTGAAAACAAGACTGGACTAACAAAGAAGCTGAGATTCAGGAGAGATGAGTAAATGAGCAGGGGAGATGACTTTAAATATTACAGGTGGGATGCATAACATGAATTACGGTTTTTTTTACAGTGGGAGCTCTAGCCTGAAGTCAAGATTAGATACTGGTTCCCATTGTCTGCTACAAAATTCAGTGAGACTACATTCTCCTGATGCCACTTCCCTTGAGCTTCACTTTAAGAGCAATTACTTTTCAGACTCCTTTTTTTAAGCAGATCTGCATGCTCTGTGTAAAAACAGTGCTCTTCAAACAAAATCACAGCCTACGTCTTCGGTGAGATACCAAATCATAACATCTAAATTACTTATGATGATAAGGTTTTGTCTAAGACTTTCAGTAATTGTCTCGAACACCTATATTATAACCAATTGGAGACCTCAATATTACAATCATGGACAGAATAAGAACTCACTATTACGGAATTCCCAGTTTTACTTGAGTGTAACAATTTAGGCACAGGATCATACAAAGGAAGTAAACTGCCATTCTTCTTACTGAGCCCAAGTCATGCTGCATGTAAAGTCACATGGTAAATATCCCACAATAAACATAACAATGACCATTCACTGCACAGGTGACAATTAGTGTTGGTTTTTTTTCAGCTGTGTGTTTTTGACTACACAATCCCATAGCTTTTATGATGTTTCTTGAATACAATATGCAACAGCCCTCATCTTCTCTTCTCTGTAAGTTAGCATTTTTATACTGGATAATTCAAGATAGTGCTAACAAAATCAGAGTCTTCTACCTGTAGTTCAAAAATTAATATAGCCTAGCAGCAATATAAAATTATCTAAAACATCACATGGAAAACTATTTCAGGATACCTCAGGCACCTCCCATGGTCACACACTTAACATTAGCTAGCACTAATAAGCACACATAGGGAAACAAAGAACTGATTAGAATATGGAAGTCAGACTACTTAGCCCTTATTCTTCACTCCCAAGTTCCAGCTTGCTATGACATCTATGCCAGACAAGGGCAAAGCTTCAAGCAGCAGCAGATGCACCTGCAGATCACCATCTTCCAACAGGCCTGCTAACAGCAGCAAAGCTTAGTGTTTTTACAAACACAGGATCCTCAGAGGAATGAGGGCTACTGGAAAGAAACAGGATCTACCTGACAAAGGAGGCCAAGAGTACCTTTATTTGCTAAGCCACACAGAAGAGCTTTAAACTAGGTTCACTGGGGAACTGATACCAAAGCCTTCAGGTAAGCGTAGGAACAAAGAATGGAGAAGCACATATTGGACAGGGTTTCCAGGGGAGGTTCTCTCACTCTCTTTGAGAGAAAGCAGGATAGACAGGTACATCTGAAAGCCTGTGCACAGAAGTATACAGCCTGTGATGTGAACAGGAAGAACTGTGAGCCTGTGCACAGCTGCAGAGCTACGATGTCACTGGAAGTAGAGACGCAACAGACAGCTCACACAACTGGCATGCTGTCAGAGATGGACAAAGCTCCTCACAAGCAACAAGCAGGGTTGAGCTCTTCCCAAAAATGCAGCTCTGCTATGGAACACTTAAACTTGTTGGGAGTTTGTAAGTCAAAAAATCAGAAGGGTAGCCCAAAAGATGCATGCCATTATGGCATCTGCTACAAACCACACAATCAAAAAGGTGAACTAGGTGAAGTCATCAGCAGCACTGGAAGAAGCCTCTGATCACAGGCCACCAACCTGTACCTGTTGGGAGGGCAACTAGACCAGCCACTCATGAGTGGAAGAACATGCCAAGGGATGGCAGAGGCAGCCTTAGCAGCAACTATGAGATGCTGGAGTTTAAATTATGGAGGAAGGAACAAAAGCAAGTAGCAGAACCAGATTTCCAGATGGCAAACCTCAGCTGGTTAAAGGAACTAGTAGGCAGGATCCCAGGGCATGCTACCCTAGAGGGCAATGGAACCTTGAAGAGCTGGTTAAGCATCAAGGGCAACCTCTTTAAAGTATGAAAACAGTCATTCCTGACATGCAAGATAACAAACAAGTACAGCAGGAGGCCATCTTTAATGAACTAGGAACTCCTGACAGATCTAAAGTGCAAAAACTGAAGTGTATAAGAGACAGAAGCAGAAATAGAGTGCTAAAGCCACATAAAGAAGCATTGCCTGAATACTAAGGAGCAGAATTAGGAAGGCCAAGACTAGGGTGGGTTTGAAACTGGACAACAATACAGAGAATAGCAAGAAGATCTTGTACTGGTCTATATGTAGAAAAAAAGGAAGAAAATTAAAAAAAAAAACCAGACAGGAAAAACATTGGCCTGCTGCTAAATGGGGTGCTCAGTCTCTTGACAAATGATGTAGAAATCTCCTAAGCATCTTCTTTACATCAGTCCTTAGTAGGAACTTCTCTGGCTCTCAGTTGTCTCTGCCTAATAGAAAAGTGGAATGAGTTAGGAATTACTCCAGTTTGGACAAATACAAGCCCATGGGAGCAGATGAGATGCATCCAGAGGTGCCAAGGAGCTGGCTAATGCCAGTTCAAGGCTACATCTTATCAGCTTTAAAAAGCTACAGCAATCAGGGGATGTCCCTTATGACATCATCTTCAAAAAGGGCAAGAATAGTTCAAAAAATTACAGGCTGGCCAGGTTATCCTCAGTCCCTAGGATATTATGGAGCAAATCCTGACAGAAGCTAATTTCTAGACACACAAAGGGTAAAGTGGTGAATGGAAACAGTCAGCACAAGTTTACCAGAATGAAAATCATGCCAAATTAACCTGGCCACTGAGGATGAGGAGAGCGCTGAGGATTTCATTTAGTTTGACTTTACAAAGCCTGTTGGCTAAAAAGATTCCATCAGAGACTGTGAATCTGGGGAATCATAGAGAAGACGCAGAAGAACAACTGGCTGGACTGCTGGGCTCAGTGGTGGTTCATCATGTAACCAACACCCAGCTGTAAATGATATTCTTCAGAGGTTGATACTAGGGTGAATCCTCCAACATTTTCATCAACAACCTAGACACTGAGCTAGAACACACACCCATCATGTTTGTGGGTAACATTAAACAGGGGGGAGCTGTCAGTACACTAAAAGGCAGGGCCACCACTCAGATAACAAGACCTCAACGAGCTAGAGGAATCAGGTTGGCAACAAACTTGAAGTTCAACAAATGCAAAGTCCCACCTCTAGGACAGAAGAATACCATGCCATGAACAGCTGAGGATCAATGGGGCAGGTAGCATTGCTGCAGGAAAGGTTCTGGGGTGGTTCCAGTAGACAAGCTGAACATGAATCAGCAATATACTCTCACAACACAAAAGGCTCACCATACATTAGTCTTCATTAGGAAAGTACAGTCAGCAAGTCATGTCAAGTAAATATTCTCCTTTATTTAGCACTTTAGCAGATTTAGCCAGTTGTGGAATCTGGAAGACTGTGCCCAGCTTCAGGCTACTATAAAAGAAATGCTGATCAACTGGAGAGTCCAACAGTGGGGGCTAGAGCACATGATGCACCAAGTTGACAGAGCAAGGTTTGTCTTGTCTGAAGATGAATGGATGTGTCAATGTGATTTTCAAAAATCTAAATGGGGGACTTAAAAAAAATTCCTCAGAGGCAGACACTTCTCAGAGTGGCAGAGAAAAAGAAGAAAGGGCAACAGTCACAAGTTGTATCTAACTGAACTGCCTTTGTGACACAAAAAAAGTTCACAGGGCTGCAGAGAGAGACTGTTGAATCTCCCCCCTTTTCAGATTTTCAAAACTTGGTGGAACAAGGTCATGATCAACCTAGCTGGACTTCAAAATTCACCTTCCTTGGAACAGCAGATTCAACTAGATTACTTCCAGAGGTCCCTTCCAAAGTAAAATTATCGCTTATTTCAAAGCAGTGGCTCACTGTTCACCTCCTTCCTCACCACCTTTAAAATAAACGTTCAATTTCAACAAAGTAACCTTTCCTTTTACCTGCATTTTCCTACATTTCCTCCACTTCCTCACCACAATAATATACAGCAATAAATCCATCTCAACTTTAAACACAGATTCTTTTATTGTAAAATAAAATGTATATGGAAGAAGGATATGTTTTTCTGACCTTCATGAAAGTTGGCTTAATTCCTCAGATTGAGACAAATTTTACTGCCTGGATTAGAATTTTATATGCAGAGAGACTGACTCAAACTGGAAAGACATTAACAATTCAGATGGTATTTCTGGCTCTCCAATGCAAACAATAATGGGGTTCTTCGAGGGAAAAGAGTGTTGTGGGGAGACAATAAGGTTAAACTTCCCCCGTGAGTATAACAGGAATAAGACTTCGAGTGTTTTGCAATGCGAGGTGCATGTGGGGTACCCGATTAAACATTCATTTAAACACCTACCTCTGATTGGAACACATTAGTATAAATTTCTTTATATTCTGTGTTTACACGGTCATTTTATTGTTTCAGCAATTTAAAACTGGCATTACCGAAAATTAAATAGAAGAGGGGAAAAAAGTTGTTGACTTCAAACCACAAATGCAGCTTCTGCCATTCTCCAAAAATCGTCCCATATTTGCCTTCTGAAATTTGCGGGAAGGTGGTAAGGGAAAGGAGATCTACCGAATATGCAACTAGACAGACTGTACAGATCAGAAAAACACATGAAAATTCTATCCCCCCCGAACATATTATAGCCTCTCTCAGCTTTTAGCAGTGACCTGACAAGAGAAAGAGATCACTAGCAAATATAAACATTGTAAAACCCAGCAAATACAGAAATCAGAACCAAAGTAGTACTTTGTAAGCTTTCTTCCAAGAAGCACATTTTAAAAACAGAAAGTCAGTGTATTATATGATGCTATTGCAGAAGCTAGTATAGACTACCTTGGTTTGTAAGGCTAGACATGGAATAAGGCAACCAGGACATTTGGGATCAACTTCTTTTGTCTTCCTCAGCCTGGCTGCATAGAAAAGTATCTCAGTCTCTGAGCTGTAACACAGCTGACGAGCCCATTCATTCAACTCATCTCCCAGAAGGCTTACTGACACAACATGGTCAGCAGCAGATTCAGGATGGACTTGTCCACTGCCATAACTTCTGGCCACTGATATCAGTTAAGCAAGTTAGTCAGCACAGAAGGAATTTCAGTCTGATGCCGATATATACTATGATAGAGGCCTTAAGATAACCAGTTTACATACGCAAATCACATGTACTTTAGTGCAAAGGCCTACAAATTAAAACTATTTTAACTGTGAAATTACTGAGAAACAACTGCTTAAAACTGCAAAATAACATTCTTATGAGCAAAGTGCCTTTAGCGCAGGGAGGCTACAGCCACTTGCATTTGGTCCTCAAGAGACACAGGATTAGAATGACTCAGTTAATCATGATCAGTGGATGAGGAAGTGCACCCTAAATTATCAGCAGAGGCAGGGTTGCTGGTGTCTCAATACTCCCCAATATGTTAACAGCAGCCAACAGGACTTCAAATATGCTTCACATTCTAATTATCTCACTCTATTACAAGCTGCCACTGAAAAAGTCAGTCCCATTCCTTCATTTCCTTCCCTTTCCCCACTGCTCATTCTAATGTCTCTGTTGCATCAGATCAAGCCACTGTGCTGCCACAGTAAATCCTGAGTTAACCCATGTGGGGGAGGGAAGGATAGACTAGAGAGGAAGAAGTACCCCTATCAGATCATCAGGCTTAGCCAAGATCACTCTGCAGCCCCACAATCACTGCATCTGAGGCATGAAAGAGGCAGGAACAGATCAGCCAGGTTGGAGGATAACAGCAGAACTGCCCTTTCTGGCAGCAACCCACAGTTTGACTTTGTAAGATACAGGTACCTCCCAAAACAGCCTCTGAGAAAAGCAGACAAAACTAGATATACAGCTTTATTGCCTTGGACTGATGAACCACACCGCCGATGAGTTAACAGGCACCATAAGCTCACGCTAGTGCTGCTGATCTGCCTGGCACACTGCAAGACTCTGGGGTAGAATTCCAGCTTAACTTCAAAGTAGTCGCATGGGCCTCTTGGACAAGAACCTGATCCTGTCAAGCTGAAGGTCTCTCTATGTGAACAGGCTTCCAACAGTCACTAGAAGTTTCTTTAACTTTGAATTCTGCTTCCCTCATTCTTGGTGCATTAGAGCAAAGTCCGGTGTTGTTCACTTCCTAGAGAAACAACAAAACTTTTGAAATAGGGGAAACACAGATACAGAAAAAGAAGCTCAGTAAATGTTTAGTTTTGGAGATGAGAAACAAGGGCAAACATGTAGTAATGTTTCCTCTCCAAATATGAGGACCTTTAAGACCATTGAGTCCAAGTGACAATCCTAATGACCATCATATCAAAGCAAGGGTTCTTACTTCAACTCTGTCTTCCTCAGTTTGTTTTCCATATGCATATGGAGAAGCAGGAAATAAACTTTTCCTTGGCCCAGCCACAGTCTTCATTTGACAACTTAAGAAAATTACAGAACACATAACCCTGTGTGCCTGGGCCTATTCGATAAATATTCTGACAAAATAAGAATCAATTCCCTCCTTACTTCCAAGCGAGGACATTTCATTTTTCTCTTGTGAAAAGCACAGTGAAACCACTTCTTGTTTCCACTTAAAAAAAAAATTAAGGTCACCAACAGAATGCTCAAGTACTTTAAGCAGCCTCATTCCAGTAATACAGTCACAAGCTTTCCCACATACAGTAGTCTGGGTGATCAGGTCACTGCTACAAAAAGAGCAAGAGAATTTAAACAAATCCAAAGCCTCTGCCTAAATCTTCCAGAACTTCCAACACATAAATATGGCAAGCAAGAAAGGGAGGGGTTTGCTTTGCTTTTTTTGTTACATGCACCAGGACACCTCCCATTCTAAACCAGAATAAAAGTTCCATCTAGCCCAGTAGCCTGTCTGAACGTAAGCACGTGTTAAGTAAACAGCCATGGTGGTCTGCCTCACCTTCCTGGAGATCTGAAGCACCTGGATTTCCTGCTCCAACTATTAAATATTTGCATTCAGCCACAGTCATTTTTTTTCCCTGGTCTTATTCAATTGCCTTTTGAAAACAAACTCTTAGCATCTGTAAGATCTTCCATAACTATACAGCGGACCTTATCATGTGTGTAAAGAAAAAACTTTTTGCTTTGAATCTACTAACATAAGTGATCTCTTGTTCTGTAATGAACAGCAAGATACAGTCATATTTTACTTTCTCTGTGCTACTCATGGTTTTCAAACCCTTCCACCATGTCTCTCCCTTCAGGTAGCTCTGCTCAACACACAAGTATCCTAATTCATTCCGTATCTCCTTCTAGAGAAGCACTCTTTACTTCTGATCACCCTCGTCACTTTCCTTTAATTTCCACGGATCGGTTATGTCCTTGGTACTATTGTAGTCTTTGGCAACCACTTCACTTGTTCAATTATTTCTGGACATTAAGTAGAAGTCCTCATGAACCTGTATACAAAGACACTGCCTCTCCCACCAAGCCCAGTGTATCTCTTCACATTTACTTTGGTTTATTTTCTCAGTCAGACACTCAGTACCACAAAGCTTCTCAACTCTTTCCCTGTTTTTACTACCAGGAATATAACCTCTCTCATCAGTATTTCTATGTTCTTTCCCAAAGAGGATAGCACAAATCCATGTATTATTCCCAAAATGACCATTTATTCACATCCTCTTTTTAACATTTAAACCAACTACCCCTCTACGACAGAGCTCCCCATTTACTCCACTACAGGTGTATTTCCTGAAGCACCTCTGGTGTGCAAGTCTGTCCATAAACCTTTCAGTATGAAGCAGATCCAGACCAACTTTATACCAACCAGCATTATTTGTGTGCCCAACAACTCCACTGTAGAACTCTATCCACGCACTGCATGACTTGCCTTTACAAAAGCGAACTTTACCCTCATTATATGTACCATGTATTTATTGATTATTCTATTTCTTAGAATGTATGCTATTTAATCATATCAACTTTAACCATAAACAGCAGAAGAGTTAGTCTGTCTGATCATAGGTGTGCATTTGTTCTGAAACTCAAACATCTCCTTCGCTCAAATCTCTGGTATATCTATGTCAGTATCTTAAAATAGTTATAAGAGAAACTACATGATTTATTTAACATGAATACACACATACACACCTTTTTTTTATATAAAGATTCTAACATTTTCTATCAACGTACACACAAGTTTGCTTTCTATTTTACTAAAGCCTGGTTTAAATGGGATTTTTTCTTTCAATTCTAGACTAGCGTGCACCATTTCTTATTGGAGCTACTGACCATTGGATTATATACAACTGTAAGGACACCACTTCTAAAGGTCGCAGGAACTCCAGGAATCTCCCATTGGTTTTGGCTTTTCCTCAATCATCAGTTCAACACGACAGCAGCCCTGATGCAAGCCACCTTCTCCACAGGGGCTCCCTCTAGTCTGGACATCAACACCACTTCCATTTTCCATTACGTGCTATTTTCGAAGCCTAAACATTGCTTTTCTCTACCTCTCTTTCCCTCTGCTCCCAGGTATGGTGAAAGGAACATTCCAGGGCACATTTACAAAATGTAAAGAGTTGGCAAGGAGAGGGCTGTGTCACAGTACTTATTGGTAAACGGAATACCTTATGTTACAACCCACTACCAGAGATAATGGACTCAAATGAACTAAGGATTATTTGACATCTACAACAAAACATTTTTTCAGAGAAGCTCTTTCTTAAGAGGAGCTAACAAAGTCCGTTTCCTACAGGTTTGCACCCTCTCCAATACTACTGCTGTTAAAAGCCCTTTAGAACTCTTCCATACAACCCTCAGTCTGGTTCCCTCTCACATTTCTTAGCTGGCATCCCTTTCCCTTCTCATTCTTTGAGTAATGCCAATTTGTCTTGCTCCCACTCACTAATTAGGCAGCATGAGTATTCTATGCCTTTTTCCAAACCAGGCACATACTAAGTGGCCTGCTGACAAGACTGTGAGGTGGAAGGGGTAGGAGAAAGAAGCTGCACACAGTGTTGTCTTGTACAAAGCAGTAATTTTCAAGAAACTTACAGGATGCCCATATTTCAAAATGCATTTGCTTCTGCTGATGACTCCAAAGGAATGGACAAACAGATAAAACAACCGCATGAGCTTGTTTCCTGAGAAACCAAGGCATAGATATGCCCCCTGCCATCAGCCAAAATCTTGTCTCGTAACTCTGATTTTCATGATGGCTTCTAGTCTAAATTCACAGTTGAAATTTAGTAAATGTTATACATTTTTTTGAAACAACTCACCGTTTTATTACGAAGTCTAATTATGTCTGAAACAGAGCCAGCTCCACAATATTCCATAACAATCCATAGATCTGTGTTCTTAAAATAGCTGCCATAGTACTTGACAACATAGGGACTAGATAGAAAAAAAGTTAGACAAATAGATTAATTCTTAGCAGTGGAAAAAAAACCCAAACATCATTACAAATGTTGTTAAAAATTACGGTTTGACACACACTAGCATAGCTAAAGAGCAAGTGTAATCAAATGCATTTTACAACTGTGATTAGCTTAACCAATGCCTTGTTAGAGTAAATTCTGAGTGCTCAATAAAATTATAAAGGCAATAGTACATATATCACAAGCTTCCAGTAATCTTCAAATACAGACATGGATTTTCCCAAACATTAGTCTTCTGATAAGATGTGGATGCCCATTTCCTGGAAACATTCAAGGCCAGGCTGGATGAGGCTTAGAGCAACCTGGTCTAGTGGTTGGGAGGTGTCCCGGCCCATGGCAGGGGGGCTGGAACTAAATGATCTTTAAGGTCCCTTCCAGCCCAAATCATTCTATGATTTTATGATATAAAGCTTTGGGCTTCCCTCCTCTAAGGTCTAAATTTTTTAACACTCCTCACAGTGTCATTGATGTTTCTCTTTTTCAAAATACTGCCTTGTTTTCTTCTCTCCTGACCAAAAAAAACACGGAAACTGACCCATATTTTCCTGGTTTTACAAGCATGAACTTATATCAAGTACAGATCAAGACTTTCATATTAAACAGAATCTAGTGCTGGCTTGAACAAGACTTCTGGATTTGCAAATGTATTTTCATATTGAAGTGTCTCACAAGAGGAGACAGTACTATCATAAACAGAACATATTGCTTTGCTACTCATCAGTTTGTCACTTGACATAATGCTTCCTCAGAGGCACTTGCAAAAGAAAGGCAGAAACAGATATGGTAAACCTAACAAGGATCTTCCTTCAGAAAAGTTTTTAGATGGTGTGTTTATGGAAGTAAAAGGTTGGAGAGTTTCTTTAGCAGGAACTTGAGCACAGGGGGTTACAGTTATATTGCCATCCATCTCCCACAGAATCAGAAAATAAGACCTGGAGATCTCAGGCAGGGGCTGCTGGTCAGAATACCTGCACCGTGGGATGGAATCAAAGACTACTTTGTTTGGGAGCAAGGAACTCTATTTTAGGATCAGCATGTTTGGCAGCAACATTTTTTTGTTAGAAAACTGATGTAAGAAAAAGAGAGGGCCTATGGTTGCCTCCTGCAACATGTTGCTATCTTTTAAAAAGACTAGTCAAAACTATCAGCAAACCACTTGACTAAAGAGCAACTGTTATTACTACAGGAACTTGCCTTTACAGAACACAAGGTGGGTCAACTCCCTCCTAACTAGTCAAAATGTCTAACAAACAAGTATGACATACTGATCCTGCCCCTTAGAAATTCCTGAGGTGAGAAAGGTTACCATTACCTCCCAGGAAAACCCACTGATTTCCATTACCATCTCTTGCCAGATTTACATTATGCTAGTACTGCCAGAACAATTTGCGTGTATTACTACAAGCCAGGACACGATAATCTTTTCAAAACATTAAGTGCAGTAGAATCTCAAAACGCTGTTCACATTTGCTTAAAGCCCTTTCCGTATCAACTGCTTGTCTTAGAATCTGTATTTCTCCCCTTAAAAGAGCTTCAGTACATATAGTGTAGCTAGTTCTAGAAACAGGCATCAAGAAGAAAGAACGTGTTAAGCTTTAATCTTTTATTTGAGATGCTGCCAACAGCTCACTGGTTTTCTATAATATCTGTGGAACCATCACACGTGCAAATGAAGTACTAAGAAGTGCATCATCCTCCCATCAGTACTGCACAGCACCGTTCTCTGCACCAAGGCACATGACACATATACAAGCCCACGGTGCAGAGCAGTACCCCACCCCTTTTTTTCAGTCAACGAATGGTGGCATCTTGTCCAACGAAAGAAGAGTTTGGGTTCTAAAATTTTGAACTCTTAAAAAAAAAAGAAATCATACAATAGTACATGTCCAGTAAATACTAAATGCAAATGTTGTTCAAAGAAAAGCAGGAAACAAAAAAAACACGGAGAATTCCAAGCAGAGGCAAGTACTTGTTTTTCAACAGTTTCTATGACGTATATTATTTGTACTTCCTCCAATTTAGATTAGCTTAGGCTAAGGACAGGAGGAGGTCCGCATAGTGGTTCCTTTACCTAAATTGTCTTTAATTTTCCATATAAAAAAAGAGTTGGGCACTACATATATTTCACCTAGATTCACTAGTACAAATACATTTTCAGATAGACTCCTAGAAAGAGAGCAGAATTGCCATACCTACCTATCACATTGTTGCATTATAGAAATTTCTTTAATTATTTCTTGAAGATCTGACTCCACAGGAACCTGTTTAATTGCTACAACTTGTCCAGACTCCTTGTGTATTGCTTTAAACACGCTACCATAGGACCTAAAAATAAAAGAGAGATCTTTATTATTTTTTTTTTTTTAAACAAGATAAACTGCTTCTCATTTCCATTATTCAGAAACTTTAAAAAGTTACAGAAGCCATATGTTTACACAGAAGTTTGAGGGTTTTTTCAGACTGCAAAAAAAAAATCAATTCTGTCAGGACTTCAGGAAAGACGTGCCTCTGAAGAATGAATCTTTGTCAAGATGCAGTGTATCTAACTCCAGTACAGGCTCAGGTACTTTTTCTGCCTTAATAAACAAGGGAAATCAAAAATGCATAAACATATTTGGGGAAGCACAGAAGTCTACTGATGCATGCATTTGTTTTATTATTAAAACTTGCCTAGAGAAGTATTCCTTAGGACATTTACAGTCACTCTCTCCGTAACTTAATATTCAACACAAGCTTTATATACAGTTTCCCTCTGATCCCAACCCCTCATAAATAACTGCACTTACCCTTCACCAAGTTTCTCCAGAACATCAAAGACTTCTTCAGGCTGCTTAGTTAAACTATCTTCACTTAGCTTTTTCAGTTTGCTAAAAGACAGAAACATTATTTGTTTGTTGGGGGGGGGCAAATAGATACGTAACTCAAGCAAACTTTCATACAAGTGAGCAGACAGAAAAAATATTATGAAGACATATTACAATGAAAATAAAATGCCAAATTAAAATTCAGTAATAAAATCTTAATCAACCATCACATAAGATGGAGAAATTCATGACAATTATTGTCATTATCACTGTCGCACTAATGTTTGCTCAATTCAAAGCAGCGCGGGATCAATTCCCCTGTCCAAACCACTTTGCTAAAGTGGAAACAGTCAAAGAATACAATAAAGTTTACCTGTCAAAAAGCAGCCAGCACACAAACACATGCTCATTACTGCCTAGAGTATGCCACGTTGTTATCTAAGGAAGTATAAACCAATCCTTCACCCACATAAAGCATCCGCTTTCTAAACTACACCACTCACAAGCTAGTGAATTACACCGAGTTAAAAGCAGAATCCACAGTCAAGATGACTCTGGGAGCTTATGGTAACACTTAACCTTTACAGGTGGTAGCAGAACAGTAAAATTCCAAGAGTTGAGTACTCAAAGAGATGTTGGAGCAGCCCCTTTTGCATCTTTGTGAATGTACATAGGGACAAGTGCAACAAAATCTCACTACATATCACCACCATATTTTCCCCGCCAGCTCTCTCTCTCACAGTCTCAAATCACTCAGCATCACTCTTACTATTTCTCCCTGCACCTTCAACCCACTCTTCTCATTATCCTTTGTCTTTTACAAGCAGTCCTAGACTTTCCCTGGTCTCCAGCATTCCCATCCATCCAGCCCCCCAGATTCCTGTCAAATCTCAGAACACAACTTGGCTGCAAGCTTGTGATGGAGCTGACACTGAACATAGCCCAGGAAAATATAACCACACACACACTGCAGTGAGACTGGGTGGCTGCAACACATAAATCCCTCAGTCTAAAAGATAAAGGAAATCTTGCTGCAAGGTTCAAATAACAAGTTAACTCTATATGATAGCCAAGGGTACTATTAAAGTAGAAGACGAGCTGAAGAATAGCTGGTGCTGTAGTGTTAGATATAGACAATGTATTCCATATGCAGGGGGAGAAAAAAGGGAAAAAGAAATTTGGAAACACAGATCACTGAGAGCTTATAGAAACTCCTTCATATTAAGAGATGCAATTCCACTATACACAACACTAACAAAAAAAAAGAAAAAAAAAAAAGAGTTAAAAGATTGATGAAGTAATTCCTGAGTCAGAAGCAACTTGTTACTGCCAACCATCTAAGCAAAGACAAAAATTTAAAGTAATTGTATAAGCACACAGGTCATATGGATTAGTGTTAAACAAGCAAAGCAAGGACCTGGGGGAAGTGTGCATGCACCAGGAGGGGTGGACACATTTATATATGAAAGAATTATTTCACAGATATAGCAGTTATGTGAATACAAAAAGCATCCACAATCAGTGAGGAAAGGTGCATGAACTGCTGTAGAGACCATGCAGTTTGGTACAGCGAACAGGCAGGAAGCTGGAAAGCATGTGTGTTTGAGGGAGAATAAAAATCTCCCCAGCAAAGAAAAGGCACAACGTCTAAAAATGAAGAAAAACAGCATAAAACTGAAATCAGAGCAGCTAAATAGAGTCTGCAAAAGTGGCCTACAAGAACACATAACAACTCTGCTTTCTTTTTTGCCCTTTCTCTGTTTGTTGGACTAGAAAGCAGAAAGACACAAATCTTGCAAGGTAGCACATATTTCATTACTGAACAAGTGTAGGTTCACAAAAAAAAAAAAGGCAAAGAAGAGAAAAAAAGAAGAAGAGGGGGGCAAAAACTATTTTGCAGGTAGGTATTAAATAAAACAAATCATTCGTTTTTCTTATTTCAGAGTCTTTTTTCCCCTCTGATCAGGTTACCTGGAGCCTTAAAGGCAGCATTCACAGAGTAAGTTACTGCAATCATCCTCTGCTTGCCACCAACAAAAAGCATGCACACTATGCTCATGATACTAGCAAAGCCTCAAAAAATAAAAAGCATGACCATTAGCTGAGTCTCTCACCTGACCAAAGAGCTGCATAGCAGAAGACACACTCAACAGAAGAGCGGAGGGACTGAACTTTTTAGTAACTGCAAGAAAAGGGTAACTTCACACAGTAACCTCAACAGTAACCTCAACCAAAGAGGTCTAAGAAGAGAACACTTCCACCTGTTCATCAAAAGAGCAACATCTGCTAAAATGAGATGAAAAAAAACCAAAACATATCCATATCAAAAGGGTTCCAGCAGCACTATTAACACCAAGGCATTGGATGTGCTTGGGAAGAGCTAAGGAATAAGTCACAAACAGCCATAAACTGATAAAAACCAATGTCACTGTCAAATAATAGATTATCCGTTGTACTTAAGAGGCAACCTGGAGGCCAAAGACATAAATATTCTGTAGTGTTAAAACTAGTTTCACATTATCCAACTCCAACAAACGGGTTATGAGACAATATAGCACTTAATACTAAGGCAGCTAAATACTAAACCTATTTAGAGGAAAAAAGATATGTCAATTTCATCACCAAACACACTGCTCAGAGTGCTTCACACTCTTTCACAAATACATTGTAGAAGTACAGACACTAGGTCCAGTGTTCAAGTGACAGTATTAACACCACAGTTCTTTGAATCATAGAAAGATCCGAATGACTCAGACTGTTTAATGACTTCTATTTCTAGAGGATTAACAGAATTCCCAGCTCTTTAACTACAGAACAGCATCTGATATACCCTGAAAGGTATATTGCAACATTGCAATAATAATAATAATATTGCAATAGAGAAAGTGGTTCTCATGAAGTTTTCATAAACAAGGAGGAGGAAGACAACTGTTGTAACTGGCTATAAAGCACCACATAGCACACAAGAGGAAAAGGCTCGAAACATTATCTTACTATATTGGTTAAAAACAAGCAATTAAAACTTGAGACAAAGAAACACATCTAAGACTTCAACTTAATCAGGAGTTGTTTGTGCACGCGTATCCTACTATCCACACTTTGAAAGTGTGCAAGCACCAAACATTTCAGAAGGATCACTGTTTTGGTTTTTTGTTTGTTTGTTTTTGGGTTTGTTTGTTTGTGGTTTTTTTGGTTTTTTTTAAGTATTCTGTATGGGAAGTGAATACTGTAAGCACCCAGCAACATACCTATCTGAAAAGGCATGACTAGAAATATGAGGGGGTTGGAGGGGAAACAAAACTGAAGAGACAAAGGGCTCTCAAAAACAGAAAGAAAGAAGGTGTCCCATTCCTCTCCCTCACGTGTCCTCTGCTTTCACAAGTGTTCAAAAGAGAACAAATAAATCAGTACATTCGGGCACCATTTTATTCTGGCCACAGGATGTAAGTGCCACATATATATACACACACATATCTGTGAGAAAGCCTAAAAGAGATGTGCAGAAGACAAGTATAAAACCTGGGGAGAAAGTCATCCTGCTGTTGTTCACTCTAGAAAAATCATCAGGTACTGACTATGTGCTATTTCAGTAGTTTTCCAGGACAGCTGGTCCTGAAAGCAGCAGAACTAACTAAACTACAGTTCTGGGACAGTAAGAGTTGTCAAAAGGATTTTCTTGTTCCAAGCAGGTTTGACTTTCTGCATAACACCTAGCCTCTCTTGTTTAAAAGAAAAATACATTCTAGCAAATAATTGTACTTTTATAAATCCATTGATGTGAGAAAACTTTCATACTTACTTAGCATAACCAAAGTCTTACACGTCATTGAGTATGTCAGCTAAGCTCCGCATAACCAAATGCAGAAAAATCTAGGAACAGTGAGAGGTACCCAAGACTGCCAACACCATAAAGATCAGAAAGATCTGAATTGGGACCTGGAGGAGCAAGAGATAAGGGGTTTTTCCCCCCCCAATATTAAATAACAAAGTCCGAGTTTAGTGTCATTACGTGCAGACTTTACAAAACAAATTGGTGATGTGCTACAGAGGCAGTAAAAAAAAGCCCTGAAAGATAACAAAGAAAAATAAAGCAGGACTAAAGAATAGAAGTCCATCAATTACTGTCATGAGTTATGGAAAACTGGACAGCTGCTCTGTGAAACATGAATATGTGTGGTTTATTTTGCAGAAGAACTAGCACACTGAAACATTTAAAAGAATGGCTGGGATCAATTATACTGATACATTAAAAGAGAAGCTAGTAAGAGAAATCACTGCAGTCATCAGAAAGAGAGGTGACATATGAAAGCCTTGAGACATTTACACTGCTTTACACCATTCACACAAGTAGAAGCAAGACAGTTTATATTGTTATATTGTTATTAAATTTCTATTAAATTTAGCTTTCTACCAATAAAACCCAAACAAACTTACACTTCTGTCCCATCATTTTCAAGAGGAACTTGACAACTGTCATCTATGTGACCTTACATGCCCATTAGCACAAAAATTAAGACCAGCATATTTTTCACAGATAGTTTGTATTTTAAAAACAAGTCTTTTCCTTCCCACAAAACTTACATTTCAGTAAAATTAAACTAACTGAGTTTAAGGAAAGGAGCAGAAAACATCAATTAACAAGCTCCACGCTTGTTAAGATGCCTTTAATTTGGCAGCAGTGTACAGGAGATGGGCAAGATTAAAAACTTTGTATTTAACAAAACTGTGTGTCTAGCTACTTTCCTTTTCACTTGTATGCAACCTAATCTCCTCATACATGAGTATGCCAATATATACAGAAAAATGTAACAATATCAATAGGGTAAAATCACAAGACTGAGGCAAATTTTGTAACTGACTATTTCAAGAGTGAATGTCCTTTTAGTGAAGAAAAGAAGTATGAATACACAGATTAAATATAGTTAGAAATTCAGATGCACGAAAACACTGTGTCAACTAATGTACAAATTGTTCAGTATAAAGTCAGAACACCTACTTTAAATTATTTTAAAAAGTAAACAAAATTATTCTGAATAGGACTCATCCTTAGAAGTCTTTTTTTACTCTTGCAGTATATTGGTCAAGCAAGAAAAGCAAGTGATTTTGACAGCATCCCCATTTAAAAGCCACAGTTGCCTAGCCTGTCATTTCAGTATCATTGCTGCTACATACTGAAAGGCTGTTTTAAAGATTTATACAACACCCAGTGCGTTGTGTGTTCTTTTACAGGCAAAGGGGGAATACAAGTGCCCTACACCTGTGAAAGAACATTGGGATTCTAGGACATCAGTACACCTTTGAAGTGTTCACATGAAATTCTTGTTACATCTAGATTAATGTCTTGTACTACAGATATCAGGGCAACAGATGCCTGATGGTAACCGCTCCTGTGGTCAGCGGGCACCAAAGTGAAGAAATATAGTGCCCACATCTATTTTGCCAAGTCAACATGGTGTGTCCCAAGCCACTACTGTATCCACAAGCAAGCAAACTAAATTAACCCCCAAAAAGTAATCTGTACTCCTTCTAGACTTGCAGAAAAAAAAGGGGTGGCTTAGCAGAAGAGCTGGGAACACCAATTAGAAACCATAAAAAAAAAAAAATGGATAAAGGGGATAGATACGCACAGGCTGCAAGTGTTTACATCTTATGAAAAACTGAGTTTAAATCTTCCCTTCCACTAGAGAATTAAACCCATTAAGTTCTCATCACATTCAAGTTTCCAGAAATAAGCCTCAAAAAACATAGAAAGTATAGAAACATGCCAAAGAGTTTAGAAGGTCACTCATCAGCTTCCTAGTTCTTCTTGACTGAATCTAAAGATTTAAACAGCTCCTTACTCTCAATCAGGCCAGACACACACATCCAGCTAGGCAATAATTACAGCAAACTCCAGACCTTCTAAAAAACTCCTGTAGGTTATGCTAACTTCAAGTTTCACTTTCAATCCTTGGGTATCACCACATTTCAGGCTTTACACTGGTGCTGGTAACATAGATTACTCCTCAGACATTCCTATTTCTTCCCCCCAACCCTTGTTGGTGCCTCTCCTACTTCCTTTATTTGAGACATACAGTACTGTCAGTCTGAAACTACAGTGTAGGCCTGTCCCTCCTCCCCCCGTTGCCTGCTAAAAACACTCCACGTAACTACTAAACTGTTGTTGGTCAAAGTTTTCAGCAGCAGATACTGCTCCATCACCTGCTAAAGGCATTCTGTGTAAGAACTACTAATCAGTTCGTGGTCAAAGTTTTCAGTAGTAGATACTGTTACTTGATGTATTATTGGAGGAAAAACAAACAAACAAACAAACAAACAAACAGTGAAAGCTCAAGACCATGTTTTTCCCAAGTCCTGTCATCCCACAGGAAGCTGTTTTACAGGTTTTAAATGTATATGTTTTTAAGTAAAATGTAAAAGTCGATTTATTATCTTCTGCCACAAATATATATTGTTCAGTTCCTAGATGCTTCATTAAATTAACAAGAAGCAAGAGTAAACTACTTGGAGCTCTAAGACAGTAAGTATTTATGTAAATTGTGTAACTACATTCTGTATACCACACAACTACATTCTACGTAGGATATAACTACATCCAAGAAAGGATTGCTCCCATTTAAATATACACACACAATTAAAGCAATATAATTTCGTGCACTAAGGATGAGTGTCACATTTAAAGCAAAAGCTCATGGTTTCACGTCATTACAGACGCACCAAAAAAAAAAAAGTAGTCATAAAATGTTCCAAAAAACCCCCTAATCCTGCGTAGTAATTAATATGACTAGATAGCATATATCACTGAAAATAAACATACTGTGGGAATACTACTGATTTTTGCCTCTTCCCACTCCCTGATTTGCAATTGCAACTATGCAACGCCCACCCCCAGAGGCATCCCTCCGCCAGCCGGACACAAGGGCGCTTTAGACCAGGGAGAGGTAAGAACCACGACTTCACGTCAGTTTCTTCCACAGACCTGGACTATGAAATATACAGAAATACACACACACACCCCCCCAGGCCACAAAGGGCTCATCCCGGCGATGAAGCTCCTCTCGTTTCACATTAAAACGTTCCTCCGGAGCCCCTAAGCGCTGAGCTACAGCTGGACGCTTACCCAGGACGGTTATCTCGGGGATGCCACACAGAAAACCTCCCTCAACGCCACACAACCCCTCAGCCCCCTCCGTTGTCCCGCCGCCCCCCTCACAGCGCCCAGGACCGGAGCCTCCCGAAGCCGGCAGGGAGCCGAGCGGGAAGTGCTCGCCCGTTCCTCCCCCGGCTCCCCGCCGGCCCAAGGCCTCACCCCGGCCCTTACCGCCCCCGGGGGATGGTCGTTACCTCTTGGGCGCTGCCTGCTCCATGCCGCTGCCGGCCCCACCGTCCGGACTGGAGGGGGTGGAGGGGGTTCCCGGGCCGGGGCAGCACCGGGCCGGTAGCCGCTAAACTCCCTCACAACTTTTGGTGCGAGCTCGCTGGCCCTTTAAACGAGGCTCGCGCCCTCCCTCGGTCGCCGCCGCCGCTCCCGGCCTCTCTCAGGCAACCGCCACTACCGCTACCTACCCGGCTGCCGGCCGAGGCCCGCCCCCCCCCGCGCCTCTCAGTGGCTACCGCCGGTGCCACCGCGAGTGCTGATTGGACAGTGGGGAAGTCGCTCAGCGGGGACGAGGCCCCACCCACCACGGGAAGAGCGGGCGGTGGCGGGAGGGGAAGAACATGGAGGCGGCGGCGCCTCCGGGGGTTGGAGCCGAGGCGCTGCGTTCCCGGCATGCTCCGCGCGGCCGTGGCCCGCGGGGCACGCCGGGAGTTGTAGTCCTGCAGAGGAACTGGCCCTACTCGCTCCAGCAGGAGGGGGCCGGCCCGGCGAGGCAAACCGGGAGGCGAAGAAACGGGAGAACCGGGGCCCTGAGGCACGGGAGAACCGGGGCCCTGAGGCGACGCCGGGGCGAAGGGCAGCCGTCCTGCCCCCGCACACTCACCTCATGCCCCGACTCTCGGAGCTGGGCCTTGGGGCAAGGGCAGGCCCGGGGCAGAGCCGCCGCCTGAGGCGGGGGCTGAGGGCGGCTGTCCCCCGGCTGCTGCCACCCGCGGGCCCCGTCGCCTCGGGGCGGTGGCCTAGGCCTTTCATCCGCCTGTCTGCTCCAGCCAAGGGGCAGCCGCGCTGAGCTGCATCCAGCCCCTCTTGGAAACGCTAAGTCTCTTCACGGACAGCTGGCTCCGGGGCACAGCAGAGAGGAAGCCTGGAGTTAGTGATGGCAGCAGTCGGGGGCGGCCGTGGTCCAGCGCTGGCCCCGGTGACACAGCACAGCTTTCAGGTGAAGAACCCTGGCACTTGGCGCTCGGCTTTTCAGTGCCAAAGCACACAAGTTACCCGGCAAAACCTTAGGAAGCTGTCACATAATTACTCACGCAAGCAGGTTTTAGGCCATCGAGGACCATGGGACAGTTACCTGCAATTTCTCCGCCTTAAAACTTCAGACTGCCTGCTGTTTGTGTAGCAATTGGACCGACAGAGCCTCCAAGTAGATCCAGCCAAGTCAATACAAGAAAAGCTTTAAATGTTCAAGCCAATTTCTGTATCCTTTCCTGAACATAGGTTTATTTGCCTAACTAATGGAAGTTCAAGGTAGTAAAGCACTTACGCAAGATCCATACAAATACTGAGGTGCCCAAGTTCCACTTTAAAGTGATTTTAGATGTAGGATTATAACAGCACTCCCCCTTAATAAAAAAAATCTGCATTCCATACCTAATTTAGTCTCTTTGATGTGCATTAGCAAGGGAATTTTGAATGAAGTTGTGCAAGTCCTCTCCTTTGGCTGAGTCAGTCCAATACAGTTGACTCACTGTGGTCGGGCTAAATGCACAATGGCAATATCAAATGCGTCCATAAAACAAATCACACACCACCATATGACCTTTTGCGTGTCTGTGTTTTTCTGAGTCATGGAAAAGCTGCAATAGAACGTCTTCCTCTGCACAACAGATTAACGGAGAACTCTACAAGTATCATCCCACAAGCCAGAGTGGCTCACCAGCAGTACTGCCAGATGTGTCCATACCATAGACAACTGTTTGTAGGAGATGCCAGAAAAAAACCACCCAGGAGAAGGATCCAGCAAACACGTCAGATGCAGTGTGGTACGAACGCATCAGAAAGTGGCGTGGAGGAGCCCCACAACACTTCCCATCTCCCAGTTCTACAACAAGTGAGGTCAGTCTGGTAGAAGATGCCATGTGGCTAGTGTCCAACATTGCTTTACAGGGTATTTGCCTGTACCCACTGACCAGTTTTTATTTACATTTCACCAATTCCACCTAATGAAGGGAAGCCTGACATCCCTATTTGGCTGCAATGTAGAGACTGTCTCCACATTCTTTAACACAAAATTGTAAGGAAATATTTTGTCCACGTTATTTCAGAGAAGGCAGGTTTTTTCCAGCTCCCCCTCTCCAGTCAAAGCTGCGATAAACTATACATTCAAGCATGGAAAAGCTGTCTTAGAGAAAATACAGGCACTCTATTATAGTTGTAACAGCAAGACAAAGGAAGGGAGCCAATAAGTGCTACCTCTCCCCATTCACACATATATTTCTTTCTCTGGAAAATGTTAGGCTAAACAGTCTAATCTGCCACTCTTCCCTCCCCCTTTAACAACAGTTGACAAAGAACAAGCCTAAAGAAAATTTGTCCAAGAACAGCAGATTTAGGTATTGGCTCTCTCACTCAAAACAATTTAATACCACAATCCCCACTCCCAGAAAATACCCTGACCACCTGATAATTGAGGAAGGGAACAGGAATGTCCTTCAACTTTGCCAGTGAAGACAGAAGAGTGGGAAAAAAAACAAGATGCCTGAAAGAAAAAAAGTTAGGTTACCTGGCTTTATAACCTAGCAAGGCAGACAGTGCCAAAAAATATGGTCTAATTCCATGCCTTTCTCACAGAAGTTTCAGTTGTACCTTATTCAACTGCCAGAATGCTTTCTAAGTACATTTATGCTGAAAATAAAATATCAATAAGACAACATATATACTGTAGTATTTTTCAAGATTACTTTATTAATCTCTTATCATTGCGAACGGTATTTTTAATCGATGACATTGGAATAAATAACACCACCTCACCTTCCCCCTGCACCAGGAATTTAGGATCCGTGCTGTGAAATATAGCACTGATTTGGCATTCATTGCGATGCTGTACCTAGCCACCAGCAAAGAAGGAACTTTGAAAGGGAAAACAGACTCCTCTGTTCTGCTGCCTCATTCAGGCTTTCCAGTCAAGGGAAGTCTAGATTTTCTGGAGGCATGAATATGCTACTGCTGGTGTCTAGACAACATGGAGATGAGGAAGTTGCAGACAATCTACATGGGTATTCCCATGATTTCTTCCAACAGGGGAATTATATAACACTGCTAACAAGGCAGATGAGTAAGAAAGGGCTTAATGTAGCCTGATCTTAAAAATATAGGAGAAAACTAACTGAATTACTCTTATTCTTCTAAAGTATTTCATCCAGTTCACTGATTTATCAGCTGCATTAGGACTCCCTTCTCTGCAGAACTGGCATCAACATCAAATGCAATTCCTTAGACCAAAGGATGGATGAAGACCATACTTAGTTTTTGAGTACTATAATTATTTTATATTATACTGTAGTTTTGTAAACAGATAAAATAATGTATATTGTAATTACTTATACTGCAATGGAATCAGGAATCATGGTGGCATGGACAAGTATTAAGTGCTGTATAACCACAAACTAAGACAATTCACAAGCCCCTATAAATACATGAACCAAAAAGTCCCAAGATGTCAGTTCCACCTCCGTAACACATAATTCATAATAAACCTAAGAAGGATAAAAATTACTTGAGAAGCTCATGTCTGAGTTTCTAACAGGTATTACTAATTAAGATTTAAATTCCAAACATATACTTCAAAGTCACTCATAAACATCATGCAAATAAATTATGTATGTTATAGTAGGGACCTTATCTAGTTCCTTTGGTAGCAAATAAAAGCAGCATTTACTTCAGAAGGTATTCGATCAGGCTTATTTAAACCATGTGTGTTGTAAGTAATACACGGCACTACTAGAAAACAGCAGAATTAATAGTACATGTTTTCCATATGTCACAAACACCTTACATTCTCCAGACTAAATACCCTTCATCTTGTCTGTGGTGCTTTCCCCAGCCTAGCTCCTTTCCCCATGTGCTTTCCACCCTCTCACCGCAGCAGCCCCCAAGTTCTTCCGCAGGGTCCTCTGTGTCCTCCCAACTCTGTCAGTCCACAGTTCCTCCATTCACCCCTCAGCGTGCCAAAACCCACAATATCCTTACTGCCTGCGTAGACCCTCCCCAGGCACACCCCCAGCTCTGTGCTCCCCACAACCCCTCCCCAATCCCTGGTATCTCCCTGTGCCTTGTCCCACCCTGGTGTTACCCATGGAGTTACGAGTATCCTGTGTCTGTACCACAACCTGCTGTTTAGCTCACAGGAGAAGACATTTAGCTCACAGGAGAAGATGTTTAGCTCACAGGAGAAGACCACAGGTCAGTTCACAGTGTGGTCCCAAGCCCAGCACCTAGGGACAGACTTTCCCTTACTTTTCCCTTGCCAGAAACAGGGCTTTCCCTCCTCCTTTCCCTCCCAGCCATCAACTTACTATAATTGCAGACCTCCAGCTTTTCATAAAAAAATGATTAATATAGGCCAGCTAAGTCACAAATGATTGCGAAGGGGAGAAAGGCAAGGAAAGGCGGGCGAGCACAGAGACGGAATGAATGCAGGAGCCTGATTTCCTTAGAAACCGATTCATAAATTCTGTAGACAAATAGTCAACAACAACATGTTTGCATGTGTCTCCCTGTGACTGCCTGATAGCCATCTGGTATGCTGAAAGTTAAAGAAAAGGCCTTGAATGAAATACCAGCTTGTTTATACAGAAGATAAGAAAAACTGACTTCTGCCTGTATTTTTTCCTACCTATCATGTCTAATGCAAAGTAACCTTGAAGGCTTATCTAAGAATTTGTTATATACTTTCCTGACCCTGTCAGTCATAAAATAGTCATAAATAAAATACAAAAGAACAGCATATTCTCATTTGGGCTAAAATTTTGGTTTTTTTCAAAGTGAGTTTTTAATCAAGCTCAGGAATAAAGAATAGTTTTTAAAATTTATTTATTTTCCAGAACTATTCACGACTTAGTGGTTAATTAATGTCACATAAAAGGAAATTGACTTTTTGCTGATCCAGCAAAAGGAAGATGCAGAAAATAGTCAGGAAATATAGGTACAGACTCTGCCATCCATAGCCACTGTACTAAAATCAGCGTGATTCACAAAATTCCTACTTTACATTAAAAAGAGCAGTAAAAACCTGCAATAGCAAAATCTTAGCTGCACTGCTGCAATTCCTCTCACTACCTCATATACATCATTATAGTATCCAAAATATTATTACTAGACCTACAGACATTTGTTGATTAGGATAGGATTTTTCTGTTGACTAACCATTTCGCTCACAGTCTTAGTAACAGGCTATATATAGACTTACCATTTGCTATTTTTCCTATTATAGCACACTATGGTAAAAATAAACCGTGGATACAGAGTTGCTATTTACAGCTAACCACAGAAGATATTCCAGTTTGTACTACAGCTGCATTGATTGTGCTCGTGGGATCTACGGATTACCATCAGCTTGAAAAAAAAAAAAAATTCATTTTGGTTTGTAAAACAATTACTGTTGTTGTGGTGATACTCAGGGTTACTCTGGATTCCCTTCTACATAAAAATATTCCCCTGCTTTCAGGGGGCAACCAGCTGTTCTCCAGTCTGCAAAGAGGTGTGCTCACACCCTGGAGAATAAATAAATAACTTAATAAATCAAGGCTTGATACCTGCATTCGGAATGGAAACCGGTGTCAATAACTAAAGAGTGACTGGATCATCATTGCTTTATGAGGCATGTACTACATGAAGCTGCCTAAATACGTGCAGCTTGATGCCCAAAGCTTCCACCACAATGGAGGCTGAACTTTTCTCCCATCTTCCTGTAGCTCCTGAGCTGGGAGTTTGAGGAATACACCCAGAAGTGTTTAGGGAAGATTAGAATATTTTCTTTATTTTTAGGGACAATTCTTTCAAGAGGCTAACAAGACCCATTCTTCCAGCTGTAAAGAAAGGAGGCTTCCTTGCCCTTGTGGGCCTTTCACAGAAGTGCTTGAAGAGAAGTATAAAAAGGTGAGATGTAGAGAATAACAAATGACAAATAAGGAGAACCCATTGCAACAGGAAAGCACGTTGTGAATACTGAGCACTACAAAAGCAATGCCATGAAATGCTTACAGTGTATTCAGTTACAGGGCTTTTTTTTTGCTTTTTTTTTTAAATAAAACCCTTCCTGTTTATTTCTGAAGTGCATCTCCAGCTTGCTTCATAGATATTACAAAGCAAGTGTTTTGTATGTGGGAGAATCACTCGTTCTAAATGCTTTAAAATCCAGAAACCACAAAATTTCAGTTTCCTATTTTTTTCCAACCTTTCCCAATCAAAACATCCCAGAAGATCATAATTCAAGTCCGAATAAGCTACTCATATAACACGTCCAGTCACACTTAAAAAAAAAAAGAAAAGAAAAAAAAGAAGACCTAAATACAGTTCTAGTCTTGAAACTTCACAAAAAAAGCTCGGTGGTGTAACAGCCATTTCATGACTGACTGTGAAGTAATGGTTCTGATTACAAGATAAGATCCCATGGAAAGTAGAAATATATCCAAAACAAGAAGAAGATTAAGATTTGCACTTACATTCCCATTCTGCTCTTAAAAGCAGCAGGAAGCCTTCCTCACAGCAGCCCGTGTACTAAAGAAAGAGCAAAGCAGCAAATAATAAAGTTTCACGGAACTGGCTTTATGCCACGCACTGATTTGAGCCTCCTCTAATCAGGTTCGGTTTGGTTCAGTAGAGGACAGTTTTATGGTATCCTCACTGCTCGCCAGAATGAGTACTTAAACTGCTGTCACTAACGAGCGAGGGAACTTTCTGCTGCAAACAAAACTTTTGAAGTGACTGAGTGTAAATAGGTCAGGCTATAAAAACGCAGCAAAACATAAAGCACGTTCTTATCTAGAGAGCTTATGAACCCCAATAAATTTGAGACCTACGGTTTTTCCACTGTTCCCTCACTGAAAATGAATTTTCTTCGTTGCAAGCAGAAAACCAGTGGAAGAGTAATGAATTTCTTTAAAACAAAAAAGAGTATCAACAGTCATCAACACTGCCCATTTTTACCCAGGCTGGGCTTAGCAAAAAGAAAATGTTCTTGTGGTATAATTTGCTCCGCCGAGCAGAGGAAAATAGAGCAATTCCATATGCTAGGAGCTTTCTTAATGGAAACAGTTAATTTACCACATGAGGAATATCACATGCACACCACTTCCACCTAAAATGAATCACTCCTTCCAGTTGAGAAAACTGAGGTCTTTTATCTTCCTCAGGGTGGAGTCCATCTCCTCCCATAGATCCCCACAGAGTAAAACTGTTAATCGTTTTAAGATTTAAAGACATTACTTCTTTTGTGTTCATATATCACATTTCAATGTCTTCTAAACAAGAGAGAGCTTAATGTTTTTGTGTAACCTTGAACTGGCCGGTACACAACTTTTATTGCTTCATCCTTGAGCTCTTCTGTAGCTCCATGATCTAATTTGTTACACTGGTGGTATTAAGCTGCTCTTACCGGATTAACAGTACACAGTTTAAATTCCTTAAAGCTAATTTTTAAATGAATGTGCTAATTTGAATACTAGGTAAAGCAATGAAAACAGAAAGCAATGAAAAAGAAGAAGAAAGCCAAACATATTTTAATATATACTGTGTCTCTCGTTCAGTAAGATTAATAGATAGTAAATCCCTGCTCTATGCAGTTCAAACTAGGCAGAATGTCTCTAGGACCTGATCCAAAATCTGTTAACATCAACAGAGTCTTTCTTTGAAATATACTACTTTGGGGATCGTTCTCAAAGGAGAGCCCCATCTAATTTGCTCATGGGACAGTGAATACAAATGCAGATTTTACTTGACTGGTGTTTCCATCCTTGGCCCAATTCATCTCCCAGGTGGATGGAGGAAAGGTCAAAATTGGAGGCAGATTGTATTAGACACTACCATTTATTTGACATAACCTCTTAATAATACATCATAGGTTTATTTGATTAGAAACAATGCAGTCAAAAATGATAAACAGTGTAGAAGTGGATATTAAGCATCTGAAATTTCAGACAGTGGGAAAATTTGCTGTTCAGAGTCCCAGGGACACTTATGCAATGTTGTATAATATGCCTTGCATATTAATGTATAATGCATTACAATATCAACTTATAATATGCATTGCATATTTTACAATATGCAATGGCATAGCAATTTTAAGGGAGAAAATGTGTAAGAAGATTAAAGTCACACAACTGCGTTAGAATACCCTCAAAGATATACTGCAGTACTTATACATAAAGTAACAGGAACAACACATAAATACAAATGCCTGGTTCTCTGCTGTATTGTTGGCATTTATCTTGACCTTTTAAAATAGTCTTTCAAAAACAAGTACCTCATTTTGACGGGTGTGGGGTACTCCGCAGCTCTTAATTAAATGCCTCAAAAGCAGACTTTAAAACTGTGTTCTAAAGTATATTGAATTAGGCTCCACAAGACCAGTTTTTGGCACCTGTTCCTGAAATGAGAAAAAAAAAAAAAAAAGCATGCTGAACCAAGATTATGCATTATTTTCCAGGAATTCAGCAATTTTTTGGAGAGATTAAATTTACTGCAGCTTTGAAATAACAGGGTTACTGCACATTCTGAATGGTTGAGCGTCTCTGCAGGACTGGATAACAGCTAGCACAGGGGTCTCAAGGGATTTTATTGTAGTTAACCCATCCTCTGCTCCGTTCCTGCTTTTACACGAAAAAGAAAATGTTTGTGCTTAATACAATATTTATAGCTATCAGTAATAGTCAGTTCCTCTCTGGTTTTACTGTACCAGCATGTACAAGAAATACATAAAACTATATATATTATTGCTACTACTTTGCAAGATGTTGTGTATATTGTAAAGCTGGCTCTCTAATAGAAGGCAGCTAAAGACCTCTGCACTTAAATCTGCCAAAGCTGATACAGCAATCACAAACATGTGTTGTTACACTTCTTGTGGCTCATCTCCACATGGTGCAGCTGTTGTGTTGGCTAAAGAAAATGCAGGCCCAAGGGAAAGAAATTTAATTCAGCTGGGGTGACTTCCACTAAAAAAACGTGTTTTAAGGAGAACAGGTGTCTTACAGTAAGGGGGATTGTTCAAGAGGTTTCTCCCCAAACTTGCTTTGCTTCTAGGAAATCTGTTCTAAAGTGGTGTTTCTGTGGTGATGATCTCTTGCAGTCTAAATTTTTAAATAATGCCTCTCAAAAATGCAGTGGATTCCAGAAATTCTATTTTTGTTTGTTTGCCTTAGTTCTAGGACAGGAAGGCTAGCACACGACCTTATCGCACAAGTTCGAAGCCGGAGGGAGCCTCATTTCTGTTCTTCGGATTCCTCAGCCTTAAGAAAGTTTGTTTCATCACCAGCTGATGGTGCCAGGGCAGAGCTGCAGCCGCTGTAAGTCACCAGTGTCACCCCTAGAGCTGAAACACTTTATACCTATAGATCTGTTGGTTTAAGCTTAATTTTTGACTAAAGTCGCAAATATTGCTTTGTCCTAAATACGTTCTTATTTACTCAAAATCAATAAGCCAAGCTGTACTACCTAGTCTAGTAAAACAATATGAAGCCTATGACTTTTTTTCCTTTCCAGAAAGGCGTTTACCTTGTGTGTGTGTGACACCTCTAGATTCCTTGTGCGTTCCTGCATCCTCTGGTATGTCAGAGTGGGAAGCCTGAGGCAGCGGGATCCCTGGAAGGTGGGAAACACTGTTTTCCCAACAGGCTCTCAAGAGGTCTCCCTCTCGGCACCAGTTGAACCAGCCCCTTGGACAGATGTAGCTGAGGCCAGCGGATCTCTCTCTTCCTGTTGTCAACCCTCTTTCCAGAATAAGGTTACTCCAGAGGGTAGTCTCTTGTTGTGCAGGTGTCTTCATGCTGCAGTTTCTTGCTTCGGGCCTGTTTTTTCTGTCTTCCACAAGGTCAGAATTCCTGCTCTTTGGGGGAAGTAGAAGTCCGAATGACAGATGATTTTTCCACACAGACCCCATTCCTACAGAGTTTGTTCTTCTATAGGATGTATAGGAGCTGCTCTCGGCTCTTCCTTCTCAGGTCTTAACTAAATAAATGTTATGACGACCAATTTCTGTTTATCTTTTTACAAGGTTAAGCTTGTTAGCTCTTAGCATCAATCTTTATTGCTACGTGTTGTGTCCCCAGAGTGCAGACCTTGGGCGGTTTTTTAGGCTTCTTCTCAAGTTTCTAAATTGGAGACCCAGTACTCCTACTGAATTCCTGCTTCTGAATAAAATCCAGAATTCACTGAGTGAATAGCAAAATTCATGAGATTTTTGTCCTCTGTGTATGTCTCCACATAAAGATCTGCAACAAATCTTGCATTTTCACAGACTTCCCCTTACGAAGGAAAATAAAATTATTCTGCCCTTCCCACTTTTCTCGGCAGGAATTGTGACAAAGTTCAGGGACTTTGTTCCTGACTGATTTCCTACCATCTCCCTGGTAGGAATGCCATGGCCATGCCTGATGTCAAAAGCCAGGAGCAGATGGACCCTGCCAGTGAGGGAGAAAAGGATCGCAATTAATAAAATAAGGAGAAGCCAACTGTAGAACGAAACCTGATTCACAGTGAAGCCATTATGGGGACATGCACTCTTTATTGTGTGTATGTACAACCAGCATCTTTTCCAAACACTGAAAAAAAGAATTTATTATTTGTAGAGTGAGATTTATTTGGCAGAGTATCTGAGTGTCACCCAAAGAAGCTGGTTAAAGTTAGAGTAACCTCTTGCTTTTCATGGCATTGGAGTACGTGCTTATCGGGGAAGTTTTATGTTTGAGGTTCAGGGAGAAGGTGATGGCCATCTCCTCTGAATGCTTTCAGATGACTGATTTTCAGAAAGCTGCTGGCATTCTTCCAGCCAGAGGCCTGGCCATTAGATAAGCTTAACGTTATGGTGGCCATTTGCAAAACAGATGAGAGCAGAAATAGCAAAAGGAAATGAGAAACCGAAGAAACCTGCTGGAACTCCCTGCAAATAAAGACCCAACCTTGGAAGGAAAAGTCTTAGATCCTTCCACTGAAAGAAAAACTGGTGAGCATAAGTTTTCAGCTGCTAAAACTATAAGTACTATCCCAAGGGAGATAAAAGTACCAGCCGAAGAAAGACCACCGCAAGTGCCAGCCCCAAGAAATCCAGGAAACATTACACTTGCTTCCTTTGTGAGAGTCTGCACAAACGTTTTTAGGTATTACCAGCTAGGATCCATTGGCTTCTGCTTTCAGGTTGTTTTTTTAACGATGAAGCCCATGGCCATCCTGGCTAAGAATCCTGTTTAATAACCCCTCCTTTGCCAGTATTTGAATAGTGTCACATGGCATTGGAGCATTACGCTACCAGAAGATTTGACAGGTATCGTTTGGCAGATCCTGTGGTGGCTGTTCACATCACCCTTCCAGCTGCCTCTTCCCCCTTTCTGCCAGAAATTACTGTTTCTGGAAGTGACTTGGCAAAAGGGACAGTGCCTGTAGTTCAGCAATTCTAGTTCTAGATGCCCTGATTCAAACTTGCAAGTAGATATAGCTGAGGACCACTCGGTTTTATTCTTCTTTTAGTAGCTGAAGTCTCCTTTGCACTGGCATTTGGAAATGTTGTGAGCAGTGATCCTTGGTTACCATGTTTTCACTATCAGGGTTTCACATGGAAATGGAACTGATGTGGTGGAAACAGGAATGAGGCTCTCTCCACTGATAATTTCCTGGCAGAGGGAAAATATTAAGTCATCTTTTTAAAATCAAATAGTCTCACCTGAGTAAATATTCTAGCAATTCCAATTTTTAATTTTATTATCATAGTCTGTTGCTCAAGCTGGGTTTTCTGACTGTGCAGCAATAATAGTGCTACGAGCACATGAAGATTTTTCAAACTGGCATTGTATTCGGTTCCTTTTACATTTCCACACATAATCTGCATAACATTATTAAATCTTTCCTGTACATTATTTAGCCTCTGGGATCAAATGAAATCATACATAACTGGAACTCTTTGGGCTTTGACAGATGTCCTCTGGCAGATTTTTTGCAGAGGTTTAAGTTGTTACTGCTCTCAGCTATTTTCTTGGCCTTTTCCTGGAATGGGACATGTCTCAGCTGCTCTGGTGGAACACGCTAACCTCTTAGCTTTTAAAGATTATAAAAGCGGGTTTGAGTTACTGCGCCAGACTTTGAACTGAAGTGGCTGGAGCAAAGGTATGGTCCTTTTCAGCAGCTCACCTACAGGAAGAGTGATCCTGCTCAGACAGCTGCCAGAGGCATTGGGAGGGTAACACTGAGGACTTGCTTGCAAGCTCGTGGAAGAATATTTACAGCATCTTGCCTCCTGTCCATTTTCCATGGGAGAGCACAGGAAAGCTGGATATTCTCTTAAGACAGTGAAGGTAGTGATAAATTTCTTACCTTTTGCTTTCTGTAAGCGTACGGATTCTTCTGAAATCAACCTGCTTTGTGGGCTCTCTCCTACTGTGGGTCATGAAGTCATCCAAAGTCATCATACCTCCATGGTGCAGAGTTTGTTTCCTTTCATCTGTACACCTGCAGAAGGATTTTTATGTGTGGTGGAGTTTTTTCTGCCTTGTGTATTTTGTAAATAACCTCTTTGCTAAAGAGAAACCTGGACTTACGATCTCTGCCTAAGTTACCACACTTCCGACAGATTTGCGCTGAATAAAAATAGTCATCCCAACATCCCTCATTTGTTTTTTAAAGCCTCTGTATCAACCATTTAATATGGAAAAAAAAAACCCCTACCCCACACCATCGCATTTTAATGAGTTTGGGCGTTTTTGAACAACTGAGCATTTAAATCTGAGAATAAACTTAAGAATGTGTCACTGCCTTCAAGAAGTGTACTTTAGTTTTAAGAAACCACAGCTGCAACAATAAGATGGAAATTTGACACACACTAGGTTGAAGGTGGCAAGGATTAAAGGTATGGAATTAGAAAAAAGAAGCCCTTGCGCCGTTGAGCAGAATGCGGGACATAAATCAGTGACTAACTTTGGGTAAGCTTTGTGTTATGGAAGTATGCAGCATTGCAGCTTCACAGTTATCAGTATTTGTCATCTTGAGTATCAGTACACATGCCAGATGCAAAAGAGGGGCCCAGAGAGAACATGGGGGATGAGGAAAAGAAAATTAATAATTTCAGTGACAATGTACACTATTTTGATGTGAAACAGAACTTCTGTAATATTTCAAGGGACTTACACACACACATATATATATGTATGGACAAAAGCTGTTGGAAATAAGCCTTTGACTTCAAAATGTGCCTGATTAAAAAGAATACTGATAAGAATTAAGACGAGAACAGCTGGAACTTTGATTGCAGTTATGTTTTCTTCTGGATGTTTATTTCTAGATCACTTTTGCAGCTGCTTTTATCTACTCCTTAGAAGTTCTTGTAGATTTGAGGAACCATTAGCTGCAAAAGTAAACATCAGCTCTGGTCTGGTTTTATATATCTTCTTGAAACCATTGAGTGGGGAAAAGATAACATTAGACTAATGCTGAGCTAGATCAGACTTAAATGATGCTTTGAACAGCCTTTTAGCATTTCAGGCTCCACCTGTAACTCTAACAGAAAGTTGAGTATTTCTAATATTATTCTTTACCAAGCATATAGGAATTACCAAGCTCTAGAAATGAAAATACTCTTTCTGAAAAAATTAAATTCACGTCTCCCTGTAGTTCAAAATACACAATCCTTTCAAGTGTGCCTCCACTGTCTAGGTACAGGGTTGGTCCTTAAACCAGTTCTGCTGCTTTTCAGGATCTGTCATCTATAAATATTATGCTTTGAATAGAACAGATCTGCAGTTTTGACTCCAGTCTATTTTGTTATTGTAATTCTTTAAGATTCTTTAATAACTGTGGGTTTGTAATTTCTCAAGACCCATCTGCTTGGAGACCGGAGAAAGGTCAGGGTTAACCCTGCTTAACCTTAGCTAATGACCTTAATCGGTGGTCTCCTTTTCAGATCTCAGGAGTGTCAGCAACGCTGCTGTGGCCACAGCCTGACTCTAATACCAGCTCCCACTGAAATAAACACACCGTATTATATTTGCTTGATGCTCTTTCCCAAGAGAAATTCTTACCGTGCCACCTCTGGCCAAAATCATGAAGACTTCTCTGTTTTCAGGTTTCACAAAGAGTTCAAGAACAAGATACATTTTGTCCATGAATCCTTTCAGGTGGCTTCATGAGTCTTCTCTTGGGGCCTTTCTTGGATTTAGAAAATATTTTTTCACTTACTATAATCAGCTTTCATTTCTCTGTCCTGAGTATTTCTGTTAATCACAGAATCATGGAATGGTTTGGGTTGGAAGGGACCTTAAAGATCACCAGTTCCAACCCCCCTGCCATGGACAGGGACACCTCCCACTAGACCAGGGTGCTCAAAGCCCCATCCAGCCTGGCCTTCAACTCTCCACAGGCACTGTTGTAAACTCCCTGAAAGCCCCTCTTCTTGCAGGCCCCGTTGATCCTTGCTTCCATCACAGCCAGGAAGGCTGTCATTCCAAAGTGTGCCTTGTCCTGGGGTCTCTGCTGCTCCCCTCCATGCAAACCTAATCCCCCAAAACAGCAGAGTGCTGCACGTCCACAGATGGGTTCCATCCAGCAGTTCAGAGACAGGCAAACTCAGGATAACAGTGAAATTCAAAAGCTCCTGGTTGCCTTTGAACAACCAGTAATCATCAGGACAAATGAAATGGAAAAAGGGAATGCATATTACTCTTGAAGGTTTGTGGTGTGGCTGACAGTATCTCTTTCCCTTCTCCACTGATCTGAAAAGCTGAAAATGAGGGGCCTGGAGGCAGCTCTGTTTCTGCTGCAGCGTAATGTCCTCGGCTTTCAGCACTTCTCGGGTGCTAAAATGAGTTCTGCTGTTGAAATGAATGGGGTTTGTATTTTTCTTGGAAACAGTTCCCAAAGGGGCATTTGAAAGAATAGCATAACCAACTAATCATTTTCATCAGCCTATGATGGGTAAGCAGGTCAAATAAATGAAATAGGTAATGCAAACAAGGCAGATCTACAATAATCACTGATACTCTCTCTGAGATGGACCATGCCATCTAGTACGGATGAAACAGGGGAAATAGCCATTCGCTGGTTTTCATCCTACCATTTTCCAGCACGTGCAGGTCCCTCAAATACTTCTGAAGGGTCTGTGAAGGGGAGCTAAGGAGAGCAAGTGGAATGCCAGGGACCTGCATCACCATGGGAACAGAAAGCAGGGGTCCACGAGCAAAGAAGGTGCAAATCCTCTGCTGGGTCTCAACTCGAAGAGTGGGGAGGGAAGAGGAGGGAAAGGGGAGGTAACATCAAGAAAATTCTTCACCAGAAAGTCTTCTTACTGCTCCCTGCCCAGCTCAGATAGATTCTTGAACTGATCCGTTCCTGTTCTTAGCTGTTGCTTTTACTGTGCAGCCTTTCTGTGCTCCGAGTGATCTTGTCCTGGAATTTCTCCACAGTGGCTGTGGAGAGTTCATGTGTCTGGGACTCTCAAAAGAGCCCCCAAAAAAGGGCTCTTTTTTTCCATATCACAAGCTAGATCCAAAATATTCTGCTCTGCTCTGAAAAGTCTCCAAAGCGTATCAGCACCACGTCCACAAGTTTCATGTTGGAGCAACCCAACAGAAGGTGCACACAGTGGGGCTACGAGGTGGCAGCAGGAGAAGCTGAGGGGAACACCAGCATTTAAGGCAGAAAAAAAGGTGGTCATAACAGATGAGTGAGTGCCAACAATTTAACTCATGGAAAAGGACATGAAAGCACACATGATGCAAAATCTTGCCCAGAATGATAACTGCCCTTGGAATTTTTATAGGCTTTTATTCATTTGTTTGTTTTAATAAGGTACTCTGAAAATAGTGGCCCTGATTGAGGAGATCTTTTAAACCAGTGGTAGAACACATGCTCAGCAGGTGACTTTGTAAATTAAAGGACCTGCTTAGGTACTTCCCTGGGTAGTCATGTACTTAAGTATGTCCTTAAGTGCTTTACTGAATAATGCCAACTAGAGATACAGGGTAATGTTCAGCCTTGATGTTACCTGTAAGAGTTTTCAAACGCCTTACCATGGTAAGTTTTCCCTCTATTTCTTCCTATTTCAGGAATCTTCAATATCTTAACTTTAAAAGACCCTGATTTTATTAAGACGTGCAGGGTTCCATCAGTAAGGTTTGCCTGGGCATCCCAGGGGTGAGTCTGCCTGGGAACAATTGGTACTTTTTCGTAATATCCATTATTGTCCTCTTCTTTGAATTAGATGCCACAAACAACTGAAAAAACACGCAGAGATTAATACAGACATTGTGCACATCTGTAAGTGATGATTTGCATATGCTCGCACCGTGCTTGTAATGCTCTGAAAATATCTGAAATGCTCTGTAGTATCCTGGTTTATAACATATCCTTCGCCACAGTTTACACATCGAGAATGCATGCTGCTGAAAACAGGAAACACACATGCGGAGGGTAGGTAGAAGGGGATTACAGTGCACATATATTCAACAGAATAGTCCCAGTTTAAGAGTATCATAAGCATCAGGCTTGCATAAACAAATCAGAGCTTAACCCACAGATGTATCTAATGACCATATGGATTCTGCATGTTTACAACTGGAAAAAACCCTCTGAGCTTTTCTATTGTTTGCTGACTTTCACCCTATAGTATTAATTTTATTTGTGAAAATCAAGTTATTCACTGGGATATAAAAGTTCTTAAAAGGAAATGGAGTTCTTTGGTACACGCCACAGGACAAGATGTATGGGCCCCGTTCTCTGCTGCCTTGGAGCTCTCATGTCCTAGGTGAGTTACAAGGCATGCAACCAATGTACAACTGCATTTCTTAAACCAATTTATTGCTTTTATACAATATTTCTCTTAGATTTCCCTCCCCCCCCCACCTCTTACAGTTGGCTCGGAGACTGCAAACTTCGGGATCCTTCCAGCCTGAGGCAGCTGCAGAAGTTCATCAGTGCCTGAAGTCCCCCTTTCCCCGGGAGCGGAGCGTAGGAGTCCCCATCTGTGCAGCGACCAGGGGGCCCTGGAGCCCCACCGACCTCCACCTTGCGGGCTGTCACTTGGCACGTCTGCCAAGGGAGGTAAAATGATGCCACCGGAGAGGACGCCAAACCTGCCAGCCTTGGGGGGGTGGGAGGGACCCTCTGCAGCCCCTAGGGCTATGGAGAGACAAGGAAGGGGCCCTCTTGGCGTGGGGTGGGTGTCCGTGGCTGTGGGCAGTAGCCCCCGCGCAGCGTTTCAGCCCCGACGGCAGGAAAGACTTTGGCCAAACGGTGGCTTAAACCAAACTATAATCAGGTGCGGCACGTTGTGTTTCTTTCTGCCTTGACAACTGCTCGTTTCAGGCACCACAAAAACATCTCGTTGCTGATGGCGGGGGAGAGAATGCTTTGGGCTAGAGAAATCCATTTATGGAGGCTTTTCTCCCCGTTTTCCCTGGGGAGATGAGCGGGCAGCGGGCTGGTGCGAGCAGGAGAGAGCCGCCGGCTGTGGGCTGGGCTGGGTGGGCTCTCCTCAGGGCAGGACATCTGCAAGGAGAGAGGTTCTCCCGGCCGGAGATGGACACCCCCGTCCTCAGGGCATCCCCGCCGTGCCAGCCCATACCGCCGCCGCGGAGCCTTTGATCCGCGGAGACCCGCGGGGCCGAGCCGGGGACCGCTGTCGGGGCGGGCGGCGGAGGCGGCCGCTCCCGGTCCCCGCGGGGCCCTCGGCCGCCTCCTCATCCTCCCTGACCCTCTCCGCGCAAGTTCCGCGGGGCGAGGGGGCCCCACCGCCGTGCAGCCACGGGCCGAGGGCGGTCTGACACCTCTCCCGGTGTGTGCGGGAGCCCCGCGGGTTCCCGGCGTGGGCCCGAGAGCTCCCGGGAGGAGGGAGCCGGGGCAGGGCGGCGGTTGAGGAGCCCCCCGGGGCTCGGTGCTCCTTAGCGAGGGGAAGGCGAGGAGGAAGCACCCGTCGGGCTGGCTGAGGGGGCGGTGGTGCCCGTCGGGGAGGCGTCGGGGCGGGCAACCGGCGGTGCCGCCCGCGGGGGGAGCGCGGGGAGAGGGTGTCGGGGACTGCGCGGCTGCGGGAGATGCGGCCGAGGATCCAGCCCGCTGAGGTCGTTGTGCGCTTAATTGCTTTCTTCTTTTACGGCAATTAATCGCTGCGTTTTTTAACGGGGATCCGAGGCTGAGGAGGGGAAAGGGAGATGCTGAGTGGGAGTCGCGTCGGCGGTGTCCCCCCGGAGCCTGCCCAGCGCCTCAGCCTCCGCCTCTGTCTCAAACCTCGGCATTTCCTGACCGGGACATTTAAAACCAAAACAAAACAAAAAATCCCACCCCATTAAAGCGGAGTGAAGCAGGTCATGATTTAAGTCACCGAGAAAGAGCAGCGGAATCAGATGCCAGGTGGACTGGCAGTCGCTCTTTTCCTTAAGGAAAAAGAAAATTAAGTCAGTCCTCGGTGTGTAGCCCCGGTCCGTTGGCAGCCCCGGCCTGGCTGTCGGGGGGCGGCCCGCCGGTGCGCTCCTTGCTCTGCCCTGCGCGCCCGTCCGCCACCCCCGAGCCGGCGGCGTCGGGAGCCGTCGGGGCACCTCTCTAGCCCGGGTGCGGGGGTGCCCTTCACCCCTCCCGGCCCTTTCCCCCCGCCGAGAGCCGGAGCCGCCCCGGGTACCCCCTGCAGGAACACCGGCCGCGCCGTCTCCGCTCCCGGCCGCCCCGTTTTCCTTTGGCTGGGGCTCCGGGCTCTGAAATTCGCCCCCCATCTTCCGCCCCCCCAATTCATTCTAAGGGTGTGTGTGTGTGTGTGTGTGTGAGTTCCCCAGCGACGGCAGCCGCCCGCTGCTGACAGCACCGGTTTGCAAAGATCTGAGCCGCTCCGTACCGCGGCCGCGCACGGTGCTCCACGGGAAGGCCGGCCAACCCCGCCGCGGGGCCTCGCTGCCGTCGAGCAGCGGTCCCGTTCCCCTCCTCCGCTTCCCCGGGTGCATTTCTTTGCTCACAACGGGGCGGGTGGTCAAGGTTTGCCCCGGGCTGTCCTGCCAGCGGAGGAACTGCTTTAATCTGTTCCTCGCAGAGAGAACAAACAGTGCCTATCTGTCTCCCTGCTCCCCTGGACGGAGTCCAGCGCTCCGCGGATGTATTTGGGGCGGGGGGGGGGCGGGAGG